>NC_022013.1:27255107-27287838 GCF_000317375.1 Microtus ochrogaster
GGAGGAGGAGGAGGAGGAGGATCTCCACGTCCCTTTCCTATCACTTCAGGCTTTCCTTCTGCTTGGGGCTTTGAAACCGCTCCTCATCATTCAAAATCCGTTTTTCCATGGTTTGATTTGGTTTTCTTTAAAAATAACTGCTCACACTAGATTACTTGGACATACATAAGATCAGGATGAAACAGTCACTCCTAGCTCTGTCTCCATTAAAAAAAAAAAAAAAGAAGTCATAATGATTTCTATTTTCCTAAGCTGGAAAACTTTGACATTTTTACCACTTTTTCCCTTATGATTTTGAAAACAGTGTTTCTTTATTGGAGAAGTTTTGGACAATGGAAACTTCCCAAAAGCAGCCCATAATGGAGAATGATTTTTCTGCTTTGTGTGTGTGTGTGTGTGTGTGTGTTTGCTGAGGACATGAAAGAAGCACGGGGCGATTGTGCAGAGATACCCAGAGTAGAGAAGGTGTGAGAAAGTGTGTGTGTGTGTGTGTGTGTGTGTGTGAGAGAGAGAGAGAGAGAGAGAGAGAGAGAGAGAGAGAGAGAGAGAGGGAGAGGAAATGGCTATGTGCAAGGTGCCCAGCTGTGCAGAGGCTGTCTTGATGCTAAGGTCCTACGTTAGCCCTAAGGTCCTAGTTCCATCGCAGGGACCCTCTAGGAGAGTACTTTTTCCCTGTTTCACAAGACTATCTTGGCTGTCAGTCAGTTCCTTTGCACCAGCTAGGACTCTGCCTGTCCAAGCAGACGAAGATGGACCAGGTCTCTACAGGGGAGGGTGGGATGGGATGAGCAGGTCCCGGCCACTGCGCTGAGAGGCAGCACCTGCTGCCAGGTGCTAAGGAGAATGGCTGCTTTTGTGAAAGCCGGCTCCAGGCTCCACTGGAGTCAACACGAGATCCGGCTCTACCCCAGCTGGAATACTGGCCGGACTTAATCCAGCTACTGTCATGCATCTCATAAGGACACTTTTGGTCAACAGAGACCACATACAGGAAGGCAGTCCCTCAAGATTGTATTCTGAGTGATTTTGCAGCTGTACTAGTTTCCATAGACTTTGTAACATTTGCACAATGGTGAAATCACTTAATTCTTAGTGTTTATCCCCACTGTTAAGTTGCAAGACTCTTGTTTAGCCTGTTTACAGCCACATAGTGAGACTATGTCTGGGGAACCCAAACCACCCCGCACCCCCCCTCCGCGTGCGCAAAAGAGAAAAGTTATAGGAATTGAACCTAGAACCTCTGTAAAAGCAGCAAGTGCTCTTAACCACTAAGCCATCTTGCCAGCTCTTAATTTTATAATTAAAATGGAGAATATGTTAGTTGGGCAGTGGTGGCACACACCTTTAAACCTAGCAATCTCCTGAGACAGAGGCAGGTGGATCTCTGTGAGTTCAAGGCCAGCCTGGTCTACAAGAGCTAGTTCCAGACAGCTAGGGCTGTTACACAGAGAAGCCTTGTCTTGAAAAACAAAAACAAAACAAAGTAGAGAATATGTTTTGAAGTTAAAAATTGTGAAATGATAACAGAGGTCAATTGATTGTATTTTGCAGTGAAAATTATATTGTGTATTAAGAAAAGTTCAGAAAGCCACAGAGAAACCCTGTCTCGAAAAAACCAAAAAAAAAAGAAAAGTTCAGAAGTAGCTAGTGAGAGGGTACCCGTGAACACACACACACACACACACACACGCACTTTCCTTGAATCGTTCATTTATTATGATGATGTTGCAAATGAATTACTGATCCAGCCTTTGGTTTAGCCCTGTGCACACATACTTAGTGTGCACACTTGAATGTGCACAAATTGTGTCATTTTACGTTTTCAGTTTAATGTATTCGTTCTTGTAGGGCATCGTGACAAAAAGGTTATTTAGTACCCAAGCTGAGCCACCTCCAAGCCTGTGCTGCTGGCTCCATGGGTTTTCATCCTGCAAGCCAATAAACTCAAAGGGTACCAGAGGCACCACCTCCCTACCCAGATGAGTCCCTGCTGCTGCAGTTCTGCGCTAGAAGCTGATTAAGTCCATGATGGGAACAAGCCTGGAGCAGCTGACGTCTTCTGAGATTTACTTCTGCTCTGTGTCTCTCGATTTCTGGTTTTGTAATATGAGAATTAAAGCAGCACCCACAGCATTATCTCCTGCAATGGTTCAGCAACATCATTGACCTCTCTAGATATACCAAGCTGACTAACCGGGTTAGCCAGGTCACTGGTTTAGCTGGGCCATCAGTCAGCCCCAGCTACCTGCTTAGTTGAGAAGTAAATCCACCCGTCAACCCTCCTTCCAGAGATGGCTCACAGTGGGGATATCTAACCCAGGCTGTGAGCTCCTGACGTCCTGCTACACTGACTGACAGCAGATCTGCAGGGTGTGTGGAGCCATCCACACTAACTTCACTTTTCCTTTCCTTTTTTGGTTTTTTCAAGTCAGGGTCTCTCTATGTAGCTCTGGTTGTCCTGGAACTTACTATGTAGACCAGGCTAGTCTCGAACATACATAGATGCACCACCTGCCTCTGCCTCCTGAGGGCATAGATTAAAGCAGGCATACTGGACTTGGGCTTGATTCCTAATACCCATGTGATAGCTCACAATCTTTGTCTTTAGTTCCAGAAGATTCTGTACCCTTTTCTGTCCTTCACAGGCACCAGGTACACATGTGGCACACAGACAAAACATCCATATATAAAATAAATATTGTTAGGTTTAAAACACTCAATATATAAAGTAGAAGAAAAAAAAACCCACAAAACTTAAAAATATTTTTTTTTAATTGTAAAAGTATCCCTAACCACATTACACTAGGTTGTAGCCAAGCTCTGGGCCTGATATTAGTTTTAGTGGATCAGCGGAGGCAAGCAAGAGAGATGGCTTAGGGTTTAAAAGCGTTTGCTGCTCTGCCAAAGGACCTGAGTCTGATTCCCTGCTCCCAAGTGGACAGGCTCACAACTGCCTGTATCTCTATCTACAGAGGACCTGATGCTCTCTTCTGGCCTCTGTGGATCCCTGTATACATGCCACATCATGAACACACACAAATGATGTCAGGAGCCATTTCCCCCCAAAATTATTGCAGGAATCATTGCCCTGGGGAGTTTGCAGAGAACCTCACACCCCAACGGTATTTAGAACTGTTTTATTGGCAGAGCCTATCTTACACCCAACTATCTTGAGAGCTATCTGTTAGCGGGACCCACCCCACATTCCAACTATCTAGAGAACTAGGTGTGTCAACTCCCGACTTCCTGACCGAGGAATCGTGACCTGACCTCCTGGACGACGACCTCGCGACCGGCTGGAACCATCGCTGCAAGATTCCTTCCTGTCCACGTCCCTGCCCCCCATCTCATCCCCAAATTCCTCATCCAGGGGCTATATAAGCTGTAACCATGACTCTAATAAACGGAGGCTTTGACAAGAACCCTGCTTGGCCTCCCTCCTTTCTCCCGCCCATGTCTTTCAGATAGCCCCTCTCCGGGACCCTGGAATAACTGACCAGCCAGGCGGGTTACACCCCCTAGACTAACTGACCCGCCAAGGCGGTCTACAAAATGAAAATTAAAAAATAAACCTTTTGAAAAGTTAAGTGTGAGGCAGAGGCAGGGGGATCTCTGAGGCCAGCCTGGTCTACAAAGTGAGTTCCAGGACAGCCAGAACTGTTATGCAAGGAAACCCTGTCTCAAGAAAACCCAACCAAACTACCAAACAAAAAGTTAGCTGAATCTGAGAAGCACCCAGTACATTTAGCAATTATATAGGTGCTGTGTTAATATGTTAATATGATAAAATGCTTAGCATTATTTATATAAAAGCTCATGGTGGAAAATATTCCCGACCACAGCATGGCAAACTCCCTATTCTAAAATGGCTGATGTGATTACTGAGTTATACATGAATTATGTTTCTAGAAAAGAAGGTTATTTACTATTCAGAGAGGTGGAAGGAGGTTTGTTTTGTGTTTTGAGGAGCTTGGGTGATATATAATGTTTTTGCTCTTACTCTTTTGGCTTTTGGGGGAGCCCACTACCCAGCTTCCAAATAAATCACAAACAGAGGCTTAATTTTTAGTTGGGAACACCTGGCCTTAGCTTGATGTGTTGTTATGCTAGCCAGTTTTTCTTTCTTTTTTTTTTTTTAAATATTTATTTATTATGTATACAATATTCTGTCTGTATGCCTGAAGGCCAGAAGAGGGCGCCAGACCTCTTTACAGATGGTTGTGAGCCACCATGTGGTTGCTGGGAATTGAACTCAGGACCTTTGGAAGAGCAGGCAATGCTCTTAACCACTGAGCCATCTCTCCAGCCCTAGCCAGTTTTTCTTAACTTAATTATCCTATCTTTTTCCTCTGGACTTTTCCTTTCATTACTACTTCTTCCTTTTCCTCTTCTTCTTTTTCTTTACCTCCTCCTCCTCCTCCTTCTCCTCCTCCTTCTTTTGATGCTTAACATCTTTTTATTTAGACATATAAGCAAATTTGCATGCCAGACTTTAGTCCTTATTTTACTTGACAAATCTGAAGTGAAAACACAGAAACAGAAATGAGGGAAACAGGCATCCTCACCTGACATCATTGAGAAACGTCATGGAATTGGTGAAAGGAAAATCTGAAAATCTGTCAATTGAGTTCGTCTTATTTCTATTGGTCTAATTTTCAAATACAGAGAAAATCTCTCTGCCATTAAGTTTTGTATTAGGGGTTTTTTTTTTTTGAAAGTTGGTAAATATAATGAGAAACTTTTATACAACTTTAACTCACCATCCTTGATCAAAATGGGCTGTGTTCTTAATTGCCCTATAATTTTGAATATGAATAGTTTTTAGTAGTTTTGAAAAAGTCTTACTTATTCTCATTTTCAAGTTGTAGTTATGGCAGCTTTCTGTCAAGGTAATTAAAACATCCCCTTATAACTTTTTTAATGGATGGATAACATACTATTACCTTTTATTACTTCTTTATGTATTACTTTCCTTCCTACTCCGTGTTTGGATGAGTGGTTGCATGGCTGGCTGCTTGGCTACGTGGCTGGCTGCTTGGCTACGTGGCTGGCTGCTTGGCTGGGTGGTTGTGTGGCTGTCCCCTGAGGTCCTCCTCCTGTGGTTCTTTTGCTGCTCCTCCTCTTCCTGGATTCTTTTTCTCCTGCCAGCCCCGCCTATCCTTGCTCCTGCCTTGCTATTGGCTGTTCGGCTCTTTATTAGACCATCGGGAGTTTTAGACAGGCCAAGAATCAGTTTCACGGAGTTAAACAAATGCAGCATAAACAAAAACAACACACCTTAAAATAAAATAACATAAACCCAGAGCTCTGTCTGTATTAGACAAATGGTTTCTCACTGAAAACCATTATTGCTTTTTTGTTTCTTTGTTTGTTGTTTTGTTTTATGCTTTTGAGACAGATTCTCACTATGTAGTCCAGGCTACCCTCAAACTCAAGATCCTTCCGCCTGTGTTCCAGAGGGACAAAATAGTTTTATTTTCTTTTCTGGAATATTTTGCATGACTGTTTAGATGTAGTTACCATAAAATAAACTTGTCAGCTATTCTTGTTTTTTTTAATTACCCTAGCTTTTGAATGATTTATTATTATTTTCTTTTTCGGCATGTGTGTGGCATAGGCACACGTGTGTATGTGCAGAGGCCAGAGGCTACCGGGTGTCCTGTTCTATCACTACCCATCCAATCCCTTAAGAGAGGGTCCCTACCTGAACCTGGAGCTGGGCTGGCAGCCAGCAAGCCCCAGTGATCCTTTTTCTTCCAGTCCTACCCCAGAACTGCGGGTACAGGTATGTGTGAACACATCTAGCTTTTTACATGAGTGCGGGGATTTGAACTCATGTCCTTATGCCTGCACAGCAGGGATTCTTATCACGGAGTCCCCTGCCCCAAGACCAGTTACTTTTGCTCCTGTTCTTATTGTATTTCTCCCCGCTTAGTCTCTGAGCAGCCACCTTAACTGGTTGGAGGTGTTTCAGATCAATGCATTGGTTATTTAAGGATCAAAAAGATGGGTGTGGCTTTCCCATCTGTGCATCTCTTAAAGGTCAGCGTGTGTTTAGAACTTAGTATGGCCAACATGTGTAAGCTCCACCACTATCCCTCAAACTTCTGAAGAATAGAAGCTTCAAGTCAAAAAAGAAAAGTGTTGCCTGCTAATCTCATTGCAGCAGCAAAGCAAACACAAGCCCATTCCTTTAGAACAATGTTTAAAATTTGCAGAGAAGTAAGCCCTGCCCTTTGTCTGTGAGAACAATAGCACAAAACTGTTGGGGAAGATTTATGATTTGTCTCTCGCCAATCCTCCCTTTACGACAGCAGGAAGACAGGTACCATTAGCCCGTGGTTGGTGACAGTGTGGAATTCCGGGGTGCAGTTAGAAAGCGGTCTCGCCTCCCCCCCACACCCCAGTTTGTGGCTAGTATTCAGCTCCAATGAGCCATCACTCCCTTGCTTGCCTCACGGGGAAAGAGTCCCTTCCAGGGTTCAGAGGGATTTCGGTTTATGTTTCTTCTGCCTGCAGCTGGAGTAGAAATTTGTTTTTGAGGAAAAAATGGATCTATATTCCAATCAAAGTGCTTTCCAAGGTCCTAGAATCCCGTTTATTTGTAAATCCATAATTTACTGAACCGTTTTACCTTGCTTGTAAGGGATTCGTGTGCAAATTAACAATACATCTTCAGGTTAATTTATTTTTGCTGCTGTTCTTGGATTTTAAAAGCGAACATCCCTCAAGATCGCCCTGCTCATAAATACCTCCAGGATGTCTCGGTAGCGCAGAACACGGGCTCGTTCCTCTACTTCCTTCTTGCGGAATGACGGATTCAGATATCCAAAAGCAGATAAAACTCTGTGACCCCAGAAAGGCTCTGATTAAACCTGCCGAATCCAACCTGCCAATAAAAACAAAGTGCAGGCACAGCATGTTAATATTACACTCTTCCTCCCGTGTTCATTGTCTCATAAGCACACTGCTGTTCTAGATAAGACCTCCTTAGAGTCCACTGAGTGTGTGAGTTTCTCTTCCTCGAATAAGTGAGCCAGCAGGCCTCTTTCATAGCCGGCTAGAGAGCAGTGGAACCCTGCCCCAGAGGCTTGTTCCTAACGAGAGGGACGGACAGATTGCTGAAGTTCTGCGATCTGTCCATCCATATCCATAAAAATGGACTTGTAAAGCTGGTTTGGGAATCTCTGATCTACCAGCCTACCCTCCCTGCTTTTAGTGACAAGAAGTGACCAAAAAGAACTGACACAAATGTAACTCCTTACGATATTTCAACCAAGCAGTGACCAGGCACAGAATGGCTACACTAGCTATTTGAACTTCGGCTGGCTTTTTTTTTTTTTTAAGATACATCTTCAATTACTATGAAACTATAGCATAAGTGTATGTGACTTTACTGAAATGTTTTAGTAAAATCCAGTAGATAAATCAGGTATCTGGAATTTCTTTAATAGCTGTTATTACCAGTTTGACATCTTCTTTTAAAGAAACTGCTAAAATTTTGACAAAATAAATGTGATGGTTATAATTGAACTTGACAGTCTCTCCACAGGGGAAGAGGTGACGCTGCTGTATCGAGAGCGAACGCTCTTGGCCTTATTTCTCCAGCCACACGGTCAAGTTAAATGTGTGCACATCCCGGTGGCCGGAACATCTGTTTCTGGCTCGTTGTTCCTCTTGGCTGCTTTTCAATTGGATTTCCTCGAGCAGGTCCCAGGCTTGTCACTGCAGCCAGGGTCTGTTAAGCCTCACCACTGGTCTTCCATTAAGTGGGAGGTTCAGGGCTAAGCTAATAACTCGCCTGCCTCTCTGACTGATGGCAGGGATGTTCTCTGGGGCCACTTATCATGCGGGCTCCTTGGGGAGGGTCTTCTTTGTCTGCACCTCAGGGTGGAATTGGTTTTGTTTTCTTCCTTCTCAGAGTTGCGTGGAAAAACAGGGCTCACGGTGTGGCCCTGTGAGGCTTTACCAACGCCTCGCCTGACAGGGGTCAAAAGACCTGTCTATCAAACACAGAGCCCGTTGTGTCCTTTCTACATGAACTCGATGATACGCAATGATCCTCTCTCCCTCTTCTTCATACACTCTGAAAAGCAAACGAAAAGGAAGTATCGCTCCGTGCAGTTTACAGGAACTCAGTGACTTTTAAAATAAAATTGTAACCTAATAGTGTGAATCTTGGTTATGATTAAAAAGGAGCTGTCTGCTGCAAACCTCTGCTGCTCGTGACACGACAGTGTGTCATCCATACCCAGGGGATGGGACTAGAGGCAGCTAGGTGTTTGTAAAGATGCTTAGAAATTTCTTTATGGGACTGGAAATGGGGCTCAGAGGTTAAGAGCACTGACTGTTCTTCCAAAGGTCCTGAGTTCAATTCCCAGCATGGTGGCTCACAACCATCTGTAATGGGGTCTAGTGCCCTCTTCTGGACAGCAGGCATACACACAGACAGAATATTGTATACATAATAAATAAATAAATAAATATAAAAAATATTTTAAAAAATGAGATCTGTTGCCCTCTTCTGGCCTGCAGGCAGACATGTAGGCAGAACACTGTATACAGAAATAAATTTTGAAAAGAAAGAAGGAAGAAATTCCTTTCTGTAATTCAGTGGCTTCAACTTCTCAAAAGTTCTGGCTATCTCGCAGAAGGAAGATGTCCAAGTTTCCAGGATAGACAAAAAGGGACTTGGAACGTTTGCCCATTGGCAGGGGGAGAGATGACCAGATGACCAGTTCCTTGAGCATTTCTGCTTTTTTTTTTTTTTTTTTTTTTGTAGTTCCTTAGGTAACAAGAAAGTTGGGTTCAGTCCAGGCCCTTATAACCTGGGGTTGACACTTCTGAGTGACTTAGAACCCCGACATTCTCTGAAAGAAGTGGGTTCCTGGTGCCAAACTTGAAAATATTCCTTTCCTCAGGGCAGATGTTCATAGGAATTCCACCCCACTGCCAAAACTTGTCATGGTCCCTGGCAAGATACAAGATGGATCTAGGGTAGCTAAGCACTGTGCCCCCAGTGACAGTTGGGTTCTGAAACACAGCATAGGAGAGCTTTCTGCTGCATGGGAGGTCTTCTTTTTGAAAGGAGACTGTCGTGCTGGGAGGGAAGTAGATGTTATCAGGCCATCACTGGATCTGACCAACTGTGACCAGGCAGGTATTTTTGTTCTCGTATTTTTTTTTTAATCTCTGTCGTTCGCTCACCAAGTCTGCAAGAACTTGTGAAAAAGAACCCACTAATGTCTGCCATTGGTTTGGTTTTTAAATGGGAGGATCCCTTTGTTAAAGAGGTTTGAACTTTAAAGGTTGACAGAATCAAGGAGAAACTCTTCAGTTTAGGGTGAGCCTGACTTCTCTCACAGACAAGAAAAAAGAAAACCAGAAGCTCTGGTTATGTGGAGTGCGCTGGCCAGGGCTCCTAGAGATGGCTTTTGCAGGTGCCATTCAATACTTTCCTGAATACTCTGGAGAATGTCACCTGCACCTGTCCTCTGCTGCCTTGTAGTCACCAAGTCTAGACACCAAGAAAGGCCCGAGATAAGACGTTGAGACTGTACTTGCGTCAGCTCAGCGGGCTTCCATGTCTGTGTAAGAAAAGTCTGAACTACACCCGGGGCCTTCCTTCCCTCCCTCTGCCCCCACTTCTGTCAATCCCTCAAAAACAGAGAGAATGTATTAGATATAAATAGAGGGAGGAGCTGAGAAGCCCCTCAAAGAGGGGCTGGGAAGCGCAGAGGAGCACTTGCTGTAGTCTGGGAACTTGGGTTCAAATCCCCAGAACCCAATTTATAGCTGGACATGGTTGAGTGCATCAATGAAACACCCCTCCAAATGCTTGTGGGGTGAGGTGGCAGAGACAGGAAGCTAGCCGGGGCTTGCTGGAGGACAGTATAGCCCCAGGTCCAGAGACAGAGAGTAAGTGAAAGGGCAGGGAACTTTGGCCTCCTGTAACACCTGTGCACATAATATGCACAACACTCACACATGAGCACGCTCGCATACATGTGTGTGCACATGCATGTGTGTGCGTGTGTGCGCACACGCACACACGCACACACACCAATTTTTTAAAATTAGAAAAGAAAAAAGAAAAACTTTGAAGAAAAACCACAGAGGACATAAGTCACCCAAAGCTGCGGTGTCAGCCCTCAGCTCTGCAGATGCCAAAGAGCCCAGGGGCAAGAGAGGCAAAGGGACAGAGAGTGACTAAGGAAGAAATGCCACCCAAGCAGCAAATGTGACCGGAATGATCCCAAGATCATCAAGATTGTCTGCCACGGGCTGGGGAGATGGCTCCATGGTTAAGAGCTCTTGCTGTTCTTGCAGAGAACCTGGGTTCAGTTCCCAGCACCCACATGGCAGCTTAGAGCCGGCCACCTGAACTTCAGTTCCAGGGGATCTGACACCCTCTCCAACCCTGCTAGGGTACCAAACACACACATGGTGTTCTGACATAATGATCAGGAAAAGCACCTACACATATTCAGTTAGAAAAATAAAAATAGTGGCTCCGAGATTTAAAAAAAAAATGATTGCCCAACATCTGCCAATTAATTGTGATCTGTCTCTGATCTGGTGACTTTTCTGCTCCCACTCTGGACAGACACAATATGTATGACGGTCCCACAGAAACCCCAGCAAATCAGTGTATTGCCAGACATGGCAGAAGGAGGGGCTGAGGGGGGAAGATGTTCACACTAAGCTGGCACACTTCCCATCTGGTCTTGAAAGATATTTGGCTTTAAAAGACTTAATGCACTGCATGTATATTTTAGACAGCATGATAGTAACCATCCAGAATTTCTGTTTTTGTCATTGTTTTCTATTTTAGGATTTCTCTCCACACAAGTTTCCTCAATCTGAGTTTTCTTTTCTTTATAGCATTGTACCATATTATATACAGCATTTGCTCCAATCTTAAATAGAATTATAAACGCGTACATAGTGGCATATTGACTCTGGGGGCCTTGCGTTTTTTTAAGTGAAGCATTTTATTATTGTGCCACCCTAGACCCAAACAGAGTTGTTAAGAGCTATGTAATATCCCATGAAAACGTTCTAGAATTGTCCTATAGCTGGATTTTGAGCCAATATTTTATAGGCACATTTATAGCTAGGCATTGTCTCTGTTATGGCTCAGAGTCTGTATAGTTAAATCTAAGGTCTCCCTTCTGAACCACAGAAATGAATGGTTTCCCTCCCACCCCACACTGCACCTCTCTCTCTCTCTCTCTCCTCTCTCTCTCTTTTCTCTCTCTCCTCTTTCTCTCTTCTCTCACTGTCTCTGTCTCTCTCCTCTCTGTCTCCTCTCCGTCTCCTCTCTGTCTCTCTCTCTCTCTCCTCTCTGTCTCTCTCCTCTCTCCAAGTCTCTGTTTCCATCTCTCTCTCTTTTAAGGTCTTGCTAGGTAACGCAGGTCGGCCCTGAACTTGTGCTGTTTCTTTTCAGCCTCCCCAGTGCTGGAATCTCTGACATCCCTTGCTATGCAGAGACAGAAAAATTTTCTTTCATGCTTCTGCTTTTGGAGAAGCTAAGCTTCTGGAATATTCTATGAAGACATGAAGGTAGGAAGAGGTGGCCATGATGTTACCTGATCGGCTAAGTTAAGAACCATAAACGAACACCTTACAACAGAAAAAGCATTGCTTTCCATCTTGGATTATGATAAACAGTATCTGAAATAAAACAAAGGAAACCTCTGCCTTATCTTCATTCGTCTACAAGAAGACACCCCAGGGATGGCGGATGGATTAGGATGATAGAAAAACAGATAGAGTGTATTAATAGGTCTGTAATGACATAAAATTTATTCTGGGGGCGAGGCAAAACTTAATGGTTCATAAATAGCAAATTCATTATATTTTTAATACTCTGGTTATATTAACGCCATATAACATCTTTATGGTACCATTAGTACCATTTAGATCCCGACTCAACATGGAGAACAAACATCTCCAAATCTTGGCCATGAACTGATTAGCCAGCTAAAATGTTTTAATAAATATTATTGGATCAGAGCATGGTTGGCTGGATCATAAACTGTCTTATAAATGCTTTATGTCATCTGTTGCACTGAATTTTAAAATGTTAACAAATTAATTTATTTTAAAGGCCACATCAAGGTGAAAACAGCTTGTTCTCACTGGGGCATCAGGCAGTGGGACAGTATATCACCAGCCATTTCTCACCCTTTGTGCCAGCAAGGGAAGAGATGCTAAAATACAAAATGTGGTGTGGTTTGTTAAATATTCATTTGTAATTTGAATTAGCTATCAAGTTATGTGTTGGGCTAGGGTTTAATCGGAAGGAAATAGCAGGTTATTAAGGTCTCGGAACGAATGAGACATTTTATATCGTCTTGTCCTCTAAGTGTTGGCTGGAATATGTGCAAATGTTTGTTGGTAATACTTAACTATTCTGAGGAGGCTTGGTCTGCGTCGGTGTTGGGCTCAATAATTCTTTCAAAGCTTAAAGTCACGAAGGCAGATATCAGTCTGGGGTGCTCGGTCCCTGTGGTTGATGGTCTCTCGGTGGCTTGCTCCTCATGACAGCCCTGTTGCTGGCTGCCTAAAACCACTTCAACACCAAGAGGTAACCCAAGGGCTTAGCCTTTAAGCGGTCCCTGGGTATTACAAGAAACATCATCTGGGGTTTGGAAGCTTGAGAGTCAAATTTCTCGGGGATTTCGACGTTTGAACAGACTATCCCAGAACCTAGCAGATTCCGGGAGAAGACGTTCCCATGCTCCGACAGTCAAGTGTTTGATTAAAGCTCCATAGCTGTGATTTCAATTTGCGTTTGGGAAGCTGGAAAAGCGCAGCCATCATGAGCGAGCTGGATGCAGCGGCGTGGTGATTTGTATTATAGTAGCCTGGTAGCTGCCCAATGAACCATGTAAAAACAGTTCATTAAAATGTTTATGTGCTTGGCTGGTTAATGCAAAGAAAGCTTTATTGCGAGCTTTATACAACCTTGGTAACTTCAGGTTGACCGTCGATCAATGCATTGTAATGCCCCAGACAAGCTTTCTCTCCCGCTCAGAAAGGAACCCAAATACTTGCTTTTCCTCCTTGTTCCTAAGAACACATATCTGCATGTCTTAAAAGCTGGCCTAGATTTTCTTCTTTTTAACTTTTTAAAAAAATATTTCAAGTTCATTTGTAGCAGACTTATGATACTTTTTGTGTTTTTGTTTTTTGTTTGTTTTGTTTTGTTTTATGGGATAGGGTTTCCCAGTAGCTATGGAGCCAGTCCTGGAACTAACTGGCTCTGTAGACCAGCCTGACCTTGAATTACAGATTTGACTGCCTCTGCCTCCCGAATGCTGGGTTAAAGGCCTGCACCACCAACTCTAGGTTTATGATACTTTTTGTGTAAAACCTTGAGGTATAATGGAATTTAATCAGTGAATATGCAATCACTGCTTTTCATTTGGAAGTTCACTCATGGAATTTTCGAGTTTCTTGAACACACACACACACACACACACACACACACACACACCCTAACTGAGCTGGAAAGCAGACAGCAGACGTGCTGATCTCTTTGGCAGCTCTTGTATCCCCCCATCACTTGGTACTTTTTTGGATTTGTATGCTTACTTTATGGTTCTTCTGACATTAAAAATATAGTTTGAAATAGTTGAATCTTTGTGAAAGAATGATTTTAAAAACATCTTTAGAAAAAGTAAAATGCTTATTTTAATAGGAAAATTAGGGCTGGAGAGATGGCTCAGAGGTTAAGAGCACTGACTGCTCTTTCAGAGGTCCTGAATTCAATTCCCAGCAACCACATGGTAGCTCACAGACATCTGTAATGAGATTTGGTGCCCTCCTCTGGCCTGCAGGCATTCATGCACACAGAACACTATATACATAATAAATAAAGGAATCTTAAAAAAATAGAAAAATTAATCTATGAAGACACTGTCTCAGAATGTACACACTTACAATTTCATTGTAAAAATACTTGACTCTATTACTATTAGTGTGTGTATATGTGTGTGTGTGCACACGCGCGTACATGTGTGTACATGCGCGTGCGTGTGTGTGCGCACACGAGTATGCATGCCACAGTGCATGGGTGGAGGTCAGGAGTTGGTTCTCTCCACTGTGGATTCTGGGGACCAAACTCAGATTTGTGGGACAAGCATTTTTTATCCACTGACCACAATTACTTGGAAGAGTAATATGGTTCAGCTTTGTCCCGAAGAGAGAACCAGTTCCTGCTGGTTGTCCTCTGAGCTTTGCATGCATACTGGGGCACACATGCCCACCCAAAAGTAAATATTTAAGAAATGGTTTAGCTGGGTGTGGTGACACAGGTCTTTAATACCAGCACTTAGGAAGCAGAGGCAGGTGGATCTCTGTGAGTTCAGAACAGCCTGATGGTCTATAAAGTGAGTTCTTGGACAGTCAGGGCTACATAGAGAAACACTGTCTCAAAAAGCAAAAAGAAACAAAGGGAAAAAAAAAAGATTTTCAGAATGCTACTGCTGTGGTATGTCTTCCCTTGTTCTACAGGCCACTGTTTATAATCACAAGACAACACACGGAGGCCATGCGGTCTAGCTTGTTCATTCACGTGTTTGGATGCCTTGCCGGTATGTATGTCTGTGCACCACTTGTGTGCCTGGTACCTGCAGAGGCCAGAGGAGGGTGTTGGATTCCAGGAACTGGCATTACAGATGGTTGTGAGCCACCATGTGGGTGCTGAGATTGGAACCCAGGCCCTCTGGAAGAGCAGCCGGTGCTCTTAAGCACTAGGCCATCTCTTCAATCCTGTTTGTTAGAAGCTTACTGGATATGTATTTACTGAATAAGTGTTGAAGAGAAGTAGACAGAGGACACCATTTTAAATGGTGATTGGGGCTGTGTTGGTGCTCAGGGGGTTGAGCATAAGCAGGAGGATGTAGACTATGGTACACATCTGCACTCCCAGTTCTGGGGTTCAGAGAGGTAAGGGACCCCAAGGGCTCAGTGGCCAGCCTTACCAACCAGTGATCTTCGGATTCAGGGAGAGATCTTGTTTCTAAAACTAAGACAGAGAGATGGCTCAGTAGTTTAGAGCCCCTACTGTTCCTGCAGAGGACCTGGGTTCAATTCCCAGCACCCACACGGCAGCTCCAGTTCCAGGGAATTCAATGGCCTCTACCAGCACTAGGTATGCATGTAGTACAGCATTGCTCGTAGGTAAAACATGAATTCACATAAAAAATAAAATAATAAGGTGGAAAACAATAGAGAAAGACATAGTATTGACCTCAGGCCTCCATACATGCATATATAACCTAATTATGAACGGAAAGGAAGAAAGAAAGAAAGAAAGAAAGAAAGAAAGAAAGAAAGAAAGAAAGAAAAGAAAGTATCTGGCAATTGTAGATATAAGATAAAATTTTCTTCTATACTTGTAATTTATTTTTAGCTTTAAAATAATTAGGAGCTGGAGAGTTGGCTCAGAGGTTAAGAGCACTGACTGCTCTTCCAGAGGTCCTGAGTTGAATTCCCAGCAACCACATGGTGGCTCACAACCATCTGTAATGAGATATGGTACCTTCTTCTGGCATGTAAGCATACATGGAAGGAATGTTGTATACATAATAAATAAATCTTAAAATAATTAAATTTTATTTATTATTAGTATTCTACATGTGTGTTCTCATGTGTACAAGTACCTGTGGATGTCAGAGGGCAATTCTGGGGTCTTAGTTCTTGCCTTTATCGTATGGGGCCTAAGAGATGGAACACCCTTCGTTAGAGTTCGGTGGCAAGCACCTTCACTGGCTGAGCCATCTTGCCAGCCATCCTACTTGGTTTTTAAAGTAGGCTTTGAGGGGTTGTGTTGGGTTTGAAGCCGGAGCAGCTCAAAAAAAAAAAAAAAAAAAATCACTTCATGTCTCCATCAGCTAAGGCACAGAGGACAGGAGCAATGCTCTGGCCCCTGGTCCTAACGTATGGCTTTGGAGGGGTCTGGGTGCTGTGCGGCTGTCAAGACTGATTTGGTGTCAGAGCCCCAAAGCCTTGTTTTAATTTTTTAAATTGACTTAGGTTTTGAAACAGGACGTAGCTGTGTAGAACGAGCTAGTCTCAAATTTGTGACCCCTTTCTTCAGTCTCCTGAGTGCTGGGGTTAGAAGCACACATCGCCAGGTCTGACCTTTATTCATTAATAAAAATTGAGTTGCTAAATAAGAAGGTGAATCCAAAGACAAACATATAGGCATCCTCCTGAATATTAACCTTCATCAGGTGATGAAAGGAGACAGAGACAGAGACCCACATTGGAGCACCAGACAGAAATCTCAAGGTCCAAATCAGGAGCAGAAGGAGGGGGAGCATGAGCAAGGAACTCAGGACCGCGAGGGGTGCACCCACACACTGAGACAATGGGGATGTTCTATCGGGAATTCAACAAGGCCAGCTGGCCTGGGTCTGAAAAAGCCTGGGATAAAACCGGACTCTCTGAACATAGCGGACAATGAGGACTACTGAGAACTCAAGAACAATGGCAGTGGGTTTTTGATCCTACTGCACGTACTGGCTTTGGGGGAGCCTAGGCAGTTTGGATGCTCACCTTACTAGACCTGGATGGAGGTGGGCGGTCCTTGGACTTCCCACAGGTCAGGGAACCCTGATTGCTCTTAGAGCTGATCGGGGGAGGGGGAGGGAAATGGGAGGTGGTGGCGGGGAGGCGGCAGAAATCCTTAATAAATAAATAAATTTAAAAAAAATTGAGTTGCATTTTATTTCTGCGTGTTCATGCATGTGTGTGTATATCACAGTGTATGTGTAGAGGTCTCAGGGCTTGAGCTCAGGTCATCAGACTGGGCTCTAAGTATCCTTACTTCTGAGCCATCTTGCCAGCCCCAATTTTACTTTTTGTTTTTTGAGACAGGCTTTCTCTGTGTAGTCCTGGCTGTCCTGGAATTTGCTCTGGAGAGCAGGCTGTTCTCACACTCATAGAGATCTGCCTGCCTCCCCCTCCTGAGTGCTGGGATTAAAGGCATGAAACACCACTATTTGACTTCAATTTTACTTTTTTGATTGACATACAATAATTGTAAAATATTTATGGGGTGTGGTATACTGTTCCTATGTACTACACCGTGTGATCAAATTAACATAATTATTGTCACTTGTGAATATCTGCGTGATCTTGTGGTGTGTCTGAGAGTCTCATTATACCTCCCTACTATGTCACGAAACCTCACACACACCCCCGCGGAGCCCTCTATAAAAGATCCATCTTTAACAAACGTTTGGCTAGAATCTGTGTGCGCATAGCTGTTGTCTTTAGATTTTTGAGGACAGTGGGAGAGCGTAAGCGCATGGGGGAAGATGCTGGTTTTGAACCTTGTTGTACCGATGACCATGGCGCTCTCCTTCCCGGGATGAAAGGCGAACTCTCCCGGTTCAATTGTGCTTCCATATCTCTTGACACTTCAAAAAGGGCTGAGGAGCATGCAGAGGGGAAGCCTTGCTAACCATGTGTGTTTCCTCAAGCCCGCTCAGATTTAATTGCCGGCGTAAATGACCCCCAGGCCTGCAGCATCTCAGCTTGATGTGTATAATTGATAGCCAAACATTTTTTTACAGGCTGTTAAATGGTAAGACCACAACGAAATGTATATACTGTTGATTAAAGTGATTTTTGCACGAAAGGGTCAGAGACATTAACAAGTTAAAAGAGAGTGCGAGCTTCTACCCCCATACCGCTAACCTTTGTTCACTTTTTCCAGTAATTGACACCACATGTTTACTCTGCCTATTTTGGTCCAGTTTAAGGCTGTTGCATTGGAGGTATTTTGAAGTGTTCTTGAGATGAGAGTGTACCCACCCAGGTGCCCAGGAACGTGGACTTCAGATACGACTGCAGCACATGGTAAAAGAGAAAAAAACGACCCCCTCTAGCGTGCCTCCTTTTAAATCGTCTGGCGCCTAAAGGTAGACTAAGAAACAGTTACTCTGAGAAGGATTAAAATGGACATCCAAATGATAATTACTGGGTAATTTTGTTTTGGTTATAATTTGTGGTGTTATTTTTATAACTGACATGAGACATAATATATTTTTCAGGGTTCTGCAATAGCTGAGCAACAAATGGAATCTGTCAGAAGGCGTCTGTGGGGACAGTTATATAGCAAAAAGCTGTGTGCCCTGCTTAAATGCTGTACACACTTATTTTTTTTTCTTTGTAGCTCATGCATCAGAATTGTTTCCTAAAATGAAATGACTTTCAACACGTGGCATATAGCAAGCCCTCTGTCTAGGCTTTTGAAACTCTCCTCTTTTCATGAATGTCAATCCGGCAAGGGGTTTTCCCCTTTTCGTGTGCTATCTCCCCAACGCTGTGGAGCCTTGGACTCTGAGCCATGGATGGATGTCTCCACCCTTACTCCCAGGCTCTCTCTCCTCATTCGCTCTCTCTTGGGTTCTGTCTGTGACTAGGATTTCAGTAGCAAGAACAAGCTGGGGCTTTAGTTCCCGGTCCTTCGTTGGCAGTGCTCATATCTACCAAACGCCCTGACCTCTGCCTGAGCCACGACCTGGGACGCGCAGACCACCCAAACTCCCCGCCAGCACCAGATGGCAGCTGCGTTCGGCACTTCCCATGTGGCATAATTTTCTGGAATTTACCTCGCCTCATCTGGCTCTGATTATTTGCTGACTTGTAATTGTAGTTATTTGTCTGAAGGCCTTATCTTCTTTGCCAGACTGTAAGTCCCTGCTCTGCCTGCCCTGGCAGCACCGTGCTCTGGGCGGTGAGGAGATCCTTGTGCAACCATGCCCCAATCAGTGCGCTAGAGACCCAGAATCGCCCACCAAGAACCCAATTACCAACATCTGGAGATGGCCTAGATCCCTGGCTAAATCTCCAGCTATTCAAAACGACTTCTCAGTTTCTTATTTCCATAGATGCGAAAGCAAGAGACTATGTTTTTAAATTTCCACGACCTCTTTTTTTTGTTGTTGTTGTTGATGGACATTAAGTTTATTTCACGTTTTTGATGATGATGAACAGTCATTGTTTGCCTATTTTGGAGTACAGAATAAGTTTTGATAAAAAATTAAGACCAAGGCTATAGCAACTGTACATCCTGGATATATTCAATAAGGAAGTGTCTTGTGCATAAAGAATCTGAAACAGCAATATAATCAAAGAAAAATGGCAGCAATTCCAAGAAATCTTCCTGCCCTCAGCCCAAATTTTTGTTGGTTAAGTTTTAAAGCAATGGCGTTTTGTTTGTAGTTACATATATCTGTGTAAGCTTTAAATTGGCACTTCAAAGTAATGCATTCTCCAAAACAGTATTTTTATTCTTTGTTAACTTGAGGGTCTCCTCTATGAGCATACTATGTTGGCCTTCTTCTCACAACTCCTTCCATCAAATTTATAACCTATTCTTTCATATTTGATTTTGTTACACATATCTATACAACCACACCTACACACACACACACACACACACACACACACACACACACACACAACCTATGTCTACAGATTTGAAATCATGCCCTGTCGTCCTCCACGGTGGGAAACAGCTCTCAGGCTCCGTTGCCGCAGGACAAGGCCGAAGGAGCTGGAAGGAAACTTGATTTCAAGCTTCCCGGTAACACGTTTTATAACTGGTTGGAGACCAGAATGAGAGTTGTGGCTGAAGCAGATTGTCTGGGGGCGGTTCTGGTCTCCGGGGGCGTGTGCAGAGTGACCCTGGGGAAAATTCTATCAATCATTTTCTTTCCCCCTGCATCATGGGAGAGGGAATTTTAGGTTCAACCCCTGCAGACTTTTAACTTTTTATGAACAGTTGATGAACTTGGGTTGCATCTGTTTATTTACTGATATTCTTGGAAGAGTAAATAAAAACATTTCCTTTTATAGGTTTCTAACTTTTTCAGTTTTCTTCATCCCTCCCCCCCCCCACTCCTTAGGGATTTAAAATAATGGAGTCGGCTACTGAAATAATTAAAATTGAGGTGGGGGGATCAGCACCTCCCCACTTCACCCTTTTTCAGAAAAATAACCCTTTTCCCCCCTCAACTTACATTTTTCTTCAATTTCTATCCTGTTCCAGTCCTTGACATCACACTTAATTGAGATAAAATATTTTCCAATTCAGAGGCTCATCAATTCAGAGAGGAATTTCTAATGTAAGTTATAAGGGGGAAAAAAAATCTAAAAGTACTGAAGTTAAAACATGTTTGTGTCTTTTTTTCCCATGACTAACCCATGTCTATCCTCTATGAAATTGATGTCAAAAAAGTATTATATATTTTCAGTACCAAATGGAAGGCTGCCCTCTCCTACCTTGTCGGAGCATCGTCTCTCTTTAATCATACTTCTCATTTCAGGACATTGAAATTTCCGTTGCCAAGGACAACATCATAAATAAAAGTGTTTGTGAAATTTCACCTGCAGCTGCCTAACCCTGTGCATTAAGCATGAGACTCGCAGAGAGGTGGTCAAATGCGAAAATTTATAATCATTTATTACGTACGGCTGAAGCAAGCGGGGAATAAAAGCGTGAAGGCATACATCTATACACGGAAGCCGCAGAGCCTAAATGAAAAGTAAAGTGAATTTCTGTGTCTTGTCATAAAGTAATGAGAAGCTAGAGCTTTTATTCATAGCATCCCAAGATGCATTTACTCTCAATCTAGCTTCAGCAGTAAACGCTTCCCTGATGTATTGCTCCGGACTCACAAAGAAATATTTGTGCTCTACATAATAGTATAGTTAGGAGAATTACTGCATGGTTGAGAAGATTCTATAAGGCTTTATAGTGGGTGGTGTTGCTGTAATTTCATCACCATGTAGCTAATGTAGTACTTTAATATCACAGGTTACTTTTTTATTTACCATTTATTAGGCGCTGACAGAGTCGATCATCTCTACATCATAAACAAATCATGGAAGGTTTCTGGTAGGAACCTTAAAACTCCAGATGGATGTACTGTGGCCATTTTACCCGGCCGCGTCCCTGTAATGAGCTCACCCTCAAATGATTATTTAGATCTGCGAAATGTAAATCAGGCTCCTTGTTCTCAGTCCATTGGCTAAAGAAAACTCGAGAATGTTTTAGTTCATGCATACAATTAGCACCGCCTGCCATTCGGGCTCAGAAATAAGTCATCGATCTGATTTCACCGATGACTGGGGGTGACGGCTGGGAAAAGGTGAACGTACTTAGCCGCAGAATCCTTTGCGGGAATATTAATAAGTGTGACTGCTATATTAACATCGGATTGGTGTTTTCTCATAAGTTTCTGTGAAAGTGTTTTTAGTCCCGAAGCTAACTAAATGCCGCCTTTATGCTCTCTGTTGATGTAGCTTCTCCTCTCTGAATAAATAGAAAAATAGATGATGGGCAGATAGTTCAGTTCCTGGGTAGACCAAGTCACGTTAGCATGGTCAATGCCAGGGGAATTAGAAAATATTATTGAGGGATAGGCCTTTATGCAGAGGCTGTGGCTGTAACAGAGACTGGAGACAAGCCTCTGGCTAGGCCCTCTGACCTCGGATGCCTCCCAGTCTCTCTAAATCTTAGTATTTCCATCTGTAAAATAGGAGTGATGCTGATTGTCCTACTGATCCTTCTGGGTTGTTTTAAGTATCGAATAACAAACAAATAAGGTCTAGATTGAAGGCTCAGCGGCCAACAGCGAGTATTGTTGCAGAAGGCTCCAGTTGGGCTTGAGTTTGTTCCCCGGCACCCACTCAGACAGCTCACAAATTCTGTAACTCTAGCTGCAGGGGCCGCAATCCTCCGGCCGCTGAGGTTACCTGCACTCATGTGTACATACTCACACCCCTACACATAGACACAGTGAACACATCTTTAAAAGTCGTCTGCAACAAATACATGTGCACGGAATATCAGGGTTTCAGAATGTAAAAGGCAATTAAATAAATGTGGGGTTCAGGGCACAAAGCAGGCATTTTTATATAATAGATAGTTTTTTTTATTGCATTTTATGCTTCAGGTAAGTGTATTAGAAATACAAGCTAGGGGCTTAGCGGTTAAGAGCACTGGCTGCTCTCCTAGAGGACCCAGGTTCAATTCCCAGCAACCACATGGTGGCTCACAATCATCCATAGTGAGATCTGGTGCCCTCTTCTGGCCTGCAGGTGGTCACACAGGCAGAATACTATGTATATAGTAAATAAATAAATCTTTTAAAAAAAAAAGAAATGCAAGCTAAAGAGATTTTTTTGACGTTATAAAACAATGCTGTATTTGGTTTTACTTTTCTTCTATGAAATTAAAAACAATTTGTGACAGGGTAGCAAGTAGCCCAAGCTGACCTACTTGGAATTTATTATGTAACAAGAATGACCTTGAACTTCTGGTCTTCCTGACCCAAGTTTCTGAGTACTGGGATTACAGCTATATAACACTAGGCCTTGCTTGAAATTGATTTTTGAAATAATCAGATTTTAGCCAGCATGATGCAGGTCTGTAATCCCCAGTGCTCAGAAGTAGAGGCAGGAGCATGGTGAGTTCAAAGACAGCCTAGGTTACAGAATGAATTCAAAGTCAGCCTGAGCTACGCAATATCTCATCTCAAATAAAACCAATGGCCAGCATTGTATCCAGCAATGAATGCTTGCCTAAGATGAGTCCTAGGTTCTATTCCCAACACCAGCCTAAGAAAGCACCTAATTAAAAAAAAAAAAAAAAGGCTGAGTGGTGGTAGTGCACATCTTTCTTTTTTCTTAAATTATTTATTATATATACAACATTCTGCCTCCATGTATGCCTGCAGGCCAGAGGAGGGCACCAGATCTCATTACAGATGGTTGTGAGCCACCATGT
This sequence comes from Microtus ochrogaster, assembly GCF_000317375.1. Taxonomy (NCBI): domain Eukaryota; kingdom Metazoa; phylum Chordata; class Mammalia; order Rodentia; family Cricetidae; genus Microtus; species Microtus ochrogaster. The sequence goes on from NC_022013.1 coordinate 27,277,927, forward strand.
GGTTGCTGGGAATTGAACACAGGACCTCTGGAAGAGCAGCCAGTGCTCTTAACCTCTGAGCCATCTCTCCAGCCCAGGTAGCACACACCTTTAATCCCAGCACTCAGGAGGCAAAGGCAGGCAGATCTCTGAGTGAGGCCAGCCTGGTGTACAGAGTGAGTTCCAGGACAGCCAGGGATACATTGAGAAACCTTGTCTTGAAAAAACCAAAACCAAAACAAACAGAAAAGATTTATTTCATGTATGTGTATGTATCTATGGGTGCCCAAAGAGGCCAGAAGAGGCTATCAGATTTGTTGGAGTGACAGGTGGTTATAAGCAACTTGATGTGGGTGCTGGGAACTGAACTCTGATCTTTTGCAAGAGCAGCAAGTGCTCCTAACCACTAAGCATATCTCTGAACCTCAACATCCTTTTTTTTTTCCCCCTGGCTGTCCTGGAACTCACTCTGTAGACCAGAGGCTGGCAATGAATTCTGCCTCTGCCTCCCAAGTGCTGGGACTAAAGGTGTGTGTGCCACCACAATCCCATTTTGTTGTGGAATATTATTTTATTTTATTTATTTATTTATTTTTTATTTTTTGGTTTTTCGAGACAGGGTTTCTCTGTGGCTTTGGAGCCTGTCCTGGAACTCGCTCTGTAGACCAGGCTGGCCTCGAACTCACAGAGATCCACCTGCCTCTGCCTCCTGAGTGCTGGGATTAAAGGCGTGCGCCACCACCGCCTGGCTGGAATATTATTTTAAATGGGCAAAGATGTGCTACATTTGTTGATGCTGTGGAATATTACTTTAACTTTGTAAAGGTGTGTTACTTTTGTTTATGCTTCATTTGTTTAATCATGTAAAGATGTGTTGCATTTGTTTTGCCTTGCCTGCCTAAGGCACCTGATTGGTCTAATAAAGAGCTGAATGGCCAATAGCTAGGCAGAGAAAGGATAGGTGGGGCTGGCAGGCAAAGAGAATAAATAGGAGGAGAAATCTAGGCTTGGAAGAGGAACCAGAGAAGAAGGAAGGAGAGAATAAGGGAGAGACGAACAAGCCTGGGGAAGATGCCAGCAGCCACCAGCTAACCATTTAAGCAGTTAAGTAAATACATGGAAGGAAAGAAAAGTAAAAAGCCCCAAGGCAAAAAGGTAGATAAAGAGAAACAGATTAAGTTAAAAGAGTTAGCCAGAAATGAGCCTAAACTCGGCCAGACATTCAAAACTAATTAATAAGTCTCCATGTCATGATTTGGGAACTGGTTGGTGGCAAAGAAAAGAAAAAAGAAGAAGAAGAAAAGCCTGATATATGACTTATGACTTCCAATTTTTTAAAGGTTTTAAATTAAAAAAAAATTGACAGTATGTATTGAAGGTGAGATTAGTCCTCTCTACCCCCACTGCTCCAGTCCCTGCTATCCTGCCTGGTTAGGAGTTTTCCCTTCATTTCCCCTTAAAATCACCACATCCCATATCTCGCATTCAGTGGAGATTTACTTAGGTTTATCCTTTGTAGTTACATGAGTGGGGGGGGGGCAGGGTGAATGTCTTAGTTACTTTTCTATTGCTGTAATAAAACATCATGAGCAAGACAACTTATGAAAGAAAGTATTTAATTTGGTTTATGATTTCCCAGGGTTAGAGTCTATGATGTCAGAGCAAAGATCAGTGAGAGTGCACATCTTTTTACTGTTTTGTTTGTTTGTTTTGTTTTGTTTTGTTTTGTTTTTGAGACAGAGTCTTTCTGTGTAGCCCTGACTGTCCGGGAACTCACTCTGTAAATCAGGCTGGCCTTGAACTCACAGATCCATCTGCCTCTGCCTCCTAGGTGCTGGGGTTAAGGGTGTACACCACCACCTAGTTGAGCTTAAACCTCTTGATCTACACCCAAAAGCAAAGAGAGAAAACACTGGGAATCGCACAAGAGTCTTTTAAAACCTCAAAGCCCACTGCCAGTGATATGCCTCCTCCAATAAGGCCACAACTCCTAATCCTTCCCAAACAGGTCTACCAACTGGAACTGTAAACAGACATTTCTCTCCCAACAGCCTGTTCCCAACCATGCTGCAGCTGCTTTCCAAATTACTACACAGAGGCTTATATTAATTATAAAGGCTCGGTCAATAGCTCAAGTTATTACTAACAACTCTTACATTTTAAATTAACCCATATTTCTTACTTATGCTTGGCCACTTGGCAGTACCTTTTGTTTTGTTTTGTTTTGCTTTTTGAGACAGGGTTTCTCTGTAGCTTTGGAGCCTGTCCTGGAACTAGCTCTTGTAGACCAGGCTGGCCTCGAACTCACAGAGATCCACCTGCCTCTGCCTCCCGAGTGTTGGGATTAAAAGCCTGAGCCACCACAGCCCAGCTGGCAATACCTTTATTAGTGTGGTATGCTCAACTGCTTCCTCTTGTTTCTGGCTTGTGACTCAACTCCTCCCTTTTCCTTTCCATCATCCTTAGTATGGTCATCCTGCCTATACTTCCTGCCTGGATACTGGCCAAGCCGCATTTATTAAACCTCTTCAAGTGACAAGTCTTTAAAGTATACAAGAGGATTATTCCACAGCAGGGGACCAAGTATTCAAATATATGAGCCTATAAGGCCTTTCTCATTCAAACCACCACAGTGAAGATCGGGTGTCTCCCTCTACACCCTCTACCTTATTGTTTTGAAACAAGGTCTATTAGTGAACCTGGAAATGGGGGTCTCTAACTAGATGGCCAGTGAACTTCTGAAATCCCCTATCTTTGCCTCCCCAAACTGGGATTACAGGCATCCACTGGTTCTCTCTCTCTTTCTATCATCTCTCTGTCTGTCTATACAGTGTATGTATATGTATATATTGCGTGTGTGCATGTTTGTTAGTGTGGGTGTGGAGATGCCATACCTCTCCTTGTCTGAGACAGGTCTCGTGTTTACCACTAAGTTTGCCAGGCCAGCCGTCCGCAGGCTTCTGGGCAGTCTCCTGTCTCTGGCTTCTATCATGCTGTAGCAACTCTGGGGTAACCGAAGCTCACTACTATGTCTGGTTTTCCATGGGTTCTGGAAACCAAAATTCAAACTCTCATGCTTGCATGGCGAGCACATTTCCCACTGAGCCATCTATGTCCATACTGGCGTTTAACCTGGGTCTGAGGTCAAGGTAGGTCTTCATGTTGGACAGCAAGCATTTTGCCCACTGAACCATCTCCCAGTCTCTGCAGTTAGAGCTTAAAAAAATATTTGCCCTCCTCTTCTCCCCTTCCTTTTCCATGTTAGGAATGGAATTCCAGGCCTCCTCTACGCTAAGCAAGCACCACGCTGTTGAGCCACACTCAGTCCTGTGGTTAATTTTAAGTGCTCTACTTGTCTTTCCCTCTGTACATTTACCAGATGCTCTTAAGTAAGACCAGTGGTGGCTATGGCCTGGATGGTCCTGCGTCGGTAGCCCCGGGTAGAGAGGGTGATTGATGGAAAGTGGACGGAGGAGCTTCCAGGAGCTCGGTTGTCTTAGGAGCTCTGCCCTCTACTGAGCAACACGTGGTGAAGACCCTGGTTGGCTGGGTGAACATAGCGTGATCCGATGGAAAAGTCAGTGAGGAAAGCTTGGTGAGGGATGCCTGACAGGTAAATACCGTGACTGTCTGAGCTCGAGGAGCAGGCTGAGGGGAAGAGCGAGAGAGCCTGGCTAGTCGTACCACCCCAGTTCCACCGCTAACTCTCTCAGACTCATCCCTTCCCTCATGAATGTGGGACATTTCATCTTATGGACGGAAACGGCAGGACTATGGCAGAGTAGGATCGGTTAGACATGCCCAAAGCTTTCTTTCTTGAGATCATTCTGTCGATATGTTTATGTACTCATTACTATAAGATGTAGAAATTAACTTAAATAGTTGCGAAAGAACAGAGAATCACACTCAATGAAAAGTAAAAATCGCAACCATTTGGGGAATCTTGTGTTTCACAAACTCTAATTCCAAACGAGTGTGTGATCCGAAGCACATTCCTTTACCATCTGAGCGTTAGTCTGTTCTGTAACTGATACCAGAGTCTGGGTCTCTTTATAAAGAAGAGGGATTTATATAGCTCACAGTTCTGGAGGTCCAAGGGCATAGCGGCGGTATCACCTCAGCTCTGGTGAGGCAGCATGGCCGGAGTGTGGACGAGAGGGAGTCAGAGAGTGACTGGGATCCCATGAGAACCACACTAATCACACCCAAACACACAAGGACCCCTTTACGAGGCACCGCTGATTAAAGGTTCCACCGCTTCATTATGGACTGAGTCTGAACATATGGAACCTTAGGGGTGGACATGACACCTTCTACCTAGCCACTCTCCAAAGTAAGTTTTACTTGTTCGTAATTGATTTTGTGTGGAATAACTGCACCTTTTAAAATTAGAGACTACGATAATTTTGATCAGCACAATAAATGCTTTGAAGATTATTGCAAGCATGTGTGAAATTCTCTAAGAAAAAATTAAAAGTATATTTTTTAAAGGAAAGACTACTGTGATGTGTAGAATAGAACAATATTAAATTTGTGTGTGTATTAATTTGGAAAAAATTTAAATCTTAGGAAACACAAGACACTAAAAATGATGCTAAAGAAAAAAAATCAGGTTGATTTGGGGAAGGTAGAGTTTCGAAAGTTATGCCCACTCTGAAGAGACAGAGCACAGAGAAAGAAAATAGCGCAGGGGAAATAGTGAGCACTGTAGGCAATTCTCACATCCTTGTCGCACTGGGGTCTCAGGAAAGATGCTGAAGGTTCAGAGGATAAAGAGTGGGTGCTAGGAGGATGAGAGGGGGCCTGGAAATGCACGGGCGAGCCGCAGCATCTTTCTCTGAATGTAGCTCTAAGGAGCATGGCAACTGCCTCTCGGTGTGTCAACTAATGCTATTACCGCTCACATTTAACCGCAGCTGTTAATGAGAGTGCCATGGCAACGCTAGCATTTAGTTCGAGCATTTTGCTGTTCTGAACATTTCCCATAGCCAAGTGGGAAAGTCTGCCAAGCCTTTGCTTGGTTAATTATATTTATTCATTCAATATTATTTACTGAATATCTTCTTTGTGCCAGATACCATGGACACAGCCAACAGCCGCTAACGGAGCTTAGCTCTGGGAGAGACAGATATTAAACAACTAAATGCAAAAATAAGTATTTAATTAAATCAGATGGATGAGAGCTTCAAAGGGCACATGTTCTAGGTGGCCCAGGTGGAAGGCTGGCTTACAGTTGTTTGTTTTGTTGTTGTTTTGATGGGGTGTGGGGTAATTTTATTTCTAAATCAGGTCATGTATCCCAGGCTGACTTCAAACTCACCAGGTAACTGAGGTGGTTCAAATAGGAATGGTCCACAGAGACTCATGTGTTTGAATACTTCATCCATAGGGAGTGGCACTATTAGGAGGTGTGGCCTTCTTGGAGAAAGTGTGCCTTTAGGGCTGGGCTGTGCAGTCTCAAAAGCTTAAGCCAGTTCATTTGCTGTTACCTGCTGATCCAGATATAGAATTCTCAGCTCCTTCTCCGGCTCCATGGCTGCCTCCACCGATGCCATGCTTCCCACCATGATGACAATGAAATAAACCTCTGAAGTGTAAGACACTCCCAATGTTTCCTTTGTAGGAGTTGCCCGGTCATGGTGTCTCTTTACAGCAATGGAAATCCTAGCTAAGATGAGCAGCTGCAGGGAGCTGGAAAAGAGCACCATTACAAGATGGCGCCGACATCCTGTCTTGTTGGAAATAAACAACACCATATTTGGCTAAGCCTTTGAGAGCTGCCTGTCCCCCGCTTCCCGCATACGCGGTGGATAAGGGTCCTCGGCCTATCCCAACGCAGTCTGGTGTCAGTTGTTGGTGGCAGCCAATCACAGGGCGACCCGTGTGCCAATTCCCGATATAAGCAGCTGCCTTAGGGCTCTCGGGCCCCTTCGCTTCATGTTCTCTCTCAACCAAGGGCACTCCATTAAAGCGTGATCTGAGAAGAATCCTCGTGTGGTGGTTGTTCTTTCTCGCTGGTCGAGGAGTTCGCTGCAAGCAGCCAAGGATAACTTTGAACTTCTGATATCTCTACCTCTCATAGGCTAGAATTACAGTTGTGTGCCACAAACCACACATCTGGCTTGCATGCTGCTGGGAATCAATGTTGGGGCTTTGCGCATGCAATTTAAAAAGAAATGGACTAAGGACTATTTCTCAAAAGGAGAAATGCAGGGGGCTGGAGAGATGGCTCAGCAGTTAAAAGCACTGGCTGCTCTTCCAGAGGACCTGAGTTCAATTCCTAGCACTCACATGGTGGCTCACAACCGTCTGTGACTGCAGGTTCAAAGTTCTGTCTTCTTCTGGCTTTTGTAGGCACCAGTTACATGTGGTACACTGACTTACATGCGGGCAAAACCCCGCCCATGCACATAAAACTAAATAAAGAATTTTTTAAAAGAAAGCACACAAATAGTTAATTTTTATAAGTGTTCAATATCATTAGCCATCAGGGAAATGCAAAATAAAATTAGAGGTTCCATCTCACCCTCATCAGAATAACTATCATCAAGAAACCAAGTGAAAGCCAGGCGGTGATGGCACGCACCTTTAATCCCAGCACTTGGGAGGCAGAGGCAGGTGGATCTTAGTGAGTTTGAGGCCAGCCTGGTCTACATAGTTAGTTTTAGGGATAGCCAGGGCTACTCAGAGAACCTCTGCCTTAAAAAAACAAACAAGCAAATCAAAAACAAAAAGCAATGAAGGCAGGATCCTGTAGGCAGGAGCTGATGCAGAGGCCGGGAAAGAGTGGCACTTACTGTCTTGCTTCCCTTGGCTTGGGCGGTCAGCTTTCTTACAGAACCTAGAAATGCCTGCCCAGGGGCGACTCCACCCACAAGGGGCTGGGCTCTTCTCCTATGAATCATGAATCAAGAAAATACCCTTATGAACTTGCTTACAGCCCAATATTACGAAGGCATTTTCTCAATTGAGGTTCCCGCCTCTCTGATGACTCTAGCTTGTGTCAAGTTGACACAAAACTAGCCAGTTCAGCTTGTGTTTGGCATTTTCTTGACTGCTAATTGATGTAGAAGGGCCCAGCTCATTGTGGGTGGTGCCAACTCTCTGCAGGTAGCTGAGCAAACCAGGAGGCAGTACTCCTTCCGGCTCAGTTCCCGCCTCCAGGTTCCAGTCTGGACTTCCTTCCTGCGTTAGCGCCACTCAGTGATGGGCTGTAACAAATAAGCCCTTTCCTCGCAAGCTGCTTTTGGTCAGTATTTTATCGCAGGACGTTATTACTGAGAGTGGGGTATTGCTGAGACCGCTGACCATGCTTGCGGGGGGGGGGGGGGGGCGGGGGGAGGTACTGTGAATGTCACGTAGCTTTGTTCACAGCTACGGATCGAGTTGATGTACTTGGGAGCAGAGTGCTGCCCAGGGCGGAGTCTGGAGGAATTCTAGCCTTTAGAGTCAGTAGGCGGAAACAGAGAAGGGTGACTCAGCTTTCCAAACTCTGGGATTCCTGCGCCAGGGCACCATTTCCTTTTCGGGGCTGGCTGGGGTGGCAGAGAGAGATCCAATCAAGCTCAACAAGTTCTTCTCACCTTGGGACTTAAATACTAGTCATGTGTACCTTGAGGCCAATGTAACTGGTGTCAGGCCTCTGTAAAGCTCTTAGGGAAACAACTGTGTGGTATTGTAAAAACCCTCCAGGCTCCTGTATAGACCGTGTGATTCCTGTTCCTTGAGGTCTGGTAGAGTTGAGCACTGTTTCCTTCTCTTGTGTCAGTAACAGAAGCGCCAGGCAGCTGTTGGAACCTCTTCTGCCCCCTCTATTCTCCCCTACCCTCCTATTTTCCCCTCCCCCTCCCCCTCCCTACCTCCCTGCCCTCTCCCCTCTCTTCTTTTCCTCCCTTCTCTCTCCCCTTTCTCTCTCTCTTCACTGGGAAAGAGCTCAACCTTTGAGGACAATTAGACTCAGCTATTTAGGATGGAAGAGTACGAGAGCGAGCAGAGTGGACGGAGGCCACCTCTGTAAACATTTCAAGGAAAAAGGCAACACGGATATGGTGTCTGTCCCATCTGTGGAGTTTGGAAGGTTTTAGCGGTGAGCGAGCGAAGGGTGGAGCTGTGTCCTACTGAGTTGAGAGGGTGGGAGGTGAGGAAGCACAGCTAAGTCTTTAGAAACTCTGCTGTAAAGAGGAAGAGAGGTAAGGCTGAAGGTGAAGGCAAGGTCTGAGGAAGACTTGGGGTTTTGTTTTTAAAGATTTCTTTAATTTTTTTTTTTATGAATGAGTGCTTCATCTGCATGTGTACTTTTATTCCAGAAGAGGGCATCAGATCCCACTGTAGATGGTTGTGAGCCACCACATGGTTGCTGGGAATTGAACTCATAACCTCTGAAAGAGCAGTCAGTGCTCCCAACCGCTGAGCCATCTCTGCAGCCGGAGGGTCTTTTAGTTTAGTTTTGTTTTTGTTTTTTGAGACAGGGTTTCTCTGCTTCCCAAGTGCTGGGATTAAAGGTACGTGCCGCCACTAACTACCCAGTGAGGTTTTCTTTTGTTTTGTTTTGGTTTGTTTTTTTCAAGAAAGGGTTTTTCTGTAGCTTTGGAGCCTGTCCTGAAACTTGCTCTGTAGACCAGGTTGAGGTTTTTTGTTTTTATTTCTTTTAAAAAAGAAATAAAAACAAAAATAAAAAAAGTTAATTTTATGTGTTTGGGTGTTTTGCTTACATGCCTGGTGCCTGCAGAGGCCAGAAGAGAGCATTGGATACAGGTCCTACGACTGGAGTTACAGACAGCCGCGAGCCATCATTTGGGTGCTGGGAATTGAACCCTGGTCCTTAGGAAAAATAGCCAATATTCTTAAGGGCTGAGCCATGGTAAGAGGCAAGACTCTGAAGCCCGTCGAAATGTCCTTGGGAATGGTCCGGTTGAGAGAGTGAAGTGGCTCTTCCTAGAGAAGGGTAACAAGGGGAGTAGCAGGGATTGGGGTGTAGCCCAGAAGTAAAGAGCTCGTTCATCCAGCAGATGAGGCTCTGAGCCTGAGCCTTAGGGGAGCAGGATTTGGCTTTTAGTGTTAGGAGGGCAGGAAGAGCAAGCTGCCAGAATGAACTAGGCTTCCCAGTGAGGGCAACAAGTAAGCCTCACTCACGTGATGAGTGGGCGGGGTGTGGCTCCGGTTTGTACCTCAATCTGTTACGCTGCCAACAGGCCACAGCAGTGTAGAGACCTTTGTGACTGGATGCGAGACACCATGGTTCTAACTAGTACTGTTTGCCTTTAGCCTTTCCCCAGTTTTCTGGTTTTAGTTTCGGTTCTTTCCTTTTTGCCGTTTCCTGTGTATTTTGGGCACAAGATCTTTGATGTTTACCTTTTCAGTGGATTCTGGCATGGGTCCCTTCACACTCCAGTGCCTGAACGGAGCAGATGAGGGAGCCAGTCTCTTCTGTTGTAAAGACCCATTGTGCCAGCAGTATGGCTAACAAACTCTTTCAGCTGAGGCAACAGCAGTGTATATGCGCGCACACGCGCATGTGTGCATGTAGGCCTGCATGCGTGCGTGCGTGCGTGCGTGTGCGTGTGTGTGTGTGTGTGTGTGTGTGTTCTATATACAATTCTCATGCATTATCAAAGATGCTCCTGCCCCAGTCCATAGGTCTGTGGTCATCCTGTGTGCTTGCCTTATCTTCAACCGGGTATTTAATCTATCACCCTCAAAAGCCCTGTTACATTCTTCCACTTCACTGCACCAATCTTATTCCTTAAGTGTAATTAGATTTAGCTCAGTAGATCCTTCACTTTTGAAAAACAAAGTGTTAATTATGATGATTTTCATTTTAGCACGGGAAATCCAATACTCAGATTTTCTTTTTTTTTTTTGTTTTGGTTTTGGTTTTGGTTTTTCGAGACAGGGTTTCTCTGTGGCTTTGGAGCCTGTCCTGGAACTAGCTCT
>NC_022013.1:27287938-27296362 GCF_000317375.1 Microtus ochrogaster
TGTAGACCAGGCTGGTCTCGAACTCACAGAGATCCGCCTGCCTCTGCCTCCCGAGTGCTGGGATTAAAGGCGTGCGCCACCATCGCCCGGCAATACTCAGATTTTCATGTGCACATTTAGGTGGCATTTTCTTAAAGGCGGGCTCGAGAAAAAGAATTAGGCTATAGTTTAGTGATTTATTTTGTATCTCAATAAACTATTGCTGAGGCTAGTAGTAATTATTGCGGGACATGCACCCACAGGGCGAGAGGGATTTTTATTTGTGATGAGAGCCGAAAGACGAGGTGGCTGTGAGTTAGGAAGCCACAATGGAAGGATGTAGTAATCTGATGTTCTTGATTTAGTGTTCAAAATGTTTAGTAATGGCACTAAAAATAATAAACAAAAAAGAAGTAAAATAATGTATAATGTGATGGGGAATCTCTGTCAACCAATGATCTTTAAGGGGTGGGGTCAGGTTACAAGTGACTTTCTGGCCCAGGGGCGTTCTCTCTCTCTCTCTCTGTGCTTTCCACGCTACACAGCTAATCTTGGACTACTCATTCCTGTTTCGTGAGTTTGCCCCTTATAATAATAAAAATTATAATTGGTCTATCTTTTAGCTAGCCTGGTATTTCTCAACATAATTCAACAATAATGTTGGGATTTTAGTTTAAAAGAGGAAGAAGGAAAGGAAGAAAATAAACTTAGGAAAGTACAAGTAAGTTTTTTCTTTTTTTAGATACTCAGAAGCAGGACCATCAAGAGTTCAAGGCCTGTGTAGGCTACAGAGTGCCTTCAAGGCCAGCCTGGGCAGCTAATCAAGACCCTGTATTAAAATGAGAAAGTGGAGAAAAAAAGCAAGAAGACAACGAAAACCAAAGAAAATTACGGACTAGGGAAAGCCCCATTACTGTTTTGGCGGTTTCCTTCCTGGTTTTTGCAGCATGAAAATCAACCCCAACCTGCTTCTATGATTGAGGCCATGCACTGTCCTTGGTGGTCCTGAATGCCACCCATCACACCCAGCTTTTCAAGATGCTAAGTCTCTGAAAGCTGGGTATGGTGGTGGTGCATGCCAGTGACCCCTCCATCACCCACGCTGCGTCCTACAGGGCTCTATTTTATTGTTAGTGAACGTTTACTCATTAAGTTAAACCATCTTTTTCTTATGTCTCTTGGGAAGTCCAGGCAAGGTTTACTGCAGAGGTTCTGAAAACTAAGCATTTGAGGTCTTTCTTAGTGTTCTGTATTCTGAGATGCACTATTCATCCGGGCCCACGGGAATGGATTTCTCCAGACACACAGCAGGGTGTGGGGCACCAAAGTTTGGCTTGGAAATCTGTTGGCAGAAAGCATGGATGAAAGAGTTCTCTTAATAAAACGGCAACTGGGGGGGGGGGAGTTGCTGAAGTTGCTTTCAGCACATGAGTTCTTTGCACTGACGTAACAAAAGAATGAAGATGACAGGGTTTGGTTTCTGAATGAGTGTTCTGGGGGCTTTCCGCTTAAGCAGTGTTATTTGTTCTTACTATATGGGGATGCCAAAAATACGCCTGCAGATGCACAAGGGACCATTAGGCTTCACTGCCCCATGCAAGCCATGAAACTTGGGCCACCTGCCTGGTGTTTTCTCAGTTGCACACTTTGAAATGACTTCCAGCAATGGTTCAGCCTCAGGACCAAAGTTAAAAACTGCTAAAACAACCGCTCCCTCCACCTCCCAAAGCAAACCTGGTGTCTTAAATCTAGGTCTGGGACGGCAGAGACTAACTTCCACTTGCTGTGAGGGCCATGGGTCTTCTGGAGAAGCAGCTAATTCTCTTAACCACTGAGTCATCTCTCCAGCCCCAATAACTGTAATTTCTATTTGTTTGTTTGTTTTCAAGACTAGATTTCTCTGTGTAGCCCTGACTATCCTCTAACTCTGGAGACCATGCTGGCAACTAACTCAGAGGTCCACCTGCCTCTGCTTCCCTAGTACTGAGATTAAAGGTGTGCACCACCATGGCCCAACTTATAATTGTATTTTTTTTTTTTTTTTGATTTTTCGAGACAGGGTTTCTCCGTAGCTTTTGGTTCCTGTCCTGGAACTAGCTGGAACTAGACCAGGCTGGCCTCGAACTCACAGAGATCCGCCTGCCTCTGCCTCCTGAGTGCTGGGAATTGTATTTCCTTTTAAACCAACTAAATTTAAAAACTTCAATTTAAAGGCAAATGTCTGATCAGAAAAACTTGACATAAAATTCTTACTCAGCAAATGCTAGGTGAAATCATCATGTTCGTTTGCTACATGCTTGTCTGCAGAGTCTTCATGGAGCCCATCTTGCTTGAAGTCCTACAACCAACAGTTAACTGTTCTGGAATCATCCTCCTGAAAGGGGGCAAGGGAGATGGCAGTGTCTCAACAGGCAATCCTGTTCCTAAAGCTGGCAGCGGCAGGTTGTATGCATTCCAGCCAGCTCAGCACCAGAAGGCAGAACCCGAAGCTGGATCTCAGTGACTGAGAGCGCTCCTAGCATGCAGGGGTCCTGGGTTTGAACACACATATGCGTGCATGCATACCAAGAGAGTTATAACGCTAATGGGTTATAATGGATGGAAGTTTTATAGGGAGCGGTGGTTTTTCTGACTTCTGGTGAGGGGGATTTGATCATAGGAAAGGCTCCGTGTGGTGGGGTGCGCACCCACCCCGTGTCCACAGTGGCCAGTCGCTTAATCTCCCAAGCCTGGTGTTCTTCCTCTGCCTGGTAAAAGGGCTGAGCTATTTTATAGACACCAGGGGACTATTTCAGGCAGTGACATTTTATGACTGTCTTAACTAATCCTATTTATCAGATGGAGAGAGAAACTGGAATTTTCCACTAACTTTATTTTGTTTCTATGTCCTTTTTACGGGGAAGGGTGTTAAGAAGGATTGGATGCTTCTGAGGTGTTAAAGCCTCATAAGAAAAAGGAATTTTAAGCTCTGACTCAGACATTGGGGGTACACCTCTGACACAGGAAGAGCCCCCCCCCCCAACCCAAGACTGCTGGGTACCCTGGAAGATTGAGAGGTGTTCTCACTGGGTTCATCCACTCTCTCCAGTGCAGTCTGTGATGCATTGCTAATGAAACTGGAACAACCGGTTCCGCTTAGGGCCTTGGGCCCAGCTTGCACCTCACCCCAGGTTCTCCTTCTAGCAACAAATATTTACTGAGCATCTACTTTTCTAGATCCTGGACCTACAGCCATGACAGAGCTGACCAGGTCTTAGAGCTTAGAGAGAGGTACAAAACAAACAAAACAAGGGGCTGGAGAGAGGGCTCAGCGGTTAAGAGCACCAGCTGCTCTTACAGAGGCCCAGAGTTCGAACCCCAGCACGCACACAGTGGCTCACAGCCACAAAAACTCAACCAACAAACACAGTCAGTTATGGTAAGAGATAATAAAGACATAAGGGGACCTCCACATTCAGGTCTCAGGTTCCCCATCTTCCCTTCAAGGAGCTCACTCAGCTAGAGTGACTGACCAGCCAATTCCAGAGACCCTCCTGTCTCTGTGACCCTGCAATGGGATTGTAGGTATTTGTCACATGCCCAGTTCACGTGATGCTGAGGATGAAACTCGGGTTCTTATGCTTGCATAGAGAGGAGTTTATTCATGAAGCCATTTCTAATCCTAAAATAAATATGTGTGCTGGTATGCACCCGTAGAGAGGCCAGAGGTGGACAACAGTTGTCTGCCTTTCTACATAGCCTTGGCCATCCTGGAACTCACGATGTAGACCAGGCTGGTAGAGATCAGCCTGGCACTGCCTCCTGAAAGCTGGGATAAAGGGCATGTGCCACCGTGCCAGCAGCCCACCTATTTTTGAGAGATTTCTCACTGACCCTGGAGCTCACTGTTTTTGTTGGAAAGCTGCCCAGCACCCTGTGGGCTATGCCTGTGACTCCCAGCACAGGGCCTGCATGGGTAGCATATCTGAACGCGGGACCGGGACCGTAAGCCTGAGCAGCAAACACTTCCCCCTCTGAGTCCTATCCTCAGCCGCTCCTGGTAAAGTTTTAGGTGACTTTTGCGTTTTTGCTTTGTAGCTTTCCTACTGTTTGCAGCAAACAAATGGTTTCAGATTTTTTATTGTTATTTTATACCTAGGGGTGTTTTGCCTGCCTGTATGTCTGTGTACCATGTGCCTGCAGTGCTCAGGGAGGACAGGAAGGGGGCAGCATCAGGTGCCCTAGAACTGTAATTACAGACATTTATGAGCTGCCATGTGGGTGCTGAGAATTGAACCCTGGGTCCTCTCTACAAACGGTCATTGTTCCTAACTACTGGGCCATCTCTCCAGCTCTCGCAAACAAATATTTTTATTTATTTATTTATTTAGCTTTGTTTGTTTGTTTGAGACAGAGTTTGCCTGTGTAATCCTGGCTCCCAAGTACTGAGATTGAAGGCATGTGCCACCACCTCCTGAAAACAAAATTTTTAAAGAAACAAGTTACACTTTTAATAAGAGTAATAATAAAAAAACATACAAAACTGAACAAGATGAGAACAAAAGAGTGGTAAATGTGAGCCCTGACTTCACAGCGGGTACGAGAGCACTCAGACAGGGAAGCCATGGCTGTGTCGTCTATGTGAACAGATATGGGGGTTTCGCTTGTTTCTGCAGAGTTTTCTTTATATTATTTTAATAACTAATTAAGCATATCAAAAGTGTGTATTAGGGGCTGGAGAGATGGCTCAGTGGTTAAGAGCATTGCCTGCTCTTCCAAAGGACCCGAGTTCAATTCCCAGCAACCACATGGTGGCTCACAACCATCTGTAAAGAGGTCTGGCGCCCTCTTCTGGCCTTCAGGCATACACACAGACAGAAAATTGTATACATAATAAATAAATAAATATTAAAAAATCTTTAAAAAAAAAAGTGTGTATTATATCAAAATAATCAGTTTGAAGACCAGTCACAGAGGGTAAATTCATTAGTTCCACAGGTTTTCTTTGGGGCATTTTGATCTTATTTTTATTTTTGTTTGCAATGTGATTTAGATATAAATTCCTAGATGGTGGCTCAAATGGTGAGAGGGTTTTTCTGAAGTAAACTGGAAAGGGACTGAGGGGGTTTCCAGAGCCTTGGTAAACATATTCTCTACACGCCCACCCATTACTAGATGGTGTAAGTTTAGGGTTAGAGTAAAGCTTGGCGTCGTGTAGACATCAAGTTTCTTAAGCCTGAGAGCTTGTTGTCTGACTATAAGAAAACACTCAATGGTGGTTCCTGTTACTGTTTCCTCCTCTGCAGTAGTATTAAATGATTTTTTTGAAAGCCTGGCTAGCTACGTTTTCTTTAAACATTTTAAGTCACAAGAGGTCCTGGGATCTAATACTCTCATATCGTAGGCTTATAATGAATTTTGTATGTTCTTTTCTAAATTATAAAAAGGCGGAGGGTCCTGGGAATGCATCTGTTAGCAATGATGTGTCCTCTGCAGACTTTTTTTTTATTTTATGTGTATGAAGGTTTTTTGCCTAAATGGGTGTATGTATGTGTACCGTGTTCTTGCCTGGTGCCCTCTGGTTGTGAGTCACCATGTGAGTACTGGGAATTGAACTCAGGTCCTCCTCAGGAGCAAGTCATGCTCTAAGAGCTGACCCATCTCTCCAGCCCTAAGCTACTGTATACTTGATGGTCACCATGGCTGCGATTATCTGCACTATCCTGTAAATAACCCCTAACCCACGCTCCTATAAGCAACCCTCAGCAAACTCAATAGGCCACAAAATTAAACAAAACAAACAAACCAAAAACATTAAAGCGAAGGGGGGTTAGAAAGAGGAAAGGAGCCGCTGACTGGGAGGAGGAGAGGAGAAGATAATGAAGGGTAGGGGTACGGATGATCGAAATACTTACACGTATGAGGATATCATAATGAAACCCTGATGCCTCTTAGTAATGGGGCAGGTGAGAGGGTTCAGAGAGTTGGCAAACCTGGCAGCTTGAGCTGGTTCCCAGGAAGTGACTGTTGGACATCATTATTTTATTTTCTTTTATTATTTTATTTTTTTTATTGAAAATTTCCACCTCCTCCCCTCCTCCCACTTCCCTCCTCTCCCCCCTCCCCCTCTCTCTCTAGTCAAAGGAGCAGTCAGGGTTCCCTACCCTATGGGAAGTCCAAGGTCTTCCCTACTCCCCCCGAGTTCCAGGAAGGTGAGCATCCAAACAGACTAGGCTCCCACAAAGCCCGTTCATGCAGTAGAATCAAAACCCAGCACCATTGTCCTTGGCTTCTCCGTCAGCCTCCACCATCAGCCACATTCAGAGAGTCCGGTTTGATCACATGCTCCATCAGTTCCAGTTGGACATCATTCTTTAGGGAGACTGATAAACTTTTGATTCTGCTATCTCTTTCATGCCCCGGCTACGGAGACTAGGTAGTATCTGTCAGTCCAGGAATATCCTTCTCTCCTAATGGCTGAGCCATCTCTCCAGTCCCTTCTCTCCTTTCTC
Organism: Microtus ochrogaster; assembly: GCF_000317375.1. Classification (NCBI taxonomy): domain Eukaryota; kingdom Metazoa; phylum Chordata; class Mammalia; order Rodentia; family Cricetidae; genus Microtus; species Microtus ochrogaster. Next base: position 27,294,409 of record NC_022013.1, read on the forward strand.
ATTTTAGTGTTATTATTTTTTTCACAATAGCCAAGTTGACGGCGCTCAGATTGGCATCCACAAGGCATCCTGCAGAGACTTGTGCTTCCTCGCCAGGTTGCATTGGTGTAGATATCTCTAGAGGCACACGAAGTCAATTTATTTGTATGTATATTTATTTATTTAGAGACATGGTCTTGCTATGGATCTCCACGCTTATACACAATAAGTAAATAAAAATGTAAAGGATGTGTTTCTAATTTTACAATCCAGACATCACCACGGCTATCAGTCTGCTTTTCTTTGTTGCTATGAAACACCTAAGACAGCTAATTTACAAGGAGGAAACTGGGGCTGGAGAGATGGCTCAGTGGCCAAGAGCATTGGCTGCTCTTCCAGAGGTCCTGGGTTCAATACCCAGCAACCACAATATAGCTCACGTCTGTCTGCAACCCCATTTCCAGGGGATCTGACACCCTCACACAGACATGCATGCAAGCAAAACATGAACACACGCAAAATAAACAAGGAGGAGAACTGACTTAATGTCACCTTCAGTCCACGGTCCAGCCCTCTTTCCTTTTGGGGCGGGGACAGATGCCAGAGCAAAAATCTACCCATCTAGTATTTGGAGAATGGGGATGGGGTCCTCATATCTCCTTCAACGGTACCCAGTCCCCCAGTGAGTCTTGTCTCCCCATCCCAACCATGCCACATGCCTTTAACATGTGGGCCGTTGGGAGATATTTCGCCAGCCTTTCTAGTCTTTTATTCATACTTAAAAGTAGATATATTCTTCTTAAAAGGGGGATGGAGTTTAAATTGTACCTACCTGTGTTTTTAGCTTATTTTTAAAAAGTCCAATATATTATGAACTTATTTGCATTGTTATTAAATTTGTAATTTTTCTCCAGTTTGTTTGTCTCTAATATCCAGAATGTATTGGTTGGCCTAATAGAAAATTCTAGGAAAATCATAAAAATAAACTTAAGAGTATTTTAAGGAAGTGTTTTTTTTTTCGAATACTATCACTCTCGTTGGTTTTCTCAAGATTGATCTGTATCAGTGTTTGTGAACCTTCTGGTTGAGAACATCCTAGACTCTAATCTGTCTTCTTGATGTAGGCAGACTTGAAACAGAACCCACAGAGGATTAGACAAGTTCGGATGGAAAACCATTATAATTCTGTTACTGCCATCTAAGATTACATTAGAATTTTAGCAGTTGTATCATGTCATGGTGTTATGTACAATGAACAATTAGAAAAACTATAACCGCATATCTCCATGGGTGGGGGGTAGTGATGCTTGTCTTTAATCCCAGTACTCAGGAGGCAGAGACAAATGGATCCCTGTGAGTTCAAGGCTAGCAGACTCTACATAGTAAGTCCCAGTCCAGCCAGAGCTACATAATGCTTCCAAAATTATATATATGCATATATATATATACAATATAATTATATAATATAATTACAATTATATATATAATATAAAAGTTCAATTCCCAACACCCACATAGCAACTCACAACCGTCATAGCTCCAGTTCCAGAGGGTCTGATGCTCTCTTCTGGCCTTGGAAGGCACTATACACATAGTAATACGTCCAGGCAAATAAACACATAAATTGTAGATGTCTATAACTGACAAGTCTTCAACCCCAGGCACTTGCAGGAAACAGTTTGCATTTTTTAATTTAAAAAAATGAAAGTATCTGTTAAAGAAAATGAAAGACAAAAATTCTGTTATTAGCATTCTTGTACCCATGAACTGAGACTAAGATGTGGTTTTAAAAGGGGTGGGGATTAAGAGAAAATTCACAAGCCGGGCTGTAATGGTGCACACTGTTGTAGAATATTGAATATTATTTTAAGGTGTGTTGCTTTTTTTTTTTTTTTTTTTTTTTTTTGATTTTTCGAGACAGGGTTTCTCCGTAGCTTTTGGTTCCTGTCCTGGACCTAGCTCTTGTAGACCAGGC
>NC_022013.1:27297231-27332885 GCF_000317375.1 Microtus ochrogaster
GGTGCCACAGAACACATGTGAAGATCAGAAGACTCCTCGGGTGTCGATCCTCACCTTCCATGTTGGACGTAAGGTCTCTTTACTGTTTGCTGGTGCATCTGCCAGGCTAGCTGGCCCCAAGAACAGTCTTACATGCTGCCATGCCCTGCTTGATGACGTTTAGGGGTTCAAACCTGGGTCCTCACACTTAACCCCTAGCCAACTCTTCACCCTCAAAGCAGAGTTCTTGAAAACCAAAACAGCATGTGTGGTAGTTTGACCGCAGTCGGCTCCCGTAATCTCATAGGACAAGGCACTATTAGGAGGTGTGGCTTTGTTGGAGTAGGTGTGGCCTTGTTGGGGGAAGTGTGCCACTGTGGAGGTGGGCTTTGAGGTCTCACGTGTGTTCAAGACACCACCCAGTGTCACAGGCCACTTCCTGTTGCCTTCTGATGCAGATGTAGCCAGCACCACGTCTGCCCTGCCGGGCACACAGCCATGCTCCCTGCCGTGATATGGGCTGAACCTCTGAACTGTGAGTGAGCTATCACAATTAAATGTTTTCTTTTTAAAAGTCACCGTGGTCCTGGTGTCAGCAACAGAAACCCTAACTAAGACAATATCACATGATACATTTCAAAATGGATAACCGGCTGTGGTGACCAATAGTCTCCCCGCTGAAAGACGATACATCCCAGCTCTCCCTGTGACTGTGGAAGTCACTTCTGACTCTAAGAGGTCGAATCCCATCTTCTGTGGCATTTTGCCAGTCTGCACACACGTGACAAAATGCCTTCTTGCTGTGAATACACATGATCCCACCTAAGGTCAGACTAAGCCTCTCTTTCTTTTTGCCTTCCGTCTTTCTGCCGTGGCAGAAATAATAATAATAATTAATAATAATAGTCTAATATATGCTGAAGGCCACCCGTGGACAAACCTTCCTGGCTCTTATATACTCAATAAGTCCTGGTAGCCCCCCCCCCCCCTCAGGAGCCTTATCTTTTTACTTTCTGTCTGTCTCTGCCCTTTCTCACCTATTATCTCCCAGACACAATCTGACCTTCAGTCTGCTAGGCAGAAGGCCAAGCTGCAGTTCCACCAGAATGCGCCTCAATGCATCAATGTAGCAAAATGCTGGAACAAGGTAACCGTAGACCTTAACTCGAAGGCCCTGGTTAGATCTGGGAGCACAGCTTCCCTCTGTCTTTTTTTTTAATTAATTATCTATCTATCTATCTATTTATTTATTTATTATGTATACAATATTCTGTCTGTGTGTCTGCCTGCAGCCAGAAGAGGGCATCAGATCTCATTTCAGATGGTTGTGAGTCACCATGTGGTTGCTGGGAATTGAACTCAGGACCTTTGGAAGAGCAGGCAATGCTCTTGACCGCTGAGCCATTTCTCCAGCCCCTTCCCTCTGTCTTAAGACCTGCTCAGCTGAAGACACTAGAGACGTTCCACTGGCCGAGAATTCTAATTCTGGGAATTCTACACTGGGTCACCACCACACACTCACCCGAAAGCCCTGAGAAACTTCCACTGAGCCCGTGGTTTTTTTAACCTTGGAATTGTAAACAGTTGGGGTCACCTCCTTACTTTCCAGGTGTGCTCACATTTTGAGACTTAGAGGATGTTCTAAGGGACTTCATATTAGCCCCTGTTTTTTTTTTCCCCTTAATCCTGGGCCCTGACATGGGTTCCAAATTCTCCATTCCAAAGTACACACTGTCAGCTGGCTGCAGGGTGATATAAAAATCTCCCTTTGAGAGACCTCATAATTGCTCAGCTCTTGATCCAAATCGGGCCTCAATATACGTTGGACAAATGGCCCCTGCTGGTCCAAATTGAGAACTTTGATTTCTAATACCTAGATTGAATTAAATAACTCCATAAGATGCAATGGTAGTGTGATCCAAGGCCCCTCCCCCATAATCCTCTTCATGGCTTGGCCACTGCTGAGTCTGCTGGGTCTCCACATGTATCTACCCCTAACTGAGATGGCACAGAACTCTTTTGCCTTCTGCTTTTATCCTACTCATGTTCCTGCCTCTCTAAACCTGGAAAATCCTGCTTGGATCTTCAGCAGCTAAGATGCCAAAGCATCCTGAGTTGTCTGCTCCCATCTGCAGACACACGCAAACTGGTCACGGACATGTATGCACACCGAGCGCTGGATCCAGTCTTCCAGAGGCTCACATGGCTTTGGGGTTTGAATACTACTTAAAAACTGTTTCATGCTCTTCTACTCTACGGAAAAGGCTGACCCTGGAGCTGGAATTCTGGCCACCTGCTTCAAACCCAAGCATGTTAGTTTAAAAGTCTCCTCCTAAGTCTCTGTCCTGGGTCAGGCTGGTCACCTGACTCTGACAGGAAGGAGAGCAAAACAGAGCAGCTGAGGAACAGACACTTGGCTCTTGAGGGTAACTAAGAAGTGAACTACTTCCCACAGAGGTTCCAAATGGCAAGGTGTTAGTTATGAACTCCCCCCACCCTTCTTTGGCTTTTGTTTACTATTTTTAAAGCTTTTGCTAAAACTTTAGCATTCTGTATTTTAGGATTTATAAGTTTGAATTGAGTCTACAGATAATCTTAAATTGCCACGTATGTAACTTGGGTTTAACTCTTGTCCAGGAAAAGGGTATATGCCAGGTGGGCTCACCTAGAAGTAATAATAACCATGGGGTTTGCCATTATCTTGACTGATGACCTAGCAACCACGTGACTTGCTGCCCTCTTGGCTGGGGCCTCGTCATGATGGAATCAGGCCATGTGACTTCACACCATCTTGGTTAAGTTGACTGCGTGGTATAAAATGGTTTGTTTTATTTTGTTTTTCCTACACTAAGGCGGCAACAGAAGGCCCACCAAGTGTTTTAGATAGGAATGGATTTTTGTATGATGATTCGTGTCATTAGAGTGAAAAATAACAGATGAGCACAAAGCCAGGAGCAAGTTCTATGTAACCTATGTGATGGTTAAGGTTTATAAACTCTTAAAGTTAGAGTAACCTATTCAGGCTTCAGGCTCTCTGTTAACTTTGTTAAGGTTAGCTATTTGGTTAAACCAAGTCATATATTAAAAAAAAAAAAAGATCAGGCAGAGATGGTGCACACCTTTAATCCTAGAACTCAGGAGGCAGAGGCAGGTGGATCTCTGTGAGGTCGAGACCAGCCTGGTCTACAGAGTGAGATCCAGGGCAGCCAGGACTACACAGAGAAATCCTTTCTGGAAAAGAAAAAAAAATGGCTTTAGCTTTTGTCAGTTTAGACCATGTTACATGTAAATTATTACAGATGCCACATGACTGCTTTCTTCTGTCATCTGGTTGGTGTTGAGCGTATGGGAGAAAAATGCAGAGAAATTTTTAAAGGTTCTGTTAGTAGAGTTAATTTTAGAAAAACATTCGTCTTTCCCGAGAATAAACTTTGTAAAATGAATCATTTACTTCATGTGGCAATCACTGATTCAGGTTGTAACCTGGGGTGTTCTAGAATATTCTAGAGAAAGTGTCCATTGAAGAGGAAGCAAGGTGGTCACTGTCTCTAGGAGTATTTTTAAATTGAAATTAAAAATCATTTCTTTTGGGGGCTAAAACAGAATTAAGTTGTCTCTTTTCATAGCCTGACAATATAAATATATTTACTGTATATAGGTATAGCAATTTGATACTAACAAAAATATGTATTAAGTCATATTTTCAAATACTAATTATGGCCATTTAATGTAACAGGTTCAATTTTTTTATTGTTTTTATTGAGCTATACATTTTTCTCCATTCCCTTCCTCCCATGTCCCATGACAATAGGTTTAATTTTTTTAAAATTTTACCTTAGCAAATTGCTTATAATAAAAATTGTGTCTTATTTGAAATACTCTGGTTTTGTTCATTAAATAATAGCTGATATTGTTAATATTTGAAACAAATATCAAAGTTTGTCATATGTGGAAACAAGGAATATCACTTTCTGTTCAGATTCATTCCTTGAATGCAATTCTGACCTTTTTTTTTTTTTTGGTTTTTCAAGACAAGCTTTCTCTGTAGCTTTGAGAGCCTGTCCTAGCCTCGAACTCACAGAGATCCACCTGCCTCTGCCTCCCGAGTGCTGGGATTAAAGGCATGTGCCTGGCCTAACTGACTTTTTTAACGCAACTTCTGGGTGCTTATTCCTTATGCAAGAGATTGATATGGACAAACAGATAACTGCAGTTACCTTATTCTTCTATAGAACTGATTCATGATCTGGCCAGTTGTATAACTGCCAAGGACTGCTCAGGACTTCAAGCATCCTAGGCAAGAATTGAGCCTCCTTCCCAGGCTGATCAACAGTTATTACAGATTTTAGAGGAAGAAGAAAAAATCACCAAAGAAACAACTGAAGATTGCTTACATATCCACCAAAGAGTATTTAGATCGAAAGGGCTCCCAATGCCCAGAACAATGAATAAAAATTGATTTACATAGTGACCTCATTACACCTGAGAATAACGAGACAGTTTTCGGATAAAAATAAACAAACAAATAAATTAGAATAAAAGATTCATAGAGCCCGGTGGTGGTGGCGCACGCCTTTAATCCCAGCACTCGGGAGGCAGAGGCAGGAGGATCTCTGTGAGTTCGAGACCAGCCTGGTCTACAGAGCTAGTTCCAGGACAGGCTCCAAAGCCACAGAGAAACCCTGTCTCGAAAAATCAAAAAAAAAAAAAGTTTCATAGAAAGGGTCAAGTAGAAGAATTGACAGAATTTGTCAATAGCAGTCCTAAAGGGTAACAGATCACTAAATGCCTTGACACATCTACGGGATAGCAGTTTCTAAACTAGAATTGTGTTCTATCAATTGTATGTAAAGATATTTTCTGATATGTGGGGTAGCAAGAAGCCATTGTCAAGGAGCTATTGATGGATATGTTCTACCAAAAAGGGGTAAGTGCCCAGAAAGGAAAGGAGTGGGCCAGTGACATAGGCCAGCATTAGAAAGGGACGTGTGTTTTTTATGCATGTGCTGTTGTAGAAAGTCTAGAGGTACAGTACAGCTTGAACACCAGGATGTAGTGATGTCAGTCTGTTACGTACACATCGAGGAAAATATGAAAACTATCAGTCAAAACTTTTTTTAAAAAGGAAGGACACTAAGAGAAGAAAACAGGAGCTATCAAGATGGTTCCAGGGGTAAAGGTGCTTGCTGCCCAGCCTGCCAACATGAGTTTGATTCTTGGGATCCCCAGAGCGGAAGGAAAGAACTGACTTTCAGACGCTCATCCTCTGGCCTCCACGCCTGTGTGTGTAGAATTTTTAAAGGATTGGAAAGAGTGAGAAACAATGGACACACTATACGGAAACAATAAAAACCCGTTTCCTCTGAGAAATGGGAAGTAGATAGAGATCTGTGTGTGATTTTTGTTGTTTTGTTTTTCCCTAGGCCAGGTGGCTTTGAACTTACTATAAAGCAGAGGATGATCTTTTTTAAATTGTTTATTGAGCTATACATTTTTCTCCACTCCCCTCCCTCCCCTCTCCTCTTTTACCCTCTCCTGTGACCCCCACACTCCCAGTTTACTCAGGAGATCTTGTCTTTTTCTCCTTCCCGTGTAGATTAGATCCATGTTTGTCTCTCTTAGGGTCCTCTTTGTTGTCTAGGTTCTCTGGGGTTGTGAATTGTAGGATGTTTTTTTCATTGCTTTATGTCTAAAAGGCACTTATGAGTGAGTACATATGATATTTGTCTTTCTGTGTCTGGCTTACCTTACTCAGTATGTTTTTTTTCTAGATCCGTCCATTTGCCTGCAAATTTCAAGAAGTCATTTTTTACCGCTGAGTAGTACTCTATTGTGTAAATGTACCACAATCTACCTCCAGACCCAGCAATACACTTCTGGGTATATATCCAAAGGTTGCTCCATTGTACCACAAGGATGTGTGCTCAACTATGTTCCTAGCAGCATTATTTGTAATAGTCAGAACCTGGAAACAACCTAGATGCCCTTCAGCCATAGAATGTATAAAGAGGGTCTTATCATCCCATCCCCTTCGGATCTCCCTGTCTCCTTCTTTAGTGCTAGGGTTGTAGGCACATCTCCAGCCCAATCCATGCTATTTTTTCCAATAAAGGTCTTGCAGAACTATCAAGACTGTGAACCATGTACTTTTGCAATTTTTGTTTGTTTGTTTTGTTTTTTTGAGACAGGATTTCTCCATGTAACAGTCCTGGCTGTCTTGGAACTGCTTGGTAGAGCAGGCTGGCCTCAAACTCACTGAGATCCACCTGCCTCTGCTTTCCAAGTGCTGTGATTAAAGGCATGTGCCACCACCACCCAGCTGTACTTTTGTAAATTTAATAAGAATAAACATAAAAGTCAATGCAAATAATGTCATCACTCAGATGGATCTAGGCGTGGCTGACACATACATATAGAGATTGTCTCTTACACTAGATATTGGGTATCTCAAGCCTTTGGTGAATGTTATCGTACTTAAAATCCTGTCAAATGCCTATTGTGAGAGTCAGGGTACACACAAGTGTATTTCTGAGCATTTTGAAGCTAGCTAGACTTGTAATATTTCACAGCAATAACAGAAGAAAGTATTTCAGCCTAAAGGATTCCAATCTGAAGACTGTATTCCGGAGGAGAGCTAACAGCTGTCTCAATTAAGCTCATCATAGCCTGATGGAACTGTTATTTTATGTCCTTTTAAACGAGAAGTTCCTCTGACAACTCGGTCCATGCATTTGATGCCTCTTACCAAGCCAATAGGATCAGCAGCTTCTGAACTCAGGCACTCAGAGGCAGGACGTACACCAACACCTAAAGGCCAATACTTAGTCATTCAGAGTAACTGTTACTTAATTTAACTCCAAAGTAAAACAGAGAGAAGACTCCAACAAAAGCCTTTTTCTTTTCCTCGGGACTGGATGTTCTTTCTCCTGCTGTAAGCAGTAATATTACACTACAACTTTTGGAAGAGAGTGACTAAGAGCCTGGGATTTGAGACAATTTAGTTCCTATTTATGGTGTAGAGAGGTGAAGGCTTTACACTGCAGAAATCTCCATTCTCCTCAGCTGCTCACAGTGAAACAAAACAGACTGAGCTGGAGCGGGCCTGCTGCTTCTGTAGACCGATTTAATCTTTAGAGGTTTTTGGTTGAGTCTACAAATTTGTTGTAGCCAGGCATGGTGGCCCGTGCCTTTAGTCCCAGCAGAAGCAGGTGGATTTCTGTGAGTCCCAGGCCAGCCTGGTCTATTTAGCAAGTTCTAGACTAGCTTGGACTACAGCAGATCAAGATCATTAACAGATGTAGTGTATTTAATATATATTCAGTTAGCCTCCCCCACCCCACCTTTTTTATTTTATTTTATTTTTTTAATATTTATTATGTATACAATATTCTGTCTGTGTGTATGTCTGCAGGCCAGAAGAGGGCATCAGATCTCATTTCAGATGGTTGTGAGTCACCATGTGGTTGCTGGGAATTGAACTCAGGACCTTTGGAAGAGCAGGCAATGCTCTTATCCACTGAGCCATCTCTCCAGCCCCCCCCCACACCTTTTTTTAAAGGGTCCTGTTCTGCAGCCTAGACTAGCCAGGAACGTGGAGTATGCCATCTTCCTGCCTCAGCCTTCCTACCCCTAAGTGTTAAGATTGCAGGCTTGAGCTACGGCAGTTGGTCAGTTTTATCTTTTAAGGATGGACCAGAGGCTGGCAAGCTAGGTTAGCAGTTAAGAATGCTTGCTGCTTTTCCGGAGGGCCCAAGCTGAGCTCCTTGGGATGACGGCATCCACGGAAGATGGCTCACAATTGCCTCTAAGGTCAGCTCAAGTTCTGGCATCCATGGGCACCCTCACACAGATGGCATGCACACATACACAGATACCAATTTTTTTTAATTTAATTTTAAAAAGGGATAGCTCAGATGAAACTTTAAGTTCATCTCATGAATCTGTGTTCCTATCCCGCATCTCAATAGTTTGTGAATGTATATAAGAGCAAGTTTGGCGCCAGGTATGGCAAGTACTGCCGAACCCCTGGGTTTGGTGCAACAGTCTGAAGATCAGAATTCCAAGTCAAATTACCCAGACCGCTTATGCTGGATGAGTGGGTGTAAGGCGGAGGAGAGGATGTCCGGCCAGGGGGCTACTGCCGGGGAGGGTCTGGGTTTATAACGGACATGCTTCATCAATAAGTAGTGGGGGGGGGGGTGCAGAGAGGGCTCGCAGATGACCTGAGTTTGGTTCTCAGAGAAGCCACTCGGGACGACTCACGACCACCTGTAACTCCAGCTCCAGGGGATCCAAGGCCTTCATCTGGCTTTTGACTCTGTCCAGAATCTAGACCCACTGAACGTGTGTAGAATTCACTCACACAGAAACACACAAGTAAAAATAATTAAAATAAACCTAAAAAAATAAAATAGTAATTAGCAGAGGAGCTATCCTGAGTAAGGCAGATGTTTCAGAAATGGGTGTTTGAGGGATATATATCAAGAATAAAAACACAGAGGAAAGGTGTTTCCTTGCTTTTGCCATGGAGTAGCAATGGTTAAGCACTCTATTCTGTCCAGTGTTTCCTGTGTGATTTTATTCGGTTTTGGTGGTTGTGATAAATTATCTCTGTGGTCCTACAACTTGAAGGGAATTGCATTAGAGGGTCTCTCCTGATCCTCGCCTCCACCTCCCGAGAACGGGGATTATAGATGTGGACACCAGAGCTGGCCAACTGGATCTCCTTTTGTGCAGCTGAAAGAACACTTTGGGGTCTCTTTTCTTCACTCGTGCATACAAGTAGTTACCCCTGTGGTCAAAACGATCCATGAATATTTGTTTTTAATGTCTGCATAGTGTTACATCATCATACCAATATATGTTACTTTCCTTAACTTTTTCCTTTATTCAGTCAGGACTTTTTCCTGTCTCTTTTTACACCAGACTCCATAAATTGGCCATTTTTTTAAAAAGACTTATTTATTATGTATACAGTGTTCTGCCTGCATGCTTGGACACCAGAAAAGAGCACTCATTGTAGATGGTTGTGAGGCTCCATGTGGCTGCTGGGAATTGAACTCAGGTCCTCTGGAAGAACACCTAGTGCTCTTAACCTCTGAGCCATCTCTCTAGCATCTCCTCATATTATTTTGTATCTCTGGCATGAGAGCGCTCTTTTTACAGGGTGGGGGTATATAGAGTTTATTTAATGGCAAGGGGATATGGAGTGGAGAGAGAGAAGGGTGGAGAGAAGGCATCGAGAGATCTCATTAATCGGTGATTTTTACCTTTTGCTTTAAAATTACACTTATTTATTGATTGAGAGGGGTGCAGAGGTTAAAGGTCAACTGTGTCAGTTTTTTCCTCTCCCCAGGTGGGTCCTGGGGCTCGAACCCAGGTCGGCAGGGTTGGGAGGCAGGCTCCTTTATCACTGAGTCATCTCACTGGCCCTCTTTTCTCCTTTAATAAGATTCAGAATCCCAAGCATCTGGGGACCCTTCACTATTCAACTTCGTGCTTCCTTGATGTTTGTCCTGCTGTCTTCAATTCTTACAAATGCACTTATTTCAATCTGTGAGTCCTGGCAGTAAAACCTCAACCACCAGACGCCTTCTGTCTTCCCTCCTCCCTGCCCTTGCTGGCGGGAAGAGAGGCAGCCATCTTGTGTGGTCCTCCTTTTCTCACCGCGAGACTGGCTGACTGATAGACTTGTAAACAAGTCAGAGCCTCTCACAAGGGCTCACTCCCTGGACTGTAGAGATTGGGCTGCTGAGAGCCTGGTGAGCAGAATGGAGCCAGGTGCTCCTCAAGAGCTGAATGAGACAAGCTATTTCTTCTCACGGGGACCAGAGACCATAAGAGCTGCTTCTCTGGGGCACATCTCCCTCAAGAGAACAAAAGAGAAGCAGCTGGGAGTGTTTGTTCTGTCCCCTCCCAGCCATCCTGAGAATTAATTGTGCAATTATTTATTCAACTCTGATAGCTAGCCCAGTATTCTTTTGGCAAATCTCCTATTTGTCAACATATTACACTATATTTTGAAATCCTTATAACTGAGTCTTATAAAGTGGCAATACCCTAAATCACATATGGCAAATCACTTTAATTTAAAAAAATAAAGCAGCTGGGTGGTGGTGACGCACGCCTTTAATTCTAGCACTTAGACAGTGGCAGGTGGATCTCTGAGTTCCAGGCCAGCCTGGTCTATACATCAAGTTCCAGGACAGCTAGGGCTACACAAAGAAAACCTGTCTCCCAAACAAAGCAAAACAAAAAACCATCCATCCAAACAACAACAACAACAACAACAACAAAAAACCCGACCAAACAAAAAGCCACTATAACTGAGCAAGTTAACTCAGCACCCAGGAGTCAAAAACAGGAGCATCTTAAATTTGAGGCTAGCCTCGACTACATGGTGATACCCTATCTCAAGACACAAAACATCTGGGCCAATAGCAGAATGCTTCTCTAGCATGCATTAAGGCCCTGAGTTCTATCCTCAGTAAGAAAAATCAGCCAACAGACAATAGCAGCAAAAAGCAGATTCCTGAGACCAACCAAGGAAAGGCTGATGGCACAATTTCTCTAGCGCTGTTTCTTCCATTTAGCAAAACAGTGTGATCTCACAAAATGATCTCTATGATAGGTCTTTAGTAACTTTAATTTTTTTTGTTTTGTTTTGAGACAGTTTCTCTGTGTAATAGTTCTAGCTGTCCTGGAAGTCACTCTGTAGACCAGGCTGGCCTCGAACTCACATAGATCTGTCTGCCTCTGCCTCCCAAGCACTGGTATTAAAGGTGTGTGCCACCACTGCCCAGCTTTTCTTTTTTCTTTTTTTTTTTTTTTTTTTGGTTTTTCAAGACAGGGTTTCTCTGTGGTTTTGGAGTCTGTCCTGGAACTAGCTCTGTAGACCAGGCTGGTCTCGAACTCACAGAGATCCGCCTGCCTCTGCCTCCCTAGTGCTGGGATTAAAGGCGTGCGCCACCACCGCCTGGCTTGATTGTTAACTTCTATTTACCTTGCTTTGATAAGTAATGTCAAACGCAAACCATTTATCTGAGAGAGTCATATTGAACTGACCGCCACACCGCTCACTGCAAAGTCACGGGGGAAACGGGTGTTGAAGAAAGACTTGACCAAAGACTACACTTGATTTAACTAAATCAACATTTCTTACTCTGCCATGGACAAGTCAAGGCCACCGCAGATCTATAGCTTTGTTAGTTTGCTCCTCTGGGGAGAGGTTTTGATCTACAGAGCCCACTCGGTGCACTGCTCTCTGACTATTACCCCACCGTGCTTCTATAACTCGTGTGACCAAGGTCACCAGCAGCAACCCGGAAATGGCAAGATGTGGAGGCTAGGGCACCCATTACACTCGGTCAAATCCTGGGGCTGTCACTTTCCAGCTTGGAGGCTTAACTCTGAGCTATGCATTGGTTTCTGTAGTGTACGGTCCTGTACCCTGGGTGTGAGAGAGGTGAGGTGTAGGTGACAGGAGCGGCACCACTATAAAACGTTTACTCACCAGAACATTAGATCCTTCAAGGGCAAGGTCAGTGTCTCGTTCATAACTCTGTCTCTAGTGTCTTGACATATAGTAGCTACTCAAATATAAATAGAATGAATTGCTAAGTCAGAATTTAGTGGCGTTTTCAGGTCCTTTAGTATTTGATCTTACCGTGACAACCTATCAGTCACCCATGCAACAATTACCTCGTCCCAACTGCTGAAAAGTTCCAAGCACTTCACAAATGCAATTTACTTAATTCCCATACCAACTCTGAGTGATAGGTGCAATCATCATGTACCTTTTACAGATGATGAGATACGGGACAAAAAAATTTCGCTAACTTTCCCAAGCTTGCGTGGCTGAGCTTCAGTTACTCCTGGAACCCAGGAAGCTGATGCAGAGTCTAAGGCTTGAACCTCTGTGTGCTTCCAAGCATTTCCTTCTGGTGACCTCTCTCAGTTGTTTCCATGCAAAACCAAACAATGGTTGTATTTATAAATCTGAATATTTTGAGACACGGTCTCTCCCAATAGCCCGGTCTGACCTGGAGTTTCCTGTGTAAGCCAACCCGCACCTTCTGGAGGCATCTTCTCAGCTGAGTTGTGCCCTCCTCTTGGATGGCCCTAACTTGTGTCCAGTTGACTGTAAAAACCAGCCAGCACGCCCTCCAAGAAACATGCATGCTTTTCTACTTAATTCTCTGGGAAAACAGTACCCCTACTCAGCATATAATAGAAATCAGAAATCCCAGCATCCCCTGAACCTCGGCTCTGTCCTAATTGCTCCCCGGCATCCATGCCTGGCACACACTTCCTAAACACTCAAACCCCCACAACTGTGTCCTTAGTTCTGATTCTCTGACAGCTGTACCGCCCAAACGGGTCACTTTGGGTCTAACCTGGGCCACCTCTGTCCACCTCCACTGCTCGGTGTCTGCTGTTTGTTCCCACGGTGCTTCTAAAGTGCATGATTGCCACCCGGCTACATGCTCAAACCCCGTTTTCTATTCATCTTTTAAATTTTATCACATTGCTTTCTCAGCTAAAATTCTTTAATGACTCACACTGTCTTCTTAAAGAAGAAGAGCTGAACTTCTTACTTGACATGCAAGACCTTCATAACCCGATCCTTCCTGCTCTCCCGTTTTACCTCCTTCCCTTCTCTCTTCCAAACTTTGTGCTCTGGCAGTCCCGAGCTCCCGGCAGGTGGCAGGTGCAGGTCCCCTCCATCCTGTGCTCATGGAGACTCTTTCTCTGTAATCTTCTTCCCCAGGTGCCTCTCTCAACACCACCTCCGCTTTCAACAATCATATCTTCAGAAACAGTTATATCACACGCTCACCACAAAGGAGGCAGAAACTCACTAGATTTAACTTCCTTTGTACAACCCACTCTTTCCCCCTGGAAAGACTGATGTGTGGATCACTATGACTAGCTCCTGTAAGCGTGTGTGCGCACGCTTATGTGTGTTGCATGAGCGTGTGGATGTGTGCACAGGCACGTGGAAGCTGGAGGAGGGTCCGAGGGTCTTCCTCTATGGCTCTCCACCTCGTCGCCTTGACACAGGGCTTCTCACTGTGCTGAAAGCTGGCCATTTTGACTAGACTGCCTGGCCATGGAACTCTCAAGATTTGCAGGTCTCCACTGTCCCTGAAGCCTTAACGCTGGGGTTGTAGGCACATGTAGTCATGCCTGGCTTTCTGCGTAGGTGCTAGAAACTCAAACTCGGGTCTTCCTGGTTCCAGAGCCAATGCTCTTGCCTTCAGAGCCAGCTCCCCAGCTCTAAGTCTTTTCATCTACCAGTTAGAAGAGTGCTTGCCTATCATCCTTAATGCTCCTATCATCCCCCAGTACCCTTAAAACCAGGAGTAGTGATAAATGTCTGTGATCCCAGCACTCAGGAGGCCGAGGCAGGAGCTTGTAGACACGTGCACGCATACACACACACACACACACACACACACACACACACACACACACACACAAACACAAGAGGTGGGGGAGACTTTTTCTTGATTACTATTATCTTGTATAGTGACTATAATAAATTTTAACAAGTGGAACTATTCAAAGTTGACTTATTTTTAAATGGGTTTATTGTATGTATATTTTATAGAGATATACATATATAATGATAAAATTCCTGATAGTTATTTTGTGTCTTTCTCCAGACCTCTGGTTTCCTTCAGATTTTATTTTTAACTGTCCTATGATATGTGTGTGGTGCCTGTTTAAACATAGTTTCACATCCTGGTTTCAATTACTCACAGTTGACCCTGGTCCAAAAATATTAATAAAAAGTTCCAAAAATAATTCACGAATTTCCAGTTGTGTGCTATTCTATGTAGTGTGATGAAACCATTATTATTATTTATTATCATCATCATCATCAACATCATTATTATTTTATGCATATGGGTGTTTAGCTGCACATGTGTCTGTTTACCACATGTGTGTCTGGTGCTCTTAGGCTTCAGAGAGGGTGTCATATCTCCTGAACTGAAATTACAGATGGTTGGGAGCTGCCATGTGGGTACTGGGAATCAAACCATGATCCTCTGTGGAAGAGTAGCCAGTGCTTGAATTGCTGAGCCACCTGTCCAGTCCCAGTGTGATGAAATACCTTGAGCCATTCCGTCCTAGATGTGATATTCCTCCTCGGTCCAACACATCCATATGGTATGCTCCATCCACCTCGTGAATCACTTGGCTCTCTGGGTATTCAGGTCCTGGTATTATTGCATTCTGCAGGGGAGCTCCTTAGGAAAGGAGGGTATTTTGGGACCAG
The DNA here is from genome assembly GCF_000317375.1 of Microtus ochrogaster. Classification (NCBI taxonomy): domain Eukaryota; kingdom Metazoa; phylum Chordata; class Mammalia; order Rodentia; family Cricetidae; genus Microtus; species Microtus ochrogaster. The sequence continues at coordinate 27,311,495 of NC_022013.1, forward strand.
TGTCCCGTGACTACTAGGAGATAACATATTTAGATCCCTATCCAGGTACAGATCCTGCCTTCTGGATTTAGGGGAGCAAGAAACAAAGCAAGAGATGTGCTTGTTCTTAGATTGTTAACAGTGGTCTCTTTAGTTTTCCTGGCTTGTTTGTTTCTGGCTTGCCTCCTCCCTTCTTGTACTTCCCACTAGGAAGCCAGTGGCCCTGTGGTGAGCATCTTTGTGTAGCCTTCCCCCGTTTACCCTCTTAGATCTGGAGTGAGAAAAGGACTTGGTTTTGTTTTATAAAGGTGGGTACAGAGGGTCCCAAAATCCCTGAAGACCTGAGCTTAATCCCTGTAACCCACACAGGAGAGAAGAGACTCCCAGGAGCTGACCTCTGACCTCCACACGTGCACCCTGATGACAGCCCCCCACAATAGCTAAATGAGAACATATACCATCCTTGTCTCTTCCTTTGATTTATCTTTTTCATTTAACATTACGTAGCTAGTAAACACAGCCGTAACCCATTGTGCTAGCTGGGATGTTTCCAGGGATGGAGGTAGCACAATTTATTCACCCATCCCTTTGTTGCGGGGCATTTAAATGTCTAGTTTTCTGCCTCTGTTCCCAGAGCTTCAAGGAAACACTCCAAATGTACAGACTTGTACACTGATGTCCTTGTTCCCATCAGATGAGGCTCCCAACAGGAACTACTTATAGAAAGTAGGTTGGAACATGATTTATTTAAAAGATAAAAAAGAATAAAGAGATACTGCACAGTCAAAAAAATTCAGTAAATGATCCCAGGTGTGGTAGAACAGGCTGATAATCCCTGTACTTGCTAGATGAGGCAGGAAGAAGGATGGTAAGATCAAGCCGATCCTAAGGTCAGACCTTGTCTCAAAAACAAACAACAAAACAACTCAAAGAAATTCAGAAAATGATGATAATATCTGACTGTGTGGGTACCTAGCAGTCCTTGATGGGAAGTGTTTCCTTGCAACTGGAAGGTACACATCACTGAACGAGGATTCATAAGCAAAGAACAGAAGACAGAACCTGGCTCATAGCTTAAGAGTCACTCTTACAAAGCATGTTTCCTGTTTTGCTTGCTAGATTGGAAGGAAAGCCAGGTTATTTGAAGCATTAATGGCCGTTGAGCCCCTGACTCTGTGAACTACGCTGACTTTGAGGTGACTCAGCTCATGTGGAAGGAGACCTGGAAACTCAAAGCTAGCTAGTGAAGGCGAGCTGCAGCGGGGAGAGTGTTTGCAAAAACAGAAGCCAAACTGGCTGTGGTAGCGATCCTAGCATTTGGCAAGCAGAGGCAAGAGGCAGTAAGACCGCGAGCTCCAGGCTAGCCTGGACTACATAGTAAGAGTCTATCTCAGCAGGTCAAGAGTTGGACTAATGCAGAGGACAGAACTTGCTGAGTGCGTTTGAGGGCCTGGAGGGATTCCCAGGGCTGCAAAACAAAAGAAAAAACGAGCACAATGGAAAGAAAACAAAACAGAAAACCTGCAAAATGCTTTTCTTTCCTCCAATTAAAAATATTATTTTTGGAACAGGACCTTGCATATACATATACTTTCTTATGTAACCAAGGTTATACTCAGCTTGGGAACCTCTAGCCCCCTCTGAATGTTGGGATTATAGGCATGAGCCAATACATCCAGCTATAATATCCTTTTAGTAAGCCTGATATTTCTTTATTTATGTTTTATAATTTTTATTTTTTGAGACAGAATCTCATGTAGCCAAGGCTGGCCTCAAAGATGCTATGTTGCTAAGAATAGCCTTAGCTTCTGGTCCTCTTGCCTCCATCTCCCGAGTGCTGGAATTACAAGCCTGTTCCATCACATCTGGTCTTGTGAGGTGCTGGAGGTCAAATCCAGGGCTTTGTCGTGTTCACTGCACTGACTCAGCTACACCCCCAACTCCACGAACCTAAATTTTAAGGGTCCCACCAATTGCATTCCTTTGAAGCTGGTGACTTAAAACCATGGACGGGTCTATTTAAGGCACGGAAAGAGCCTTACATAAGGAGGAAAAGGCTCTGCCAACCTGTCAGTGTTGTGATACCTGGAGCGAGCCTCAAAGCCTCCTCCTTTCATAAATTAAGTTAGCAGTGCTTGTACCACCCACTTGGCAGTACGGTAGTTAGGAGGAACAAACGGAATTATGTAAATCCAAGTGCAAGGAGAAAGCTATCCATACATTAGCATTATTTATGTTACACACTGAGCACACGCAGGGCCACCACCCTGTTGTTTGTGTCGCCCAGAAAGAACGTCTTATCACTTCAGAGATACTGGCTTTGCAATAGTCGTGAAATGGACCACAGAAGCACAGGGTAATCAAGAAAAATAAAATCACAGACTCCTATCAGTCACTGACTATTACAGATGTGGCCCAGCGGCCTTCTGCAACCGTGAAAACAAGAACAGAGCTGCCTGGCTTCCCAGCGTGTCACAGCTAAGTGAGAAAGAGATGGTGTGTTTTTCCCTTTTCCCTTACAGCGCTATATTTAGCGCCTGTACAGTATCAGATGTGGCTCCGGTGTTCTGTTCCTAGTCCTGGCTCCAACTCACGAGGTACACACCTGCTCACAGGAATCTGGCTTCACTTTGGGTGCTTCCTGTCAATCAATTCTTGTCACTAAAATGCCGAGGGAACTAGTAAATCTATAGGTTAATGCATTTATATAAGTTATTTATGTCTTGGCACATCCGCACACTGGATAGACACGCCATTGGAGTTCCTGGCAGGAGGCACTCTTCAGGTGTGAGGGCTCTTTCACTCTGGAAATGTGGCACTGTATTGTAAGACAGAATGTTGGTGGGAGAATTTGAGAAATCTCAGTGCCAGTTAAGATGGCAGTTGGTTCCCTCCAGCTGTTCTTAAAGGTATTTTTCTCTGCTAGGTGAAAAGGCAGCTAATCACTATGACTCCAGATGCTGATGTCCAGATGTTCCCATTTGGTTCCATCCATGGAGAAGAGATGCATTTGCAGCACTGGGGTTTATGAAATCTGCACAGTTAGATGTCAGCACACTACCGGAACTCCAGGAGCTGCTAACGTTGTGGGGAACATTCCACCTGTGTGGGGCCCACACATAGATGAGGACTATTTTTAATGTTACACTACCCCACTGCCATGGCAGCATCAGGGAGATGCCTCAAGAGAGCCGCAGAACCCCTGGCGTGAGTTTCAGACTTGTTGGCGGTCTGTGGAAGTCGCAGATGGGGTCTTCTCGGAATGTGTAAAGTCTGTCGAGTGGAAGAATAGCCAAAGAGAAAAAGAAAAGCTGAGATTGGAACTTCCTGTATTCAAAATCCATTTTCAGTTTAGATCCTGTTTTCAAAAAGGAGAGGGTTAACTACATTACGATTTAAAACAGGTAACAGAGACAGAGCGCAGTGAAGAACTCTGGGCTGTCCTCATATTCTGCCCAGTTTACCAGGACATGAGGGAAAACATGATCTTCTCCTAACCCTTCCTTTAGAAAAAACTAATCTTAAAAAATTACATATAAGCTGGGCAGCGGTGGTGCATACCTTTAATCTCAGCACTCAGGAGGCAGAGGCAGGTGGATCTCTGTGAATTTGAGGCCAGCCTGGACTACAGGTGCTAGTTCCAGGACAAGCTCCAAAGCTACAGAGAAACCCTATCCCGAAAAAACCAAAAACAAAACAAAACAAAAAAAAAAAAAACCCATAAATTATATGAATGGTCATAGAAGAGTTATTTGATTTTCAAACTATAGATTTTATCTAAACAGCTGAGTTTCTAATTCAGACATCATCATGTGGATTATGTAACATCCAAGAAGTTTGATTTGACTGAGAAATTAATTTATTGCACAAAGAAAAATAGTCCTACTTCATCAATAAAATTTGAGTGACCTGGGCCTAGTGACTTGACTCAGTGGATAAAGATTCTTGGTCGACGACCCAAGACTGACTCACGAAAGCTACGTGGTACAAGGAGAGAACTGCCTCCAGCTGTCACATCACATGCCGCTGTGGCACACACATACCCAGTAAAATATGTGTATACACACACTCATATACATACGATTGCAAAGGGAATTATTGGTGGAAGACAGGTTACTAGCTAGCGTGCCTTTACCTGCAGAACCATCTTGCTGGCAGATTAGTTTTGTTCACCTTTATAGATTAAAATGTTTAGGTTTTTGTCTGGTTTGAGACAGTTTCATCGCACAGTGCTAGCAGGCCTTGGACTCACTATGCAGCCTAGCTTTGAACTCACAGAGATCTGCCTGTCTCTGTGTCCCCAGTGCTGTGGTTAAAGGCGTGCACCACAGCTCCTGGCCTGAGAGTTTCAGGTGATATTTAGATACGCATGGTGAAGAATATCTTTCTTTAATCCCAGCACTCAGAAGACAGAGGCAGGCGGATCTCTGTGAGTTCTAGAACAACCTGGACTACATAGAGAAATCTTGTCTCAAACAAATGAAATGTTTTTAAAATTTAAGTATTATTTTAAAAAGTATTCATACTTCTGGGTGTGATTTCAGTGCTTAGGAGGCAGATGCAGAAAGAACAGAGTTTTAGGCCAGCCTTGACTATACAAAGAGACTGTTTCAAACAGACAGACAATTCACACTGATGGTCTTCTTTGGAAGATTTATTCACCTTAAGTGTATGACTTTTTGCCTGCATCCATGTATGTGCTCCATGTGCATGCCTGCAGGATCCTCTGCGAGAGCAACAGGTGCTTTTAACTGCTGAACTACATCTACAGCCCCGTTATCTAAGCTAATCTCGATAGTTCTGAGGGTTCAAAGGAGCCTGGCTACTTTTCCTGGTAGCCAATAGCCTTATGCATAGCAGGCAACCACAGCACCACTGAACTATGCCCCTAACCCCCAGTGTTTTAATCTTTCAATTATTTTCCAGTTATAAGCATCAAAGATTTTGACAAATATACTAAAGTTGCCGCGGCCTCAAACAGTGATTAGAAATATTAATGTCTAGTGCTAGTTCTGATTTGACTTTGATAATATCCTGACTTTAATTTTTTTTTATCACCCGGCTACCTTCCAGAAACTGATATGCTGATTTTCCTAATGACAATCCTATGTAGTTGGATGCTCTTTTTATTTTCTATCTCTAAAGAATTGACGAGCACAACCAGTGTAAGCGATGTGCTGGTGTGCTGTCATATAAATGCTCAAGGTGCAGCTTCTAATGGTGAAAAACGGGAAACTAAATCGCCCTTGATGAAGTGTGTCTTCTTTGGTCTGTTCCCAGGAAAGTTTATTTCAGGCATTTCTACTGCTGGAATGATTACCGCTAACAGCTTTCCCCCTCCATTTTGTTTTACAGGGTCTTTTCATCTTCTTGATAGATGGGGTGTACAACCCAGAGGTAAGTCTGCTAGGAGTAGCTCAAGGCTGACAGAGTGAATGAGAGAAATGACAGGTTTCTTATCTTGATAACAGAGGGACAAAGCTGGCTTTTCATCTGAGTGTCCTGCTGCCCTTCATGCTTGGACTAGCTTATATGCATCCCAGCTTACTATTAAAAACACTGGCACCCTGAATAAAGGGACAGCCTCATTTCTCACTGGCACTGACTGATAGTTTATTACTGCCTGAAGTTTTTGAATTTTCAGTGGTTAATACTTAGCTATACTTGACAGTTTGGGGAAATCCTTAAATGCAGTTGCATGGGGTTAGAAAGGTACAATGCCTCATCAAACAACCCATAAAATACAGTCCTTAACTTTTCCAGGCAGACTCAGAGAGGCCTGTGTTAGTAAGTAACAGTCCTTATGATTTTAATTGTGAAATTTCTCAGAGAAGATATTTAATTACAAGAAGTCATTTAGCGAAACACCATGAAAAAACGGACATGTAATTTCTTTAAGAAAACACACAACCGGGTAGTGGTGGTGGTATACGCCTTTAAATACAGCACTTGGGAGGCAGAAGCAAGTGGAACCCTGTGAGTTTGAGGCCAGCCTGGTCTACAGAATGTGTGCCAGAACAGGCTCCAAAGCTACAGAGAAACACTGTCTCAAAAAAAAAAAAAAGTTACAAGAATGTCAGGGATGTATAAATACTCCCAGGAAAGATGCTGGTGTAGATGCTTGGGCACTGTGAAAGTGAGTGCTTTTTATACATTATTAGGCACTAATAAGTAATTATTTGGTTTTGTTGGTAGAACTTTTTGTTGTTTTGATTTTTCTAGACAGGGTTTCTCTGTGTAACAGCTCTGGCTGTCCTGGAACTCGCTTAGTAGACCAGACTGGCCTTGACTTCAGAGATCTGCCTGACTCTGCCTCCCGACTGCTAAGATTAATGGTGTGCCCCACCGCCGCCAGGCTTATTGAACTTTAATTTCAAGCTTTTACCTAATTTTGCCCAGTTGAATAATTTCCCCAAATGAATAATTTTGCATGAGCCTCTCGGCATTCTGTACCGAAAGGGTCGGGAGGGTGGGGTATGTATCCTAGCAGAGAGCTTAGAAACTAACGATGGTCAAAATTTTCAAATGAGGCTAGAGAGCAACTAATGCGGCAAGCAAACTCAGATGACTGGGAAAGTATATGGCATTTAAATACCACCTGCTGATGAAGTATGCGTGGGCGTGTTTTACAGGATGGCCGCACCTGGGATTACACGTGGTTTCCCTTTGCTGTAGCCTTCAGGTAGGTTGGCAGTGAGACAATTTTTTTCAACGGTACCTCAAAGGCTCCTCCCCAGTAGAGGCAAGGGCTCGCGTTATTGCCGCCCCATTTGATTGGAAGGAGTAACAGGTATCTGTAATCAATGCTATCACGAGGATAATGCTTTCAGACAGAATCACGTGTGCCTCAAGGAATCCTTTTCTAGGTTTGATTTTTGACTCAGTACTTAGATCGCAAACCCTTAAGGGAAGAAAATGCCAAAGTTTAGTCCTCAGTTTCTCCACCTTCTGCAAACCCCCTTCTCTGCGGCTCCCACGCCACGCTGCAACACGCTCACCAGGCGTCCCCCGACTTCCCGCCCCTCGGGTTCCACCTCCAGAGCGTCTTTTTCCCCCAGAAACCCTCAGCCACTTTCTGCCCCTCGACGCAGCCACCAATCACGTCCCCCCCCCCCCCCCCCCCCCCCCCCCCCCCCCCCCCCCCCCCCCCCCCCCCCCCCGCTGCGGAAGCCCCTCCGCCGTCGGGCTCTAAGTCCCCGTCCCCGCCCCTCCCGCCCAGCCCCCAGCAGCTCCGCCCAACCGCCCCCTTGATTGACAGGCCGGCCAGGCGGAAACTGCGGCGCAGGCGCACTAAGCCCGTAGAGCTCCCCTCTGGTCCGGTCGAGGAGTTCCCGGCAGACACCGCGCCGCGGCTGCGCAGAAGCGGGGAGGCTTTTAATTCCATTGTGGAGAGGACGGCGTTATTTTTATTAACTGGAGGCGACGGCGGCTGCGGCGGTGGCGGAACCCGTAAGTGTGGCCGGCGGGCCGGGCCGGGCGCGGGGGCGGCTAGGAAGGCCGCGGGGCTGAGCGTGCCGAGCCGGAGGCAGCGGGGCTGCGGACGGGCTCCGGGCGCGGTGCGGGTTGGGCGGCGGCGCGGCGGGTCCCAAACGCTGCGGTGGTCCCGGCCCGGGGCCCGGCCCTACCGCCGTTCCCCCTCTTCCCTCCTCTCCCTCCTCTCCGCAGCCAGGCCTCCTCCGGGGTATGAAAATCGGCAGCGGGTTCCTCAGCGGCGGCGGCGGTCCCGGCAGTAGCGGTGGTAGCGGCTCCGGCGGCAGCTCCGGCGGCGGCGGCGGCAGCGGCAGGAGAGCAGAGATGGAGCACACCTTTCCCCAGGGTATGGTTATGTTCAACCACCGGCTCCCCCCGGTCACCAGCTTCACCCGGCCGGCGGGGACGGCCGCCCCTCCCCCGCAGTGCGTGTTATCCTCCTCTACCTCCGCAGCCCCGGCCGCAGAGCCCCCCCCTCCGCCAGCCCCGGACATGACTTTCAAGAAGGAGCCGGCGGCGTCAGCCGCGGCCTTCCCTTCGCAGAGGACCTCCTGGGGATTCTTGCAGTCCTTGGTGAGCATCAAACAGGAGAAACCCGCGGACCCCGAGGAGCAGCAGTCCCACCACCACCACCACCACCACTATGGGGGGCTGTTCGCTGGGGCCGAAGAGAGATCACCGGGCCTAGGAGGCGGGGAAGGGGGGAGCCACGGCGTCATCCAAGACCTCAGTATTCTCCACCAGCATGTCCAGCAGCAACCAGCCCAGCACCACCGTGATGTATTATTGAGCAGCGGTAGCAGGACTGATGACCATGGCACCGAGGAGCCAAAGCAGGACACTAACGTCAAAAAGGCGAAGAGGCCAAAGCCAGAATCTCAGGGAATCAAAGCCAAGAGGAAGCCAAGTGCATCTTCCAAACCGTTGGTTGGAGATGGAGAAGGTGCCGTCCTCTCCCCAAGTCAGAAACCTCATATCTGCGATCACTGTAGCGCTGCTTTCCGGAGCTCCTATCACCTGCGGAGACACGTCCTCATTCACACGGGAGAAAGGCCTTTCCAGTGCAGCCAGTGCAGTATGGGTTTCATTCAGAAATACCTACTTCAGAGACACGAGAAAATTCACAGTAGAGAGAAACCCTTTGGATGTGATCAGTGCAGCATGAAGTTTATTCAGAAGTACCATATGGAGAGACACAAGAGGACACATAGTGGAGAAAAGCCATATAAGTGTGACACTTGCCAACAGTATTTTTCAAGGACTGACAGATTGCTGAAGCACAGGCGCACGTGTGGTGAAGCCATAGCAAAAGGGGCCGCTAGTGCAGATCCTGGGTCATCCAACCATAGTAATATGGGTAGTCTGGCTGTGCTGTCTCAGGGAAATACAAGTTCTTCAAGGAGAAAATCGAAGTCAAAAAGCATAGCTATTGAAAATAAGGAACACAAGACTGGCAAAACAAATGACTCACAAATGTCAAACAATATAAACATGCAGAGTTATTCAGTAGAAATGCCCACGGTGTCTACCAGTGGAGGCATAATTGGCACGGGAATAGATGAACTACAGAAAAGGGTGCCAAAATTGATCTTTAAGAAAGGAAGCAGAAAGAATACAGATAAAAGCTACCTTAATTTTGTGTCTCCACTACCAGATGTAGTTGGGCAGAAATCCTTGTCTGGTAAACCAAGTGGCTCACTTGGCATAGTCTCGAATAATAGTGTGGAGACCATTGGTCTTCTCCAGAGTACAAGTGGCAAACAAGGTCAGATAAGTAGTAATTATGATGATGCCATGCAGTTTTCAAAGAAGAGAAGATACTTACCAACTGCCAGCAGCAACAGTGCCTTTTCTATAAATGTAGGACACATGGTCTCCCAACAGTCAGTCATTCAGTCTGCAGGTGTCAGTGTTTTGGACAATGAGGCCCCATTGTCACTTATTGACTCCTCAGCTCTAAATGCTGAAATTAAGTCTTGTCATGACAAGTCTGGAATTCCTGACGAGGTTTTACAAAGTATTTTGGATCAGTATTCCAGCAAATCAGAAACGCAGAAGGAGGATCCCTTCAGTTTAACAGAGCCACGAGTGGATTTACACACCTCAGAACACTCAGAATTGGTTCAAGAAGAAAATCTGAGCCCAGGCACCCAAACACCTTCAAATGATAAAACAAGCATGTTACAAGAATACTCCAAATACCTCCAACAGGCTTTTGAAAAATCCACTAACGCAAGTTTTACTCTTGGACACGGTTTCCAATTTGTCAGTTTGTCTTCACCTCTCCACAACCACACTTTGTTTCCAGAAAAACAGATATACACTACATCTCCTTTGGAGTGTGGTTTTGGCCAATCTGTTACCTCAGTGTTGCCATCTTCATTGCCAAAGCCTCCTTTTGGGATGTTGTTTGGATCTCAACCAGGTCTTTATTTATCTGCTTTGGATGCTACACATCAGCAGTTGACACCTTCCCAGGAGCTGGATGATCTGATAGATTCTCAGAAGAACTTAGAGACATCATCAGCCTTCCAGTCCACATCTCAGAAATTGTCTAGCCAGAAGGAACAACAGAAAAATTTAGAGTCCTCAACAAGCTTTCAGATTCCATCTCAGGAGTTAGCTAGCCAGATCGATCCTCAGAAAGACATAGAGCCTAGAACAACGTACCAGATTGAGAACTTTGCACAAGCATTTGGTTCTCAGTTTAAGTCGGGCAGCAGGGTGCCAATGACCTTTATCACTAACTCTAATGGAGAAGTGGACCATAGAGTAAGGACTTCAGTGTCAGATTTCTCAGGGTATACAAATATGATGTCTGATGTAAGTGAGCCATGTAGTACAAGAGTAAAGACACCCACCAGCCAGAGTTACAGGTAAGGTCTCGAGTGACCAGGCTGGGAGTCTTCTAATGTAATTTTGTTTTATTTTGAGAACACTGCCATTGGAATGTTTCTACACGATCCTATTAAGAATAATGTAATGCCCTTTCAATGCAACTTTTCATATTTAGTTTATTTTGTTAGTGTGATTTTAGCTGTTTGTATTATGATTTTTAATCAAAATCAATAGATTAAAAATAGTTTGACATTCAAAGTGACAATGTTTAGCAATCAAATTTACATGTATAGATTGTCAGGGAATAGCCCAAAAGTTTTAAATGCAAAAAAAACAAAAAAACAAAAACTACAGGAAAAAAAAAAAAAGAAAAGAAAAAAGAAAAAAAAAACTTTGTTGCTAGGATTAAGGTTATTCTAATTGCTTTACTCTCAGGAAAGTGTAATAACGCATGGGAATTCTGTACGTTATCACCGTAATGGAATATCCAATTTACAAATAGTATGATACACATTTCACTGTTTAAGTTAAGGGATCTTAAACATTTCAGATTGCTCCTTCTGGGCTGATAGAATATACATTTCATCATTTAAGTAAGGGATCGAAAACATTTCAAATGCTATCTCTGTCTGGGCTGATCCAAAATTCTGAGATTGTTGGCTACCTATATTTTGTTGCAGCTTTTAAATGTACTCCAAACTTCCAAACCCATGTTCATTCCAGCTTGGTAGAGCAAATATTCTTGGATCTTTGATCAAAGCCTGGAATGATAGCTTTAATAAAAGAAGGGGGGGAAGCACCCTCCTTATCCAACTATAACAAGGCTGTAATTCCATTAAGTGATTCTGTTAATGTCTAGTACAGTGTTAAAACCCAAGTGGTTGGTTGGTTTCAGTATTAGAAAGTAAGTTGGATTTGTGTAATACATTGAAATTAGGGGTATGCATTATTCATTATACATGGCCTAAAAGCATTCTCTCACTTGTGCTATTACGTACCACCTTCACTTCTGGTTTTTTGGTACTTATTCTTAACTTCCTCTTAAAGTTCTAGGCCTTCTTGTTCCTTCTCCCTGTCGTGATGGTTTCAATTTTAGAGTGATTTGTCATCTAGTAGATGATTGATTATGCATTTTATATGTCTTATGGCATCTAAATACTAAACAATAGTATTTAGTTTATTTACCTTTTTTTAAAAAAAAAAAGCCCAATACAGATTTCCATGTACAAGCTATAGATATTAAAGGGTTGTAATTCCACCTGGTAGCATAGCTTGTGTAACAGATAAGAGTATATATTTACTAGTGACATCAGAACTCTTTGTGAAATTGCAGCCTTTAATGTACATTTTGAAGGGGTGTATTAGTCAGTATTGTACAGGGATCTTGTAAAGTCATCAAAACTTGCTATGAACGCTAATTGCCATTTGAAGCTACTGATAGGCAGTGGCTCTGCTCTAAACCACTTTTTAGCAATTGTATTTTTTCCTGATTATATTTTTTAATGTACTTTGATGTTTATGCTGATGAGTTTTTATGTACTTTTGGTGATGTTTCAGTCTTATGAACTCTTCTGACGTCAGAAAAGTACCACTGGTTGTTTGCGGTCTTATTGTGTAATCAGCCTACCACAGGCTTCCGTGTATAATAAAGTAATTAATATTGTGCAAGTGTAAAACACTTCTGTTATAAAAGCAGTGTTTTGAAAATAAGAAATTATTAAAAATGGTTACAAAATACTAGTTAATTCCCTTTTCCCACCTTCCTTTGGCTTTAGTTAGCTAAAGGGTACCAACTTGTCATTGAAAGATTCTTAGAAAATGTGTTTAATTCTTTTAATACAGTCAGTACTAAAATGTCTGTATGTCCTACTAAGTGCAGTAAGTTCCATTGGGTACAGAGACAAGTGTGATCAAAGGATGGCGAGGACCTTTACCCCTGTATCTCTTAAGCTGTATGATTTCTCTCTTGCTCGCTTTTGTTTTATACAGGTTTTGAATTTCTTTAACTTTTATTGTGTGTACTGAATACTACATATGTATTATTCTGATTGTTTGCTCTAGTTTACTACCAATAAAAGTCCTGTTAATCACAAAATTGAAGAAAGGAGATATCACTTAGTCATATTTTCCAGTTTTCTGTGGATTACATTTCATAAACTAGTCACATTAATGGTATAAATTGTAAGTTAGGAGCTTGCATTTTTATTGTATTTTAATGTATTTTGTCTTTCTAGGTTTATATGAAAATGCATTGACTATTTTGTTTGAGGTGCACAATAATATAAGGAATAGAAATCTAATATGTAAATTAATACTATATTGATACTAGTTTAACCATCCTAAATATTATCCTAGGGAGATATTTATTGAGGCTTTATTTAAAATCATAACGCAATATTTTGGCTCAAGGTGTTATATATCCTTTTGCCTCAAAGGGTTATAATAAAATTACAGAATGATGGATTAAAATGGTCTTGAGCATTTTTAGTAAGAAAAAAGATAAATTGCAGCTAACATGTTAAGAAATTAAGAGCGTAGGTATTAGAAGGAAAAGGTGAAGTTGTAATATAGAAGATGCAGTAAAGGTATTTGAAGTAAATACTAACTTTAAATGATAAAAGAAACTGACTATGGTGACCATGCCCTTAGTCCCAGCACTGGGGAGGCAGAGGCAGTCACAACCAGACTGGTCTACAGTTTCCGGCCAGCCAGGGCCACAATGGGACCTTGTCTAAAAGAAAAAGTTGCATGTCTTTTGAGGTGTTTAGAAAACTGTAGGTTTATTGGCATGGATATCGACGGACTAGGAGTGAGCATACTGAAGGGGGTAGAATGCTCTGAGGCTGTGCGGATGTGTGTGATGATACATAAGTATCGTATCATATCATATCATAGTAAAGGTAAGCATGGACCTTTGCGATTAGAAGGCAGGATAGTTTGTTTTGCCATAGTTACTCCCACACTGTTTCTTGGAGTCAAGTACTAAACAGAAGGAAGTTTCACTCAATCTAAGATGACTGCAGTTACTTGATTCCCTGAAGAGCTTGTTTTTGCTCAAACAGATAAGATTTTAAAACCCGCTTACCTGCCTTCTTGTTTTCCTTTTATGGAATATATACAGATATTATCATTTTAATCAACGGCTTTTGTTTTTAAGGCATGAGACCATGTATGGCTAGGAATATAGGTAGTTCAGATGATAGAGTTCTTCCCAGCATGCACAAGGCCCCTGGGTTCTATCCTATCCCTCAAACTGAGTTAGCCAGCTCTGCCTGATGAGCACTGGGGAGGTGGAGGCAGATGGATAAGAAGTTAAGAGTCATCTCTGGCTACCTGATGAGGTCTGAGGCCAGCCTGAGCTACATGAGACCTTGTCTCGAAGAGAGGCATTAGGTGTGAGGTGGTGAGCACTGTGGTGGGTTTCTGTTGAGATACATAAACAGTAGGGACTGCTCTTCAGCAGATACTGATCAGTAATTTGAGGTAATTTTATGAGAACAGAATGTGCTTAAATTTTTAAGTATTGCAAACATACAAATATCTACCTCAGATTTCATGTATTGCACTAACTTATTAGACAGACGTTCTTGTCCACTTTAATATTGTTTTCATCCCTGATAATCAGCATTTTATAATTAGGTTTAGTGACGTTTAAGCCTGACTGGGTGACTATTTGAGTTGCTAACCTCATGTATAAACCTTAGCCTCTAAACTCATAGGTTCTTGTTGAGCAGAACTTCCCTGGAGAAGGGGAAAAAGAAAACTACAAACTATTTTTAGAGTAAAACATTCCAAAGGCTGTCATTTTCTGCGTTTCATGGTCTTCATGGTCTCGGCAGATATAGACCGACTCAAGCTAGTTCTCAGGACACAGGGCAGGACTGTGCTGAGATGGGTCCCTAGCTGCTGGAGCTGCTGTCTGCGGTGTCAGGGTCTGGGCAGCTGATTATCTGCTTGTGCCCTCAGAGATGCTAGAGTTCCTGATGGAGTTTTAGGGGAATTATGTTATTTTTTTATGTCCTTAATTTATTACTTGGAATGCACAGCGTTAAAGATAGTGCCTTGGGATTCTGTTGTCTTACCCTTGATTTAAAAAAAAAATAGAGAATTTGAGACTACTTAGTTTTAATTAAGACATTGCCTTTATGAGATCATATACTTTTAAAATTCTGCTTTGCTTTTTGTTTTGCTTCAAAATATATTTAAGTGTGACTGGCTGACGTAGGTTCTAATTTTTGTTTTGTCTTTTGAGACAGGGTTTCTCTGTGTAGCCCTGGCTGGCCCGGAACTCCGTAGACTAGGCTGGCCTGGAAGGATTCTAAATTACTAACTTTCTAGCTTATGCAGTGAAATACTGTCTTAAGAGTTTGAGGTTCACAGATTGGACACTTGGTAGACTCAGTGCATCCCTGACTGCACATTAGTGGAAGTACATCTACACGTAATAGTTTGCAAGTCAGTCAACAAGCACATATCTTACATCTTACATATGGACACCTATTAAGAATTCCTTCCTTAGAAAATGCCTATATTCTGAAATTTTATTGTACAAATAAAAGATTAATGCCTGAAATGTATCCAGTTCTAAATTTCTTCATCTGCAGCTCATTTCCTCACCGTCTGTGGGAAACACTGAGGTTCTATAAGGCCTTGAAGTTGTTTGCTGTGCCAGTCAAAGAGCACGCGTGTAGAACTTGGAGTTCTTTGCACCCTTTCTCACCTTGTGGGTGCTTGGGCTTGGACAGTGTTTCTACCAACAGAAATGGTAACAATATAATCATTAGCCAATTCTGGAAGTTCTTAGCAGTTCAAAAGCAGGTTCTGGGTATGTGCTGGCAGATATGCAGACAAGCACACCGGCCCATGCCTTTTTATATATGGATCAGGAGTAAGATTATACTCAGCCCACGTGTGACTAGCTGGGCTGAGGTGTACTGTGCGAGATAAGACATGAAAATATTTTTTATATTCTATATTTTGAAATGGGTTGTTCTTGGGAAATATAAATAAGGGAAAGTTGATGATTTAAACCTTATACACCCAGGGAGAAGATTTGTGAGGGTTTTTTTTTTTTCTGTGTTTTTAGAGAGTAAGAGAAGAATGGGTAGGGGTTGAGTATTAAGGGACAGTTCTTAAAGTCTAGAGGAAAAGGAACAAGTTTAGAAGGAGCAAGGGAAATGGAATCGTTAGCACAGTTTTAGTAGACAGTTGATCCCGAGGGCAAAGGGGATCTTTGGAAATTCGTTCTTCTTTGTCATTCTTTCGGTTCAGACTAATTGTGGCACTTTGGTTTGTTTTGAACTTTAGTACTATTGTGGAACAATTAATAAATAACTCTACACAGACAACTGTGGTGAACTTCTGTTTACATTCCCGACCTAGGAAAAAGATGGCTCACCTTTGTGTTTATATATTAAATCTGCTCTTTAGTAACTCAGTGGCACAGCTTCCATTGGCTGGTAAGGATTTAAGTAACTTATTTTTGCCAGGCTAGTCAAAAGTCTTGTTATGTATGACCAAATGAATATGCAGAGAATTTAGGAATTAAGATAAAAAAGTCAATCCACATTTCCTATTCACCAGAAAAGCAATTTACAAGTATACTGTAGAAAGGCATAATACATTATAACAATGGTTTTGAGTGGTTTTTATAAAAACTTGCAATGCCTTATTTTATAGTTTTATCTTGAAAAAATGTTTGGAGGTTTTAAGTTGTGACTGGTTCCTTTGTGTATTCCACTGTTTATATTGTGCTACTGGAGCTTGAACCAGGGTCTTGCACTGAAGTAGGCAGATGCTCTACCAATGACCTATATCCTCAGCTATTTCGGCTTTTTAAAAAAGTGTCATACCAGAATTATCCACTGGAAAACCAAGGTTTAAAATGGGATAAAAAAGCCAGGCAGTGGTAGCGCACGCCTTCCATCCCAGCACCCGGGAGGCAGAGGCAGGTGGATCTCTGAGTTTGAGGCCAGCCTGCTCTACATAGTGAGTTCCAGGACAGCCAGAGCTCCCTGTCTCTAAAAAGAAACCAGAAGAGCTGAGATGTAAAGTGTTGAGTGAGTTTGGTATGCTTGCCCTGTTTAAAGTCTCAGTGTTGATTTGAGATTCAAAGTTTGGAGTAGATTGCAAAATTGAGCTCAGCAGCAGCACCGTTTCTTGTTTGGCCACGGGAAAACTTGCCTCTTTCCTACAAAAAAGCCATGAGCAAGCATTTGAGAGTTCCCTTTTCGCAATAAGAGCTGCACATAGGTGTCGTGGTAGATCCCCATGAAGAGCCAGCCCATGACCTTGATTGGCTTATGAATTGAGCTGGAAAGCCTTTCTGTTTATTTTAGGGCCTGACTTAGTGACCCATAACAACTGAATGTGAGGTACGGGTAGGAAGATGACTTGGGATGTCTTAAATGTGGAACAGCTTTAATTGGTCTGAACATTGTTTCCCACTTGTATTGGAAGTCTCCGCAGCAGGGCGTGGTAACATGGGCTTGAAATTCCAAAATTTGGAAGGGTTAGAGCAGGAGGATTGCTGCAAGTTTGAGGCCGGCCTAGGCTATGGTGGTTACCATCTCAATAAAAATCTAGTCTTTTTTTTTTGCATCTTAAAATTGATTAGGATCCTGTTGTAAGACATTTCATTTCTTTTGATTTGGGGGCAGCTGGCTGGGTTCTCAGTGTTGAATTATCTTAAAGCTGAGTGCCGGTGTCTGCACAGCCATGTTTGGGGTAGTGGGGATATGTATCTCGACCATCTTCCCTGCCAATTTGGTCTTTAAAGGTTTGGTCTAGAGAATTGGCATAGGGAAATTCAAAGTCATTGCATTTTTTTTTTCAGTGGCCTCATTTTTAATTAAAAAAAAAATAGGACATGATTACACTAAACGTAGATGAGTACTTTTCTGAGGTACTAATGTATGAACTTTAGATACAGCTGACAAAACAAAGTTGTTTAACTGTTGAGACCAGAAAGGATCCCCGGGTGCTTTTGGTTTTTGAGCAGGGTTTCTCTATAACTTTTGGAGCCAGTCCTGGAATTCACTCTGTAGACCAGACTGGCCTTCAACTCAAGAGATCCCCTGCCTCTGCCTCCGAGTGCTGGGATTAAAGGTGTGCGCCACCATGCCCAGCAGGGGGATGAATATTAATAGACTTGCTTCCTATTGATTCCTTATAAAACTTGAAAAACTGGTAATAATGACAAAATGGACAGGGGGTTACTGCTGGTGAATTACAGCACCAATATTTGAATATTAAAATGTACTTGAGGCTTCTAGAGTGGCCTAGCATGTTTGATGCAACATAATTTTTTATTTTATTTCTTCTTTGATCTCATTAAATGTCTAAATCAAATTGGTGTAGTGATGCATACGTGTAGTCCCAGCGGCACTTGAAAGGCTGAGACAAAGATCGAGAGTTCAAGGCCAACCTGAGCTACATGCATAGCCCCTGTATTCAGAAAAAAGAGAATGAAAATGAAAACACTTTTTACCTTTAGAGTCTGTCAACTCGTTTGCAAATGTAACTGAAGTTTCTACAATGTGCAAGGAAAAATTTATAGAAATGGGTTATACAATGAAATAATTTTAAGACTTCCCACGACATTCAATTATGGAAATAACATTACAGATTTCCACATAAGAAATAGACATACATTCTGTAGTTTAGTCAGAAAGCTTCGCTCTGGAATATGTTGTCACTCGCCCAGCTGAGCCAATTGCTCCGTCTGGAAGTGAAGAGCAAAAGTCGCCTTGGAGCAGCCTGCAAGTGCTGGTTTTAATGTTGCTCAGTGCTGAAATAGCTGGGGCTCTGGACAGCCGGGAGAGCAGAAATTCCAAATGTGTATAGAGCTGCCTTTGATCAGTGATGACTGGTCTGCCACGTGTAAATAGTGATTTAGGTGTTGTATTTATCTCACTTCTCTACCCATGCTCTTGCTCTGTAATAAGGCAGTTAGAACACAAATTACTGGGGATTGAATATGCTCTTTTTTCTATTACTGGGGAATATATATATATATATATATATATATATATATATATATATATATATATATTTCATTTTTTTATTTTTTGAAAGAAGGGCCTTTCTCAAACATACAATCAAGAGCTGATGGTGGGGACCTTGCTCCACAATAGTAAGATTAATGTGTGTGGAGCTATGAGGGTTGTCATGAGAAAGGGAATTTGGGCCTACCAGCAGGACACCAGTCACAGCTGGAACCTGGCTTCTGATGACTGAGAAACAGCTCCAAAAACTGATCACTTTTTGAATCCCTTGTTCATGTAAGTTATAAACAGTATCTGGTTTCTCCTGTTTCAAGACAAACCACATCTTCTCGAAGCTTTCAAATGCTCAGCACTTTGGGTTTATACTAAAATGTAAACCAAAGAGCAGGCTTTTCAAGAAAAGAATTGTTTCATTTGGTAAATTGAAATGTCTATTCCAAGACAAAATTAAATAATTTGAATATACTAAGGAAAAGGGTGTGTATATGTGTGTATTTTTTTTCTTACTTCAACTGGGCAGTGGGTGCCCAGTGCTTAGAAGGCTGAGGCAGGAGGATTTTGAATTTGAAACCAATCTGAAATACACAATGAGACCACTCGCCCCATCTTAGAAAACAGTCTCTTCAAGTGTATTTTTTGAACAGAGTGAAACAAAAATCAGGACGTTGGCTCATACTTGGGAAGTGCTGGTGTTCCTGTCATTCCTTTTGTAAAAGCGTTGAATTATGTGAAGCCTGTTGGTATACGACACTCGTAAACAAATGTTAAATTTTAATAATTTTCTTTTTTTTAAATGTAGCATCACTTTTAAGTTAGAGGTGGATGAAAATGTTTTTGATAATTTTATAGCTTGGCTTGGTTGGTTTGGTTTACTGTCCCAGTGCTAGAGGCCTGAGGATGGGAGCGAGAACGCTTGCTTCACATGCATGAAGCCCTGGTTCAGTCCCCAAATTCCTGTGGTGGAAGCCGGGGATTGTGGCCCATGCATGTGATCCCAGCAATTTAGAAGATGGAGGCAAATAAAACTCAAATCCAGACTAGGCAATTTAGTAAGACTTCACTTCAAAAACAAAAATTTGCTGGGTGGTGGTGGTGCACACCTTTAATCCCAGCATCAGGAGGCAGAAGCAGGCGGAGGTTGAGGCCAGTGTGATCTACACAGTGAGTTCCAGGACGGCTAAGGCAACACACATGCACACAAAAAACCCTGTCTCGAAGGAAACAACACAAAAACGTGCAGATACGGTGGCACACACCTTTATTCCCAGCTCTCGGTGGGCAGGTCTCTGAACTCAAGGCCAGCCTGGTCTACAAAGCAAATTGCAGGCTAGCCAGAGTTATATCTCAAAAACAAACAAACAAACAAAAAAAAACCAAGAAGTCTAGTGATGAATTTAGATAAACAAATACATCTCCTGCTGTAAGTGGTGGTGGACATCTGCTCGTGTAGACACGGAAGCGCAGGGAAAGGTGACTCGTGTCAAGACCCCAAAGAGGCTAAAAAGTCAGTCTGTCAGAAGAGAGTTTAGGCTGCTGCTGTCTAACCGTGAGCTTTAACTCACTGATGGTAGTCTGCATTTTGTGGGTCACAGGTCATCTCTAGTGAAGAGCAGGCACTGGACAGACAGGAACCCTCCAGCTTGAGCCTGCACCCTGGTAGACCTGTGAAACCGCTGTGCTGTCTCCTCTTCCAAAGTCTTACTTAGCCTTACGGAAGATCCATATAGAGAGCTTTACAGTTAGATCCAAAATTTGGGCATGGGGGTAATTCCGGCACCTGCTCAGGAGATAATTTCAGTTTGAGGTCAGCTAGGGCTTTATAATAAGACCTTGTCTAAAAAAAAAAAAATTAAATTTTGCACATGCCGGACAAGGACATGTAGCCGTCCACAAGTGTTAGCCCGTGAGTACTGTCAGAGGGGTGTTTATTCTAGGGGGCGCCTGCTCGCTTTAACCAGGGTCCTTTGTTGTAAAGAAACCATAGAGAGAGCTTGAGGCTAGTGGTTGGTTTGGTGGCTGTTTTGTTTACCGGACGATGACACTGGGCAGTACTGGTTGACAGTTGCTACAACTGGGAGCTGATGACATGCTAATAGCTTCTATTGAGAGGACAGAAATGTGCTGGAGTAAGGAGACTGCTTGAGTAGATTGCCACCATAAACTGGGCAGCAGTTAGGAGCAGAGCTTTGGAAGGGCTGGGCATGTACTGCAGAGGTATGTAACATGTAGCACTTGCTGGTAAGTATGAGCTCTGGGGTCTGAGCTCCAGCAGTGAAGTGTGAGGGGAGGGTCAGGTGTGGTGGCACACACCTGACATTCCAGTGTGCATTAAACACAAGTTCCAGGCCGTGCTGTCTCAAAAGTAGGGAGGGACAAGAGTAATTGGATTGGGACAATTTTTACTGTGAAACTTAGGAAAAAAAAAAAACCTCCTTGCAGGCTGGGCAGGGAGATGGCTCAGTGGGCAAAGCTCAAGCATTGGGGCCTGAGTTTAGATGCTGGTAGCAAAGCTGGGGAGGGTAGTACAAGCCAGGAAGCCCAGCACCGAAGGGGTGAAAGGCGGTAGGTCCCAGACTCTGGCAGAAGTGACCAGCTCCAGGTCCAGAGAGAGTGTGATGGAGGAAGATGCCTGGCACTGACCTCTCCCTACCCAGCTTCAATAACCAAGATTGGAAGCTCATTTGGTTGACATTGCTTTCATTTCTGACTGTTGGTTAATTGAACGAATGTATTGGTTAGTTAGAAGAACTTAGGATTTCTGTTTGTTGTTTTGTTTTGTTTTGGAGACAGGGTCTCACTATGTAGCTCTGCCTGGCCTAGACCAGGTTGACCTCCAACTCAGAGATCCACCTGATCCTGCCTCTGCCTCCTGAGTGCTGGGATCAAAGGCAGTTCCCTAGTGTCTTATCTGTTTGGATAAATAAATATTTAAAAATCTATTTGGAGATAAACCTCACTTAAAGATTTGTTTGTATTACTTTTTAAATTTTATATATATATATAATTTTATGTGTATGTGTGCGTTGTGCATGTGTGTGTGCGCGTGTGTGTGCGTGTGTGCGCACGTGTGTGTGTGTGTGTGTGTGTGTGTGTGTGTG
>NC_022013.1:27332985-27339504 GCF_000317375.1 Microtus ochrogaster
AATCCTCCTTAGTCCAGATTGAGCCTGTTGTGTGTGTCTGTGTTGTGTATGTCTCTATGTGTGTCTGTGCGTGTGTTGTATGTGTATGTGTGCGTTGTGCATGTGTGTGTGCGCGTGTGTGTGCGTGTGTGCGCACGTGTGTGTGTGTGTGTGTGTGTGTGTGTGTGTGTGTGTAGTATATGCGTTTGAATGCCCATGGAGACCTGAGGCATCAGATCCCCTGGAACTGAGGTTACAGGCAGGTGAGAGCCACCCCAGGTGGGTGCTGGGGTTGAAGCAAGTGTTCTTAACCACTAAACCATCTCCCCAGCCCCAAACCTTACTTATATTTGTTTCATATTTAGCTTTTTGAAAATGAGACAAAGTACAGTTGCTTACTGTTTCTCATTCCAGGGTTCTTCCTTCAAAAAAAAAAATCATTTCCCTTAAAGACAAGTCTTATTTTGTAGGCATTGTCTGAGGGACAACTATAGCATGCAGCAATGACAAAGGGGTTGAGTCCCAGTCAGGGCTGCATGCCAGCAGGAGCGTCTGCGACAGGCTGAAGGGGGAAGGATAGGGTGCAGTATGTTAGAAATGGCTTGTACCTGGCCCAAACTCGAGCCGTTGCTTAGAAGTCTAATTCTGGAGCTGCATAAACTTGAAGAACCGCCCTGACAGAGCATGTCTCGATGGCCGCGCGGCCTGGAGAGTGGGCCGCTGGATGGGGACATCCATTCTGCTGCTGTTAGCTCGTTTATTGCTCAGCAGACCTAAGGCAGGATAACAGGAATCCCATTACAGGATGAACACAGTGTGAAGAAACTTTGAGCAAGCCAGGTGGTGGCAGCGCACGGCTTTAATCCTTGTGGAGTTGGTTCTTTCCCTCCCTTTTGTGGGTTCTGGGAATGGAATGCAGGTCTCTGGGCTTTGCAGCAAGGCCCTTTACCCTTTAAGCCATGTTGCCGGACCTTGCCTGTGTTTTTTACTACCACCTGCATAAATAAAAAATGGATATAAACATACTTGCCTGCTTGGTTTTCTGGACTGTTGTAACCAGAAGAGCAGAAGACAATGTGACAAGTTAGGCTTAGAGCCCAGGGAATGCTAACTGCCCACATTACATTAAAGCCCTTGGCCAGCAGAACTCGGTTGACTGGATGCATGGGAGCGAAGCTTCTATTTTTAATTACTCCTTTTTATAGGATCCAGCCCTGTCCCGCTGGTGATTCTTTTGTTCTGATGCCGCGGTGTCAGGGCCATGTACAGTACTTAATGTGGTTGTTCTGATGCTGCTGTGTTCGGCCATGTGCAGTGATACTCTACAGTGCTAATGCTTGCCGTTTGCAAGCTGGAAAACTAGCCTGATCTACACAGGAAGTTCAAGACAGAAAGGGCTGCATAGTGATACTTTTCTGTCTTGAAAAAAAAAGTAGTTTTATGTGTCTTCAGAATGAAAGAAAAATTAGAAAGTGTACTAGGGCTGGAGCTTAGATTAGTGGTAGAATACTTGCCTAGCACTGCGCAGCTCTGGGCTCCATTGTCAGCATATAGAATGGACTAAAAAAAATATCAAAGAGAAGGCCTAGAGACATAGCTCACTTGGTAGAATGCTTGACTAGCATGCCTGAAGCCCTGGGTCTGGTCCCTGCACACCTGAAACCACAGAACACAGGAGTGGGAAAAAGAACATCGAGGCCATGCTCAGCTGCCAAGGCAGTCTGAGGCCAGTCTGGGCTACCTGAGACCCTCTCCCTCTCCCCTCTCCCTCTCCTCCTCCCCCCCCCCCCATGCATACAGAGAGAGACACAGAATTTGACAATATTTCGAAAGTTCTCTCTCTCTCTCTCTTTTTTTTTTTTTTTTTTTGCTTTTTGGGACAGAGTTTCTCTGTTTAACCGCTCTGACTGTCCTGGAACTCTCTTTGTAGACCAGGCTGGTCTCGAACTCATAAAGGATCTGTCTGTCTCTGCCTCCCAAGTGCTGGGATTAAAGGTAACCACCACCAACTGGCATGTTAAGTTTTCTTACTAAGAGAGCCACATGAATGTCTACTGTGTGATCTAATTATTGATTTCTATACTCCTGTTAAGTCAAAGTGTTCGACCTCCCTCCCCCGCAAAAGGAAATAAAGTTTGTTGCTTATTTATATTTAGGATTCAACTTCTTTAAAATAAAGCCAAATCTATATTTATTTACTTATTTTGTGCATGTGTGTCATATGCATACATGTATGTCATGGTGCTGTGTGGGAGGGGGCGGTTAGAAGAATACTGGAGAAATTTGGTTCTCTCCTTTGACCACGTAAGTCCTAGGCTGGTGACAAGCCCTTTGCCCGCTGAGCTGTCACCCCCAACCCTTTTATTATGAGACAGATTTTCAGTATATAATTCTTAGCAGGCCTGGACACCACTTCACTATGTAGCTCAGGCTGGCCCAAACTTCTGGTCAGCATTCTGCTTCTTTGAATGCTGAGATTATAGGCACGTTCAATCATGACTAGTGGGATTTGACCTTTGTATCCTGTACAGGAATTTCAAGCACTTCTACTTGAAAGCCTGTATTTTGTTATTGTTATTAAGACATAATTCATGCTTTTTTATTTTAAGGAGTTGATACTGTTAGCAAATTTGTATAGGATACCTGTATAAGAGTAATATAGGGCGCTGGAGAGATGGCTCAGTGGTTAAGTGCATTGCCTGCTCTTCCAAAGGTCCTGAGTTCAATTCCCAGCAACCACATGGTGGCTCACAACCATCTGTAAAGAGGTCTGGCACCCTCTTCTGGCCTTCAGGCATACAGACAGAATATTGTATACATAATAAACAAATAAATAAATATTTTATTAAAAAAAAGAGTAATATAGTTTTATGTGCTACATTTGCTCTGTTGTGGAAATCCCACTTTGTTGTTGTTCTTTAAGGACAGGCTGGCCTGGAGCTCACTCTGTAGACCAGGCTGGCCTGGAGCTCAGAGATCCACCTTCCTCTTGCCTCCTGAGTGCTGGGTTTAAAGGCATGTGTCACCCCATCCAGCAAAGATTTATTTATTTTTATGTGCAATGGTGTTTTTCCTGCATGTTTGTTTCTGTGAGGGTGTCAGATCCCCTGGAATTGGAATTACACATAGTTATGAGTTGTCATGTGGTTGCTGGGAATTGAACCCAGTCAATTCTCTTAACCGCTGCACCATCTCTCCAGCCCAAGATCTCACATTTTTTTTTATAACATGTTGACATTATTTAGTGTTTTCGAGAAGATGTAAGGACATAAGTTTCTTTTCCTTTTTATTTATTTATTTATTTTGGTTTTTCGAGATAGGACTTCCCAGTAGCTACGGAGTCAGTTCTGGAACTCGCTCTGTAGACCAGGCTGGCCTTGAACTCACAGAGGTCCACCTACCTTTGCCTCCTGAGTGCTGGGATTAAAGGTGTGTGCCACCATCATTCAGTAGGACATAAGTTTCTCAAAGGGTAGCTCGGCCCTATCTGATGTCCCAGGCCTGTAATCTCAGCCACTAAGGAGGCTGAGGCAGGAAGATCACAAGTTCAAGGCTAGCCAAGGCAACTTAATGAGACCCTGTTTTAATATAAAAAATAAAAAGAGGTCTGGGGGTGGAGCCCAGTGACCCAGTACTTGCCCAATATGTACAAGGCCCTAAATTCAGTTCCTAGTACCAGAAAAATAGACGTGAGTATCAGTATTCCTTCTTTAATGGAAAATTGGCAGTGAATGAATGAGCACTTAGAATAAGCCATGTTTGCTTGTTTTAAGGCAGGGTCTCATAATCTAGCCCAGGCTAGCCTCAGACTACAGCTCCTGCCTCCCAGTGCTGGAATCATAGGCATGTACCACCTCATATCCCATGCTTTAGATGCTCTGTGTTGTTGAAAACACCCCAACATCAGGCCAACACAGTTGTAGAATTAACAATCGTAATCACAGAGATGAAAAGAAAGGTCACATTTTATACCGCCTTTTTAATAGGCCAGTATTCCCGTATGCCATGGCTGTGTAAGACAGTGAAAGAGCTGACGTCATAATTTAACTTTTCCCAAAAAATAACTCTAATTTCAATATCTCCATTTTCAAATATGACATCACTCCATAACAATGTTTATTGAATGCCAAGGTACTGTTAGCTGTCAGCAGTCAAGAGTCAGATGAGTGGGGGAGAATCTGATCAAATTACATTATCTGTATATAATACTCATGCCAGGAGAAAAGAATTACATATACATATGCACACACATATACATATAAAACAAATGTAATGAAATTGTACCAAAAAAAAAAACCTGAAAAAAGAATCAGACATATTTCTTCCTCTCAAGGGGTTTAAGTAAAATCTGTTACAAAGAAAGGCATGAAGAGGGCATGGTGTCATCAACCTTTAATCCCAGTACTCTGGAGGCAAAGGTCGGTGAATCTTTATGAGGTCAAGACTTGCCTAAGCCGGGTGGTGGTGGCATGTGTTTTTAATCTCAGCACTGAGCACTGGGCCGGCTGACCTGCAGCCTTAGTCTTCCTAGCTCTTCCACTTTAGTCTCCCGGCAAATATCATGCCATAGCCCTAGAGTATGTTTGCAGTTGCTCCCCCCCCCCCCCCCGGGCACAGGGGAAACCACCATTTCCTCACTGACTGTCTGAACTTCCCAACTCCCCTTATTTTTTGTGACGCTGCAACCCATTCCCCTTGGAATCACTCCTGACTCCCTGGTTTCAAACCGCAGCCTGCTCTGGCAGCTGCCAGTCTTCTACGGGATAATAGTCATGCCTGCTGCGAGACCCACACAACCACTCCCCGATGGTTCCCTTCCGATCTCGTCCTACTTGCCTGGCCCCCAGGAAGGCAAGCCCAGGGCTACTTGGAAGCAAGGCCTCTGTCGCTCTTGTTCGTACCAACTGGCTCATGGAAGGCACTCCTTCCACAGGGCAGTGAGGAGAGGAGGTCGAGGGAATGCCGGAGGCTGTGTTTGTAGGATGTGAGTACCGGCAGCAGAGGAAGCTTTCGGAGAAGAGGAGGATGGCCCAAAGAAAGGACGCGCAGAGGCGTGAGGTCTGTGGTGGAAGCTGGCTGCTTAGCTATGGGCATAGCAGGTGGGGCAGTGTTTACTGTGGCACACTGTCAACACCCCCGCGGGTCTGGGCAACTCAAGACAGATGTCTGGAGATTTATAGCTGGCTTAGGTCACTATTGAAGAATACATCTGCTCTAAGTTTTTCTTTAGATACTCGATTAAGGAATTTAAGATTTTCTTTTTCTTTCTTTTTTTTTTTTTTTGTCATTTTTATTTTTGTTTTATTTTGAAAGGGTTTCTCCGTGTAGACCTGGCTGCCTGGCCCTGGAACTTATTCTGTAGACTAATTCAAGGATTCAAGGAGGACACCACAGCCCCACCTTCTTTTGTTTTGTTTTGTTTATTGAGACCACCACCACCCAGGCTTTTTTTTTTTTTCTGAAATGACCTCATTATGTCATCCAGGCTGGCCTAGAATTTGTTGTGAAGTCCATACTGGCATCAAATTCATGATCATTCTAGATACCTATATTTCAGGTACTACCCGGCCTATTGCTTAGAAATTTAATTTCTGATTGGATGAGGGAGAGAGTAGTTTCTTATGGTTTTGTGGAAGCTTCCAAATGCTTTTCCCATGACTGGCGTAGTAAAAACTAGACTGACACCACCTAGAATGCACACAGTAAACTTACTGCGCCATTACAGAACTGTGATTTTTGTTATTGACCTCTGATAAGATATATCCTGTTTTAATTTTTGAGAGCGCCGGCTGGGACCCACTAGAAGTAGTTTATGACTTGAAACTCACAGCATGAGGTGACGAAGAGTCCCGGTGAAAGAGAGAAGAGAGGCTGCGCTCAGGTCTTGACTGCCCTTTCTCTTGTGTGGGAGTAGCCATGCTGGTGTGTGTGTGTGTGTGTGTGTGTGTGTGTGTGTGTGTGCGCGCGCGCTAGGATTGGAGCCCAGAGCTCTGCACCAGCTAGGCAGGTACTCTACCATTCGCTTGTATCCCCTCCCCCCCAACTCATTCTTCATTTTATTTATTTATTTATTTATTTTTGGTTTTTCGAGACAGGGTTTCTCTGTGGCTTTGGAGCCTGTCCTGGAACTAGATCTGAAAACCAGGCTGGTCTTGAACTCACAGAGATCCGCCTGCCTCTGCCTCCCGAGTGCTGGGATTAAAGGCGTGCGCCACCATCGCCCGGCTCATTCTTCATTTTATATTCAAAGTAGTTTTCATCGAGTTATCCTGGTTGGTCTTAAACTTGCTACGTAGCCCAGGCTGGCCTTGAATTTGTAATTTTCCCATCTTACATCCTAAGGAGCTGGGATAATAGCCACCCCTCCCTCACTGCCATCCACCTTGTCCTTTCTAGAGGGAGATGGAAAGGACAGCTAAATCAAGCCTTCCATTGACACCAGTTTTTCTTTTTTCTTTTCTCTCTCTTTTTTTTCCGAGACAGCCCTGTTTCTCTCTCTCTCTCTCTCTCTCTCTCTCTCTCTCTCTCTCTCTCCCCCCT
>NC_022013.1:27340483-27363498 GCF_000317375.1 Microtus ochrogaster
ACAAACCATCAGCAAACAGGGCGGATGTGTACTGAGGTGGTAGCATGTGCTGGAGTGAGACAGAGTCTGTCTACATAGCCCTGACTGTTCTGGAACTCACGACGTAGACCACACTGATTTCACGCACAGAAATCCATCCGCCTTTGCCCCCTCAGTGCTGGAATTGAGCACTGCCAGGCTCTGCTAGGGTCAGCCATTTTAGATGTGGTAGTGAAGAGGCCTAAGAAGAAACACTTTCCCTAACAGGGCTCCTACTCAGTGCTCCTCAGTTACCTCAGTCTGGGAATCTGACTGAGAGACTTGCTAAACACACAGGCACCCATAAATTGAGATTCCCTGAGTGGAAAGGAAGCGACCTGCTAGGGAGTCTGCTCGTACAAACGTCCTTCTTCTTAGCCCTCTTTAAACAGATTCCCTCAGTAAACGGGGCTGCCCATTGTCTGAGGTCCTGGTAGACGAAACAGGTGATGCTCTCCTCTCAGAGTTGATATCAGGCAACTTTAAATCTGTTCCTTTCTTTCCTTTTTTGGGGGGAGGGAGGGGGATGGGGTGGGGCAGGGATTGAGATAAGGTTTCTCTGTGTAGCCCTGACTGTCTTGAATTCAGAGATCTGTCTACCTCTGCCTCCTGAGTGCTAGGATTAAAGGCATGTGCCACCACTGCCACTATTTACTTATTTATTTATTTGGTGTGTGTGTGTGTGTGTGTGTGTGTGTGTGTGTGAGAGAGAGAGAGGGGGGGGGAGGGAGGGAGGGAGGAGGCAGGGAGAGAGAGCATGTGTGGAGATGAGAGACCAGTTCGCAGCCTTTGGCTTTCTTCTACTACGCCTGTCCTGGGGATTGAACTCAGGTCATCAGGCTTGGCTGTGTCTGCCACTACTCAACACCATCTTTCATCCCTGAGATTAGCTGAAGTAGATTCATTCTGTAGATGCAGCACATCTAAAGAGCCCGCCCGGCTTGCAAAGTCAAGCAGTAATTCAGGAGTGCAGAACACTGTCATAGTTAAGCCTGGGCTCAAGCCGGCACGGTAGAGAGGCCTACAGAGAACTCGCTACAGGCCCTGCTGAAGGGAAAGACCCTGCGAAGAAGACGCTTTTCCTTAGACCCCAGCTACAGTCAGATAAACAAATAACAAAAACATTAATAGCTGCTAGGTTAAGGCAAAATAAAAGAGTAATAGCCTCGATTGCATTGCTACAAATAAGACTTTGTATAACTCTGCAGTGACACTTAAGACCCCTATGGGACTCTCAGGGACTACTGAGCACTGTCGTAGTGTGTGTCGTAGAGACGGCCGTGTGGAAGCCTGCTGCTTCCATGTTGATTTTTACTATTGTTTTTCTTCGTTTTGGGTTGGAGTGGGGGGGCTGTCTTTTCTTTTCTTTTTTTTTTTCTTTCTTTTTTTTTTTCAGACAGAGTCTCACACTGTTGCCCAGGCCAGCCAGAAAATTGCAGCAATCCTCCTGCCTCAGCTTTTTGAGTGCTGCTATAGGCACACATTACTATTAGTGACATTTAGCATCTGAATTTTAAATATGTATTTTAAGAAAAAGAGGCCTTCCCTTCGATTTGAACTGTCAAGGACTTAACTGTGTGGGATGCGAGGCATTGGATCACTCATCAGGAGTAAACATGTCAATTACTTAGGAAGCCTTCCATCAAATCTTCTTTAAAACAGAATTCTCAGGGGCTGAGCTCAGTCAGAGGAAGACTGCTTGCCTCAGTACCTCAGACAAGAACAAAGAAGTAAAAACAAGTAAGTAACCCAGAGCCAGCTGTGGTGTCTCACAGTTGGACTCACAGCAAAAGGAGGGAATGCGGCAGGAGAATTGCTCTAAGTTTGAGTTTGCCTGGGCTGCATAGTTCTAGGCCAGGCTGGACCACAGAAGGAAATCCAGACTCAAAAGAACAACAGCGAAACACCCATCCTGTACTGCATGTAACGGACGGCAGCTGGAGATGTTTTCACCGTCCTGAAGACAGCGATACCTATGAACACTGTCATTGGACTCCCTGTTCGTTCAATCACTCATTCGTTCATTTTCTTTCTTTCAGTTTTTGTTTTCTGTTTGTTTGTTTGTTTTGAGACAGGGCTTCTCTGTGTAGCCCTGGTTGTCCTGGAACTCGTTCTGTAGACCAGGCTGGAGATCCGCCTGCCTCTGCCTCCCCAGTGCTGGGATTAAAATCATCACTTCCCAACTTTATTCATTCGTTTTCAAGACTCTGGATCTCTTCTAGGTGGCAGGTGTTGGGGTCAGAGAGGAAAGAGGCGGCCTAGGTTCTGCCCTCCTGGAAAGGACATTCTGGTGAGAGTAGCCAGACAGAAGGCGACCAGCAAGATGACTGGACGGTGATACAAAGAAAGGTCCGGGAGGGATCCAAATAATAGGGTGGGGTGTGCTTTGGGGTGGCTGCTCCAGGAGTCAGGGGGCCTCTCGGCCTGTGACTCCCTTCCAATTCCCGCTCTCAGCAGCCGCTGAGCTCAGCTGGTGCACACAACTGGAACTGCAGATTAGCAGGTAGAGGCGCTTCATTTAGAAGGGTGTGTATGTGTGTGTGTGCATGTGTGCGCATGTGTGTGTGCATGTGTGTATGCGTGTGTGCGCATGTGCGTGTGCATGTGTGTATGCGTGTGTGCGCATGTGCGTGTGCATGTGTGTGCATGCACGTGTGGTTGTATGTGCATGTGTGCGTGTGTGTTTGCGTGTGTGCATGCACGTGTGCATGTGTGTGCATGTGTGTGCGCACGTGTGTGCATGTGTGTGCATGCACGTGTGCGCGAGTGTGCATGTGTGTGCTGCGTGTGTGCATGCACGTGTGCATGTGTGTGCGCATGCGTGTGTGTGCATGTGTGTGCATGTGTGAGTGCATGTGTGTGCATGTGTGTGTGCAATCAAAACTTAGGAGATAATTTAAGGGAGAAATTTCTGAAACTCTAGCATGATTGACTTTTCAGACATGATCTTTTAGGAGGGTCTTAGCCTTGTCCTATGTGTGGCGCCCTGAGCTAGATTACCATTATCTAAATGCAATATGTGGTAAACATCTCCACTTCTCTGATTTAAGGTAAATTCGCATGGCTCTTTAATTTCACCTGAGAACTGTGCTGTCTTTGGTGAATGTTGATACTTTATTTGTGCATGCATTCATTCATTCATCCATCTAGTCATTCATTCAAGTGCCTTTCTGGGCTCGGAATGCTACCGTGATAAAGCTAAACAGCGGCCTCTGCTCAGGCCCAAGGCTCCTTCCTCTCTCCTCCTGCCTCAGTCCTCACACACGGCTCATCCCGCTGCTTCCTGCCACCAATTCTGGAAGACTCCCATTATGCGGTGGGCACAGAAGTGCTTTATGTTCTGCTGTTCTTAATTTAAACATTATTGCTGTCAGTGGCTTTTTATTCTTTGGGATGTGGGTAATTTAACTTTTATTAAGGTAATTTTAGTATGTTAGGTCCCCAGCTCTCTGGCCCCTGAGTGCTCTGCTGTGTGTAGGAGCATGGCTCCTGACTGATATGCCGTTGTGACTCTACATGGGGAGATAAATCATTTCCACATTCTTGCTTAAGTGGCCATTTTCGTGCAGAGCGGCACATTTTCTGCTGAAAGCCAACTTGACTGTCTCCTTGACCCAACGGCTCCACCATTTTTAAGCAACATGGGTGTGATGGCTGGGGAAGAGCTTGATAGATATTTTTATTCTGGAAAATTAATTTTTTCTCTTCAGATAATTATCGACACTCATTTTAAACAGTATA
Source organism: Microtus ochrogaster (assembly GCF_000317375.1). Classification (NCBI taxonomy): domain Eukaryota; kingdom Metazoa; phylum Chordata; class Mammalia; order Rodentia; family Cricetidae; genus Microtus; species Microtus ochrogaster. The sequence continues at coordinate 27,344,243 of NC_022013.1, forward strand.
GTTTATATATATCGGTAATGAAAACAGTAGGGTTTTTTTCATTTCTTATTATTTAATGGCATGTGGGAGTGATCAAGGAGTTGGCTAAGAATTCACTTATCCAGGGCTGTGCTGGACTATACACCTGAATTCTTTTTAAAAATTTATTATTATTGTGTGTTTGTATGTGAGCACCTGTGTGCATACTGTGACGTGGATGTGACAGTCACATGAGCACCTGTGTGCATGCTGTGATATGTATGTGATAGTCACATGAGCACCTGTGTGCATACCATGACATGCATGTGATAGTCACACAAACACCCATGTGCATACCATGTCATGCAAATGATAATCACATGAGCACCTGTGTGCATTCTATGACATGCATAGGATAATCACATGAGTACTTGTGTGCATCCTATGACATTCATAGGATAGTCACATAAGCACTTGTGTGCACACCACGTCATGCATGTGATAGTCACATGAGTATCTGTGTGCAAACTGTGGCATGTATGTGAAAGTCACTTGAGTACCTATGCACATATCATGACATGCATGTGATAGTCACATGAGCAGCTGTGTACACCGTTACATGCAAGTGGAAGTCAGAGGACTTTGTGGGACTCATTCTCTTTTTCTGCCATCAAACTCTGGGTGTCTGCTCCTATAGCAAGTGCTGCAGCTGCTGGGCCATCTCCTTGGCCCATCTCTCAGCTCTTACCAATGTTTTGGTCCATGGACAGCGAAGCAAATCTGTAGTAGGCGTTCATTCTTTTCCCTATTTATGCTTATGTGACATAAAAACACAAAGAATATGTGGAGGCAGAACTGAAAGCTAGGGTCAAATCCAGTAACTGCCACCTCGTTATCTTCATCTTTCTGTGGAGAGTGGAGCCTAGGACCCAGGGTATACTGTGTGTGTGCATGCGTGCATGTGTGTGTGTGTGTGTGTGTGTGTGTGTATGTGTGTGTTTGAATCTTTTTTGGAGAAGCAAACATCAAAACAAAGATCTCACGCTTGTGTGATTTCCTACCTTTATTTAGCAGAGGGCCCAAAGTCTAGTCCAGGAAACTTGTGTGCCATCCAGAGAAACAGGAGTGGGTGCAGGAAGTGCAGTGCACCCTGATTTTTATTGTTTTGTTTTGTTATTAAAGTAGGTCTTCCTTGGAAATAACAGAAACTTAGGGTCCAGATTCCTAAGGCCGATTTCCTCAGGGAGGGACTGAGCCAGGGGCTTCTGTGGAAAGAGTTTCCTACCTGCCCACTGCATCCTGGGAAGTCATGGGGAAGGAGGAAAAGCTAAATACTCATCCTGCTGTCAAAGGATTCACAAGGTCCCCACACTCATTTACTAAACACTTTAAATAGAGGGGGATATGAAGCATTGTATATAACTTCTCTCTCTTTCTCTCTTGCTGTCTCTATGTCACTCAGTCTCTCTGGTTTGTTTTTGAGACATGGTGTTTACCTGTAACCCAGACTCCTGGCCTCCCAGCACAGACTTCAGAGAACTAGGATTACTGTGTGCCCAACTTTTGGGTTTACTACCTTCCTAGTCCTTCTTCTTTTAAAAAATATTAAAATGAAGCTGGGCAGTGGTGACGCATGCCTTTAATCCCAGAACTTGGTAGGCAGAGGCAGAAGGATCTCTGTGAGTTCAAGGCCAGCCTGGTCTACAGAGGGAGTTCCAGAACAGGCTCCAAAGCTACACAGAAAAACCCTGTCTCGAAAAACAAAAACAAAATTAAAATGATAGATTGACATTTTAAAAAGCTATAAAAGTATAGGAAACACTCACACTCCTGTTGTTTCATTCAGATATATCTGAACATGATTGCAATTATAAAATGCATTTGACTATATAATTTATATTCTGCATCTCACATCATCCTTGGTGTTTTTCTATATGGTGACAGTTTCCTAATTAATTTGTAATGGCTGTGGAATATTTCTTTAGGAAATTACCATAATTTCCATTTTCCTTATTGTTTAGTACTTGGATTGACTCAGATTTTATATCAAACACATTTTCATTTGCATCATATTTTGAGTTCCAGTAAGGTGACTGTGTCAAGGGGGCAGAAGGAAACATCTTTATGACTCCTGATACACATTACAAATTGTCTTGCAAATGGTTTGGCCTCATTTTCTTTTGTACGACTTTAAAGGTGAGTCATCAGCTGTGAGCTGAGCTAACATCTTGACGGTTAGTTGCTATTCCCATATTAGGCAGGGAGAGGTTCTGGGCACGTCTGATTCTCTCCTATTTGCTTTCATTATATAGATCCAGATCGTTGAGAAAAGTGTCCTGGCCCTGAGACACTCCAGACAACAGAGCCATCATTCCTGCAAAGTTTGGCCCAATCCCAAGTGTGTAACCAGTTCCCAGCATTGTTCATATTTCTTTTGGCAAAGATATCTATTACATGGTCAGATGCAGCTGCGTGGTTAAAGTCATAGGGTGAGCTGATCAAGGTGCCTATTTTAGCATTAGGCTGGCAGTCTGTGGTCAGGTGTCTGGGTATTTTGAGCGAAGTCATTTTGAAATGTAATTTGCAATTCATAAGTGAATGGTGTCATCAGAGACATATCAATGGAGATTCATTCTGTTTCTGTCTCTCTGTCTCTGTCTGTCTGTCTGTCTCTCTCTCTCTCTCTCACACACACACACACACACACACACACACACACACACACACACACACACAGCTCCCTGCTGAAGGATGGTCACCCGGTGTGGGTGAGGCTACATTGTCTGCAGGGGACTCAGAGAGCCTTGATCTTTGCCGTCTGTGTCACAGTGTCTATACTGTGCAGCAAACAGCTTCACCTGTCACCTGTAGCCAACAAGCAAAAAGGCACAAGAGTCCTCCCGGCTCTACTCTTCTGTCCGGTGACTACGATCGCACATTTGTTTGTTTGTTTTTGTAGCCAAAGATGAAATTTCTCTACTCGTTGGTGCCTCGTTGAGCTACCAACAGAAAGCAACAGGATTTGAAAATAACGGATGTGTGTGTTTTGACATTTCCAGCAGAAGCTTTCACGGTGTACATAATTAGAACTAATGACGCGAATTATTTTTACTCCCCGTGGCATGACTGCTTCTCATTAACATGTAAAACATGAGAAAGGGGGAAAGTCGCCTTTATTTTGTCTAGCAGGTTAGGAGGAAGTTAATGCTTTCTGTTGACCTGGCTGTAAGCTTACTTACCACACTTTATTCGCCAACTATAACAAGTTTAGAATAGAGAGTGGCACTCTCAGAGGCGTAGTTTCCGAACGCTGGCCTGAGCATTTAGCACGGCATTTTGAAACTCTAATGGCAATGTTGTAAGAAGGGACTGGGACGCACAGATGAGAAAGAAAAGGCGAATGGGGAAGCTGTATGGTCACTTTGTGCATCTTCGTAGCTGACCTCAGGAAGCCACCAGCTGGCTGTGAGGACCCCACCATGAAGGGCAAGGTGAAGAGCATGCTGTTGAGCCTGAGTAATTGGTTCTGTTTGCACGGGTGAGAAGGATGCAGCCAGCGCTGACAGGAGCTCACAGAGCTGAGGTGGTGTTGCCCTTGTCGAGCGAGGGTACTGTCTTTAGGGAACCCACTCTTGCCCTCATCCGAGGGAGCAGCTGCAGAAACACGCTCAGTCCCAGGCCCAAGTGGAGCCTCCTCAGAAGTCATTACATCAGGAAGCCATCCCAATGTCCATTAACTTCAGCTTTCTTGTTCTTACATGCCTGTTCTGTGCGGGAGGCTATCTTGGGTATTAGTATTTTTGTAAATTCTGTAGGGCCCGGGTCTACCCTTGTTCCTGGGGTGCATCTTGAGGACAGTTTCTGGTCAGCCAGCTAAAACATTCTGTTTGTTCCTGTGCTCCCTCTGCCCCTGCCTGGTGATTAAGCTGTAGGGTATTGTTGACGCCATCTTTGGTGTGGTCATTTCCCACCTGCCTGGGTGGAAATCCTTGTGTAGCAGTGAGGTATGTAAGGACTTCCCCAAGGTTGAATAAACGGCATTCAGCTGATCTCCTTTCGAATGACCCAGATCTCTTTGTATGTTCTTTCAATCTCCAGGCCCTTGCCTGACTCGCGTACAGTGGCACACGAACTATACCGAGGAGTAACACAGAATCGGGTGTTACAAATTCTACCCTTGCCCAGGGGACAGATGGTATGCAGACAAAGATACAATATACATACAGGAGGGAGAGGAGTGACTAGGCAGAGCCCGTGGACAGGACGACGGTAGGAGAGTGCTGGCTTTGACAGTTTTTAGTTTGGGTAGGGAGGGGTCGGCCTGGAGGAAGTAAGGGAGCTTTGATCAGTCCACATCAACGTTGGGCAGAGAATGTTCCAAGGAGAGAGAAGAGAGTGAGCAATGGCCCAAGGTGACAGAATTGTGTGACGCACTCCACAAAGCAGGGTGGTGTTGTCGCTAAATGGGCAAGCACATGGAAGAGACTGACGTCAGAGATGGGTGGAGGCTCCAGGTCACATAAAGCCTTGAAGATAAAGATAGGAAATGTCTTTGCCACTCATTCATTAATGTATCTGTCACTGGAGTGGACTTAGGGCTGCGAATGCACCAGGCAAGGACTCTACCACATCTCCAGCCCCAGCTTGGATTTATGACAAGATGGAGAGCCATGAGGAAAGTATGCCAGGGCTTTGCTGTAGTTTGTGCAGGGTAATGTAGGCTTAGGCAAGCGGGTGTAGGGAGACGGGAGTTAACCACATGGAGCTGGGCTCTGTAGCCCAGGATTTGACCCTTAGGACTGCATAAACCTCAGTGTGGTGGCACATACCTGTGATCCCAGTGCGAGGAGGATAAGAAACTCCTGGACACAGAGGGTGGCAGATTTCTGTGAGCTTGAAACCAGCCAGGGACATGCAGCGAAACCATGGCTCAAAAACAAAATAAAAAAAGACAAAAACAAAAGCCAAAGAAGTTCAAGGTCAGCTTTGGCTACAGAGAGAACTGGAGGCTTGCAAGGGGTTCGTGAGACTGTCTCCACACACAAGAGAAGCATCCCCTTCCTTAGACACATCAGCACACTTCCGGTGGTCAGCTGCTGGCTGAGAAGATGGGCACACGTCATTTTCTACCATGACAGAAAGTTCTCATGCAACAGTGCAGTCAGGTCTGGGGGACATAGAGAGAGAGAGAGACTCAGCTTCTCCTCTGCTAAGTGGAAAGCCAGGTGAGGGTTCTGAGCAGAGAAGCCTGAGATGTGACCTTTGCAGAAGGTCACTGCTAAGGATAACCCGGAAGGGGCACTGTTCAAAGCAGAGACCAAGGCCTGGAGGTGACTGCACCTCCTGTGCTAAGGGGAAGTTGCTAGGGTTGGGAGATAGTTTGAAGGCAGAATTAGGAGAATTTCTCATGGAATTAATGTGCTCTATGATGAAAGGTGACAACGTGTTGTGTGGGTGACAGTCAAGGAGGGGAGGCAGAACCCAGACGGGAGAGTTGATCTCAGAGCAAAGGCCAGGAGGGAAGACAGTTGTGGTGGTGGAGAAGTCTACAGCCCTAAGCATCAGGAGCTGAAGGAGAGATGGGTGTCTTAGAGATTTGGTGGTGGGGGAGAAGCTTTGAAATAGCCACTGCAAAGAGTTAAAGAGAAGCGAGATCTGCGGGGCCACCCAAAACCAACAAGGAGATGAGTCCCGTATGTAAAAGCAAAGAACCTTTATTCTTATACAAGTAAGCGAACTCAGATTCCCCATGTGCCTAATGTATTGGCGCAATCAGAGAGCCCTGAGCACAGTTGGGGTGGGGTTTTTATAATAGCAGAGGGGTTTTTGAGGTTCAGGACCCCTGATTGGCTAACATTTGTCTAGGGGTGTCCTGGTGAAAGATGATGGGTGTGTGCTGGCAGGTGATCCTATCTACAATGGTTGGAACGTTAGGAATTTCCTGTGGATGGTCTGTTTCTGGGTGGAATGTGGGTGGTCTCAGTTTGTGGTCTTTCTTGGAACCAGGCATTGTCTTAGGGTAAACTGAGACTCATGTTTACCTTCTGGTTGGTCTTTAGGGCCTGTGGTAGGTGTGTACCAAGCTGCCCTGGGTCCCAAGGCAAGCATCTCTCTCTGTGAGTTCAAGGCCAGCCTGGGTCTACAAAGCCAGAGCTGTTACACCGAAAAACCCTGTCTAAGAAAACAAAAACAAACAAACAAACAAAAAAAATTAAATAGAAACATGACACAGTTGTTAGTGTGATGGCCAGGTGACCATGGCCCTGTCCACCACGCTCAGCAGGGCCTGACTGATGGCAAGCAAGGAAGGGGAGAAAAGAGGGCTGGGTGACTCCAGGGCTGGAGCTGCTGTCTAGACAGAGCTGTAGAAAATACAAAGTTGGGGAGTTTAAGGAATTGGCAGAGGGTATCACAGCAACAGACCACCGTGGAGTCTAAATGAAATGTAGGAAAGTGAGAGGAAGCAGAAGTCCAACTGGCATAAAAGATCTACAGGCTGGTGTCTCCAACATGTCTAGAACATTCCAAGTTGTTCATTGCGCAAGTTGGAAGGAGAGGAACTCAGGCAGTAAGAGCCATCCACCAGTGATGACCGAGGAGCTCTTTGGCTACATTTTCTATATAGGCTGACTTGCCAAGTGTGCCGGCTAGTTTTATGCCAACTTGACACAGGCTAGAGTCATCAGAGAGGTGGGAACCATAACTGACAAAATACCTCCATGAGATCAGGCTGAAGGCAAGAGTGTAGAGCATTTTCTTAATTAGTGATTAATGGGGAGGGCCCAGCCCACTGTGGGTGGGGCCACCCCTGGGCTGGTGGTCCTGGGTTCTGTTAAAAAAAAGCAGACTGAGCAAGCCATGGGGAGCCAGCCAGTAAGCAGCATCCCTCCTTGACATCTGTACCAATTCCTGCCTCCAGGTTCCAGCCCTTCTTGAGTTCCTGTCCTGACTTCCTTCAAGGAAGGACAACAGTATGGATGGTTAAGCCGAATTAACCCCTTTCTCCCCAAGTTGTTTTTGGTCATGGTGTTTCATCACAGCAACAGTAAGCCCAACTAGGCCGCTAAGGCTTAGAATTCCCTGTGATACTTTCTCACCGCACAAGTCTAGGAACCAAGAACCTAAGAATTGGGAGCCCTAGGGGCTGCCTCAGTTTCCAGGCCTGGCACAGCGCAAGCTGTGTACCTGAGAACGTGAGGAAACAAACTTGTGGCGTCTGGAGTCTCTGATCTGTGGCTCTGTGGGCCCACCCTCACAGGCTATTCTTTCAAGTGCTGACCTTCCACCTGAAGAGGAGAGATTAGCTATGAAGACTTTTGTTGAAGTCTCTTGGAAAGCCATCCTCTGGGGCATGTCCTGGAATCTGACTGCAGTCCTCGGAGCGGGTGAGATGGGACTTAGCCACTAGCCCAAAGATGGCTACGTAACTGGACCTTTGCCCACCTTCCCCAGGTCTCTCCTCTCTTCAACACACCTTTCTCTTGCTTTCCTGTGAGAGCTTGATCAGCGGAAATCACAGAGGTCTCAGAATCAGGTGCTGGGGGACCTGTAAATTCCTGTGAACATCTCATTAGAGTAATGGAACACCCAGGAGAGATTCCCGGAGTGAGAACTGCCCTCCACCCCCATCACTACCCTGCCTGAGGCACAGAGAGAAAGAAGGACAACCTGAGGTAAATCTTTAACAAGAAGATGGGTCCCACTTGAGCTTGGTGAGGTTTAGCAGAGGAAGTGAGTGGTTGGCCGCATTTTAGAAAAATAGCCACATTGTTTGCCAATTTCTCTCCGGAGTATTCTAGGGTCATTCAATTGACCCAACTGCTGTACCTGCTGTTTGAACTGGTGGAGCCTTTTGAGGGACGGAAAACAAAAGAAGGGTGTCGAAATGCAAACAGCTCTGGGCCGGGCTGTAAAGTAAAGCAAAGTAAAGCCGGGCCTGGCATCTGGCTCCCACCATCAGTAACTGGGACTCTAGAAAAATCTCACAAGTTGTATTTCTTTGCATGGATCCCAGGCCTGAGGTAGGTAAGAAAAACAAAAACAAAATGCAAACAAGGCATCTCATACTTGGGAGCGTACTCGGTGCCAGTTGAATAGGGAATTGTTTCTTGTGCTCATCCCCTCCCCCATCTTTTCTGCCTGAATAGATAATCCTTACAAAACGGCTATTCATTCATAGTGAAAATTTCAAGAATTACGTGATACCGACCTTGGCACGAGAAATGGATGGGATGAAGATGGCCTTCTGTCTGCTGTGGCTGACTCATGTTTCGGTGCTTTGTCAGCTAATGGCTATCTTAGGACTAGGAAAAGATTTACAGTGTTTTAATTAGTGAATACATTGAAGGTTACAACCTAAAAATAAATGTAGAAAAATAAAACATTTTTATAGCTTGCCTTTGTGCACAGATTTGATTTTGCTTGTTTGTTTGCTCAAGGAGAGGCCTTTAGAGTCTAAGGCTCAGGTAGGCAGAGCCTAGTGCAGGAGAAAGGTTTTATACCTCACGTGTGGAAGTGTGGGTCAGAAGTTCAAGGTCATCCTTGGCCAAAAAGCAAGTTTGAGGCCAGTTTGGGGTACATGAGAAGTTGTCTAAAAATGAATTGAATAAGTAGATTAAAAAGTACCTGATGGGCCGGGTGGTGGTGGCGCACGCCTTTAATCCCAGCACTCGGGAGGCAGAGGCAGGCGGATCTCTGTGAGTTCGAGGCCAGCCTGGTCTACAAGAGCTAGTTCCAGGACAGGAACCAAAAACTACGGAGAAACCCTGTCTCGAAAAATCAAAAAAAAAAAAAAAGTACCTGTTGGGACTGGAGATGGAGCCGAGTAGGTAGCATGCCTCTGTAGCATGCAGGAAGTCCTGGGTTCAATCCCAAGTACTGTAAAATAATAGTCAATCAGGCACAGTGACCCTTGCCTATATTCACAGCGCTCTGGAAGTGGAAGCAGGATGGGAGATCAGTGAGTTCTAGGACAGCCAGAGCTACAAAGAAAGACCCTGTCTCAAAATAACTAACAAAAAGGACCTGATACTGATGATAGTTTTTCTCATTTCTGTGGACCACATTAGCTGCTGTGTGAACCATTATTCTTTGTTGTTGTTTTGAGGTTGAGTCTAGTTATGTAGCCCAGGCTAGCCTTAAAACTCCCAGGGATCCTCCAGTTTTAGGCTTTCCAGTGGATGTCACAAAGGCTACCCAGCTACCAACAAGTTTAATTTTGTAGGGGAATAAAATAAGGCATGAAGGCAGCCCGGGAAAAGAATACTGTATCAGGTTTTTATCTGCCAGGTTAGCTTCTACTTGGTTTTGCTTTGAGCCATCTTTATGGATCAAAGTTGTTTAGCTCTGTTTACATTTTATTTTATTTCTTTGTTTATTTTGAAACAAGGTCTCACCTGAAACTTGCTATATAGCTAAGAGTAGCCTTGAACTCTTGATCCTCCTGAATCTATTACAGGTATGGGCCCCCAAACCTGGATCTTTAGTTTTAATTAAAAGAAAATATTAGAATAAGAAATGTTGGATAACAAAATAAATATGAAAGTGGATTTTTTTGTTTGGTTGGTTTGTTATTGCTAAGACAGTGTTTCTGTTTAATTCTGACTGTCCTGGAACTCAGCATATAGACTAGGCTGGCCTCTCATTCACAGAGATAAAGGTGTGCATCACATCCCGGCTGTAAATGTGTTTTAAAGACTGCATCAAAGACATTCTCAGAAACCTCAATGGGTATTTTTTTTTAACTAAAGATACCCAATTTTATCAGTAACCCGACTGTTTTGACCTACTTATTCATAAGCCTCCATTTAATTTTAGGCGCTTATAAGTTCTTCAGTTTGTTAATGGGAAGACATGCCAGTGACTACACAGTAACTTTATTCTGGTAAAATAATCTCTTAAATCCTTATATACACAGTCCTAACTGTTGGCTTTTCGAGGTCAGTACCCACAGGCCAGCCTGTGGCTGTCAGAGGCTCAGGTGTCCAAGATAACACTAACTTGAACAAACACACACAAGAGCGAAGGCTTTAGACTCTCCTACGGGCTCTTTAAAAAAAAAAAAAATCATTAACCAAGTTACATTAATTATAGAAATGGTTCGGTTGTACCAACACGATTTAGCTATGCATTTGCAGAAGGGACAGATGGAGAATCAGACCTTTAAAGTCAGATATTCTTAACTGCCAACTTGCAGGCTGTTTATTTCTGACTGCTATTTTGAATGGGAAAGCGTTGCAAGCCTCAGGCCCCCCCCCTAGCATCACAGCCCTTTAAGAGAGAAGCGCTGTGGGATTAGCAGCGCCAGAAGGCCTTAGGACCTGGACTCTGGGTCCCAAGGTTCAGAGCTCCAGTATTGACTCTGCCTGAGTCACCCTGACCCAGGCACCCAGGCTCTCATGTTTCTCTCCGGAGAAGAGCTGAGACTGTGGACTTTTCAAGAGCTGCAGAACACATTATAAACGGATAGGAAAGTGCTGTGCAAACATGTAAATCCCAGAACAATTCAAGGGGTGTATTGTACTGAGAATAAACGACATTTTTGATAATGGAAAGGTGATAAACCTTACGTAGGAATGGGAGCGCTGATCTCAAAGTAGAGGTTTCTGTTTGAAAGTTTACTTTGAGCTGTGTAAATTTGGGTTTGGGCTACTGGTTTGTGCTAGATACTGAACGTCTTAGTATAGCATGGTTAATTGGCTATCCGATGTCAGACCTCCAGGTGCTTCGGAAGTCTGTATTAAAATCTGCACCAGGCACGTGGCACATACGCAGTGACAACCCGACTTTTCAAGAGGGAGACTGATGTCTTGATCCACACTGGACTTGGACTTCTCTGTTTGTCGTAAATACACCCAGGGGACAAAATGAACACTCCAGGACTTTAGCGGGTGGTGGTATACTCTTGGAATCCTAGAGTTTGGGAGACTGAAGGCCAGCCTGGACTCCGCAATAAAACTATGTCTTTAAAATAAATAAATTTGGGGCTAGTGCTATATATAGCTCGGTGATTGAGAGCTTTAGCTGCTCTTCCAGAGGACCCTAGTTCAATTTCTAGCATCCACATGGTGACCCCTGACCTGTAACTCTACTACATTGGCCTCTTCTGTCCTCCTTGGGCATCAGACATGCATGAGGTACACATGTGTACATGCAGTCAAAAGACCCATGCACATAAAATGAAATAAAACACTAAAAAAAACACATGCATAAATAGATGAAAAAGTAAAGTCTCTAAGGAAAGTTAAACATTGATTGATTGATGGGGCTAGAGAGATGGCTTAGCAGGTAAGAACATGTGTTACTCTTCTAGAGGTCTCAGGTTCGATTCCCAGTACCCACGTGGCAGTTTGCAACTGTCTCTTACTCCAGTTCCAGGGCATCCAGTGCCTTCTTGTGACCTCAGTGGGTCCTGTGTACATGTGGTACACATCCATGCATGCAGGCAAAGTTCTCATGCACATAAAACAATAAAGTAAAAAATAAACATGGTGATGCATGTCTTTAGTTCTAGCACTTAGGAGGCAGAGGCAGGCAGAGCTCTGTGAGTTTGAGGCCAGCCTGGTCTACAGAGTAGGTTCCAGGACAGCCAGGACTATACAGAGAAACAAAAAAATAAAACAAAACAAAATAAACAAAAACCCAAATGAGGAGAGAGAGAAAGTACTTGAGATAACCATTTCTCTCCTCAGTTTCCCAAGATATTTTCAATAGCAGCATGCATGTGTGTATGTGTTTGTGTGCGTACGCATACGTGTGTGTGTATGTGTGTGTATATATATATATATATATATATATATATATATATATATATATATATATATATAGAGAGAGAGAGAGAGAGAGAGAGAGAGAGACCATGGTATGAAAATGGAGATTCAGAGGACAACATATGGAAGTTGTTTGTCTCCTTCCTTCTATCTTGTAGGTCCCTGGTTCAAACTCAGGCCATCAGGAAAGATTCAGTGAACTGTCTCACAGTCCCCCAGTCTTTTTTGAATTGTGATTTCTTGTTCATTATTACTGTGTCATGGATATAGAAAACATTTCTGAAGAAGAACTTTGTTTTTCAGCTCTTTCAATGATACAATCAGCTGTCCCCACTTCTCAGAGCCCATGTACAGTTTGATGTGTCCTTGTAAATATTATACACACACACACACACACACACACACACACACACACACACACACATCCATGGTCAATGAATTGTTAAATAGGTTTGAGTATATATAGGAATGATTTCATATACACCTATTACTCTGTGATTTTCTCTCTCTCTCTTTATAAGACTGGGCTTCTCGTAGTCCAGGTTGGCCTTGAACTTCTGAACACACTCCTGTGTCTACGTCCCTCATGTGCACATGTCCATATAGGCCGTTGCTATTTGGTTCGTGGTATAATACATTTTATTAATCAGGCCACTCATTGGTAGACATGTGATTACTTAGATCTTCCTACTGTGGGCAGTGCTTGTGTTATGTGTGCATATGTGAACACTGCAGCCAGTCACTCATCTGGCTCTTCAGGTGTAGAACGCTCATCCTGAATATGCACATTTAACTTTTAAGAGATGTCATTTGTTTGCTCGTTTTTGAGGCACGGTCTCTCTAGGTAGTGGAACTCTCTCTGGAGACCAGGCTGGCCTCAAACTCCCAAAGACCCACCTGCCTCTGCCTCCCGAGTGCTGGGATTAAAGGTGTGCACCACCATTACCAGCTGACATCCTTGGCTTTTTAACTGTTTGGACCAGCTCTCTAAATAGTTTGGAATGCTTCATCAGACAGCTTAGTTTTCATCAGTGCTGGAATAGCGAATGACTTTTCTTGGGCTTTTTTGGACTGTCCATTCTGCCTTGTTGAGTAACAGAGCCAATACTTTGTAGGCCCAGCCGTGACCAGTGACTCTCACTTTCTCTGTGGTCCACAGTGTGTCAGGTCCTTTGTAGGCCTCCCGTTTCACTTCATCTATCTGTGCCCAGCTGGACCAGAATGAGTGGTCCACTGTTTTCTCAAACTCACATCTCACTTTTTGCCTCTGCAATCTGATCATGTTCTTCTACATTCCTTTATTGATTCAATAAATATTTATTGAGCCCTTTTCTTCCGGCCAGGTGCTGGGAATGTAAGGGCAAACAGGAAAGACAACATCTTTCCTGGAGTTTACAGTTATTGGAGCATACAGGTGTTTTTTTTTTTTAATTTTTTAAAAAATGTTGTCATCATTTGCCTGCATGCATGTCTGTGTGAGGCTGTCAGAAGCCCTGGAACTGGAGCTACAGACACTTGTGAACCATGTAGGTGCTGGGATTTGAACGTGGGTCTTCTGGAAGAGCAGCCAGTGCTTTTAACCACTGAGCCATCTCTGCAGCCCCAGGAATCTTTTAATTGCAGGTGGAGATGGGTAAAAAAGACACCTGTATAAAAACCCTGAAAAAGACAATTTTCCACAGTTTTAAGTATGCCAAAGTGAAATATCAGTGATGTGAAGTGGGGTCTGGGCGTGTTGGTGGCAGAGGCTGTGAGCCAGTCCAGGTGGGAACATTAAGGACTGGGTTCAAGGAAGGCTTTCAGAGATTCTCTTCCCGTGAGCGGCAGTGTGAGGCTCATTCACACCAGAAGTGTTTCTGAGCCTGAGCAAGTGCAGACGCCTCCCGCGGAATGGCCTCAGTGTGCTGGAGAACAGAGCAGCCCTTGTGGCTGGGTGGTCAGCAGGGAGAGGGGTGGAGGCTGTGGGAGCCAGAGGCGAGCTCAGCTGTTCTCCTAGGGCCGGGCTGAGGTTCTCTTGTGCGTGAGGTGAGGCAGCCCCTCTTCATAATCGTGGGGAGGGGTCCAGCAGATCCACAGCTTTTACCACAGAGCACCTAGAGATCTTGCCTTGCTTCTAGCCAGCTTGCTTTTATCTCTCTGTTTTGTTCCTGCCTCTTGAAGGACAACACTTCAATTGTCTAGCAGAGGAAGGTCACGGCCAGAAAGGTAGAACCCAGGAGCAGCCCGTCCTGTCTGTCTGCCAGGCTGCTGTAGGAGAAGGAAGTGAGTGTTAGTGAATAAACACGCTGGCCGTGGAGTCTCTGAGCAAATACTCCCAGATAAGACGAATTGCCTTCCGACTGTAAGATGACTAGGGGTTTTCCTCTCAGGATCCCAGTTTGTGAACTGCCAGCTGACATGCCCTCTGTCCAGGCTCTGCTTACCTGGAGCTTCAGGCTGACATTGTCATGCTGGGAATAGATCAAACCCAGAGCCAAACGCACGTCATGAAAGTGCTCTACCCACTGAGCTGTCCAGCCGGACATCAGATTTCTTTTTCCAAGACAGGGTTTCTCTGTGTAGCCCTGGCTGCCATGGAACTCGGTGGACCATTCTGGCCTCAAACTGAGAAATCTGCTTCCTGAGTGCTAGGATTGAAGGCGTGCAGGGCAGCTGCCACTACTGCCCTGCTGAGGCTAGCATTTTCTGAAGTCATGATATATTATCTGTGATGGATTCTGTCCCCAGAGAGACCAGCCTATGAAGGTTTTGCTGCGTGCCAGAGACGGTGGCACGTGGGGTGATATCTTTTTCTCCCCAGGATCGTCTTTGGGTAGTGTGTTAGACCTGTCTTACAGATTAAAAAAAAAAAATCAAAAACCAAGAAACCTAGAGTGTCACAGAGGGCCTTCCTTGTCCCCAGGTCCCTGAAGGAACAGATAATAAAGCTGATATTTGTAACTCTGGGTTTTGCTTAATTCTCTATGAGGCCATCACCCTGGAAGTAACCCTACACAGCACTGCTAATATGTCCAGATAGTGTTCCAAGGTGAACTTGTTTTAAGCATTTGTTACTCACAGGGCAGTCTGTGAGCTCAGGTTCTGTCTGTACCTGGCTTGCTCCGGCCAAAGGCACTTTCCCCAGCTTGGCTAGCTGTTGGGTAAGGTGCTCAGCAGCTCTAGACCAGTTGTGGGATTTCTAAGGTGGAGATGGTGACAATCCCTACCTCGCTGGGTGGTTAGGATTAACTAGGACCACACTTAAGGCTAACTAGGAGCATACTTAAAAGGCTTACGTGAGCCCTCAGTTAATGATCCCCTAATCTCAGGTGTCAGCTCAAATGTTGCCTGACCCCCAGGGCTAGTGTAAGTACTGCCCCCCAGTGCCCCCTTCTCTCATAGGTGTTTCCCAGTGCTCGGCACGTGAGGTCCACTGACTGATTCTTTCCCCATGACGATGGAAACTTTCTATCATGGCCTTTGCATTCTGGATTCAGGCCCCAAGGTCGTGCCTGGCATGCAACTGACTGTTTAGTGGCTCTCTGTGTTCCTGACAACCTTGAGATAGAACTTTTCATTCTGGACAAAGCAATCGCCATTCTGCTTCCCTTGGATGTGCCCTGTGGATTGCTGTTCCCTGTGATTCTCTGCCCCGCACCCACTACCCCGGGCTTCAGATGGGATCGTGATTAAATCCTAAATGTGTAGTCTGACGTCTTCTCGTCTGCATTTGTTTGTTTGTTTATTTATTTATTTATTTATGGGTTTTTTGAAACGGTTTCTCTGTAGCTTTGGGGCCTCTCCTGGACCTAGCTCTTGTAGACCAGGCGGGCCTCGAACTCACAGAGATCCTCCTGCCTCTGCCTCCCAAGTGCTGGGATTAAAGGAGTGCACCACCGCCTGGCTTTGTCTGCATTTCTAGCTATCTTCAGGAGTTAGAAATTTTGCACAACTTTGTGAAATCAAACTCATGCCTCTTCTTCCAAGTCAGCTCCTCCTCTGGTGCCTCAGGCTGACTGGTGAAGTGGGCCTGGGAACCAGCCTGCATTCTCTTCCCGTTCGCTCTCATGGGCCGCCATGTTGTCACCACTGCCTATTCTGGAGAATCTTGTACGTAGGAGCCTGATCTCATTTTGTTTACACAGTGACCTGGGAGGCAGATTCCTTCCATAGCAAATAAACAAGGTGAGGCTTTAGAGAAGTTAGAGGCTTACCTAACTGCCAGGCAACCCAGCGACCTCCAAGCGCCCAGGTAGCAAGCCTTAGTCTGGCATCAGGCTTGTCTCTTCTGCAGGACTGCCATTCTTGGTCCTCCTTTTGCATCTTTATGCCCTTGTGTAGTGAGCCGTGCCCAGCTGGGTCGGCTCCTGGCCCCTACCTTCATCCACTGCCCCACATGCCCAGCTGCACCCAAGCCTTGCCAGTCTCTTGTCAGAAGACCCTGCACATGCTGCCAGGTACCCACAATGTGCTTTCTTCCTGCTTAGTCAGCTCTCTCTGGCCCTTCCACATCCGGCTCTGCACAGCAGTGTTCAGAGACATCCCAGATTGCTACTCCCAGTCTGGGTTTCCTTCCGTGTTCCCAGCCATCATTCACGAGAACGCATTTCTGAATCTGAACATTCACCCAAGAGCATCCTCCTGGAAATGATGAGATAGCTAAAGGAAGAGATCCAAGAAAATGCCCTTGCCTCTCCTTGGCCCTGTGAGGCTCCCAGCAAGGCCTTCTAAGGTCGGGAGCCATCTGCCTACACTTGGCATGCTGTCCAATGTGCTCAGTTATTTGTTGAACGTATGAAGGTGGTAAAGATTTCTCTGTTGTTAGTAAGGTTGGGTTTCTTTCTTATCTATCTATCTATCTATCTATCTATCTATCTATCTATCTATCCATCCATCCATCTATCTATCCATCTATCCATCATCTATCCATCTATCTATCTATCTATCTATCTATCTATCTATCTATCTATCTATCTATCTATCCATCCATCTATCTGAGCCAGGGTTTCTCTTTGTAACAGCCCTAGCTCTAGCTGTCCTGGAACTCGCTTTGTAGACCAGGCTGGTTCCCAAGTGCTGGGATCAAAGGCATGTGTCACCACCACCCGGCTATTAATTTATTATTTTTTTTTATTGAGACAAGATCTTATGTATCCCAGGTTGGCCTTAAACTGGCAATGGGGATGATCTTGAACTCTTGACTCTTCTGTCTCCCTGGTGCTGGGATTGCAGGTATATGTCACCACACCTGGCTTATTTAGAGCTGAGAATCTAAGCCAGGGCCTCGTGTATGCTGGGTCAGTACTGCCACCAGGAATCAGTATATAGCAGGAGGCCCCCTCAGTTTGTTTTCCTTCCTGGAGCATTTCCCCCAGCCTCTGTGTCCTTATCTCTGATAGGATAATAGTAGCTTCTTGCAAGGCCTGGTGGCTGAGAAGATTACGGGAGTGAACTAAATGGGGGAAGTCAGCAAACACAGGCCTGGCGCAGAGGCTTTGTCACAGGCACAAAATATGTGTGACTCATAACTAAAAACAGGAACTGGGCAGGCAAGGTCCTATTCTACAATAGCCTTAACGTTAGGATTCCATTGGGAATTTTTTTTAAATATGTATTTTTATTTATGTGTATACGTTTGTGTCTGTGCGTGGGTTTGTGCACTTGACTACAGCACCTGTAGAGGCGGAGCTTAGAGGCGGTTGTTAGCAGCCAGACCAGGGTACTACTGGGAACCGAACTCAAATTTCTCCAGACTCCCCTAACCTGGCTTTTTAATTTTTATTTATTTATTTCCTTTAGGCAGGGTCTCAGGTATATGCCCTGGTGGGCCTGGAACTTACTATGTAGACCAAGCTGGCCTGCAACTCAGACTGACTCTGTTTCCTGTGTGCTGGGATTAAAGGCAAGAGTCACTGCATCTGACTTCTCCAACTTCTCCAAAGCCACGGAGAAACCCTGTCTCGAAAAACCAAAAAAAAAAAAAAGAAAAGAAGTTTTTGAGTTGGGCATGGGGGCACATGCTTTTAATTCCAGCAGTTAGGAGGCAGAGGCAGGTGTGTGAGTTAGGAACCAGCCTGACCTATATGGTGAGTTCTAGGCCAACAAAAGGCTACATAATGAGACCCTGTTTCAAAAAACAAAACTTCTATTTTTATATTTGCCTATTTTGTTGGTGTGTACGGGGGGGGGGGGGGGGGGACAATACCTGAAGGTCAGAGGACAATTTATCGGAGTCTGTGCTCTCTATCCACCCTGTAGGTGCCCAGGGACTACACTGTCTTTTTTCAGGCTTGGCAGCAAGCACCTTTACCCACCGATTCATTCCACCAGCCCTCATGGGGAAGTCTAAGAGTTTAGTCAAAGGAGATTATTATTGGCACCTGCTTTGGTGTACAAGGCCTTGCCGAAATATTAATCTCCGACTTTGCCCAAGCACGTCACCGCTGGGCTGGTTCACTGCTAGTCAAATCCCAAGCCCAGAGTGTGCGCCGGAATCACCTGGTGAGTATTTTACGGATTACAGGTCGCTGCCCCGAAACTCCTGAATCAGAATTCGGAATAATAAATGTACCCTTCCAAGCGGCGCCCCCGCGGCCATCAGAGTCACCAAGGGAAAAACTTTTCAGTGTTTTTTGATTAAAGAGAGAGAGAGAGAGAGAGAGAGAGAGAGAGAGAGAGAGAGAGAGAGAGAGAGGGGTAGCGTTCTCAGTGCTTTCTCCGCGGTCTGCGAGAGTATAAACGACCCCAAACAACGGGCGAGAACAGGAGCAGCCCGCACCAGCCTTCCCACCTGCCTTTGCTTCCTGCAGTATTTTCCCAGGTCCTACTGCGGCAATTTAAATGCTAATAAGGAGTTAAGCACAGCTATCTGAGAGAATGATGTTTGTGTGAGCCTTATTCGCCCTAGCTTTCTCTAGTTTAGCGGGGTCATATGTTTAAATTCTTTGACCTTCCAAACTTAAAAAAAAAAAATCTCATTTTGTTGTTTTCTCAGCAGATTTTGTAAAAAGGGGAGGAAGGCTCCCACCCCCGAACCTGAAGCCTGCGATTTCGATGTGCTGAGTCAGAGCCCGCTCAGGGTCAGACACTTTCACCCCGGAAGAGCCCCGCGGAGCACCACGGCGGGGGCAGCGGCTGGTCTGGTGCTTTCTGAATATGGATGAGAAGACTCCAGAGGAGACAGGGTATCTGTTATGCGCTAATGTATTTCTACGTTTAAGCTAGCGTTTAGCGACTTCTAGCTGAGCAGAAATCGTCTTCCGGGTTGGTGAGTGTTGGTCAACAGTATTCCTTCCTGGGGCTGGAGATGGTTCAGCTCTTAAGAGCACCTGGGTTCAATTCCCAGCACCCACCCAGACTCACAACTGTAGCTCCAGTTCCAGGGGACTGGGCGAAGTCTTCTGGCCTGTGCTGGCGCTAGGCATGCTTGTGGTACACAGACAAACATGCAGGCAAAATGCCCATACATCCCTAGAAAATGAAAATAAATATGAATGCCAAAGCACCGGCTTGTGGTGTATATTGGTGAGACAGTCTCTACTGTTTTTTTTT
>NC_022013.1:27363598-27393718 GCF_000317375.1 Microtus ochrogaster
GTAGACCAGGCTGGTCTCGAACTCACAGAGATCCGCCTGCCTCTGCCTCCCGAGTGCTGGGATTAAAGGCGTGCGCCACCGTCGCCCGGCCTCTACTGTTATTTAAAAGATTCAGTTAAGATTCTCAATTTAGTTTTAAAAAGCTAGTAAGAAAGAAAAAAAAAACATGTAAGGATAAACCAGGCCCTAAATCAGCTCAAGTTTTAGGAAGTCGGTTTTTCTATTTTGAACATGCCCTTGAGTGGACTGGAGACGTTAGGGCTCTATTAACGGAGGAAGTGTTGAATGGACTGGAGACAGTACTACTGTAGGGGGCGCAGGGCAGCGGCAGGCTGGGGGTGGGGTGGGGAGCTTGAGCAGGAAGCTACAGTTTCCTTAGAATCAGGTTTGTAGGAATTGTTGAGAGGTAGAGAGCAGAGATAAGAGGGCAGAATTGAGCAATCTGGCTGGGAGGGGAGGCTCATTCCTTTCTTTAATCTTAGCACTTGGAGGTAGAGGCAGGCGGCTCTCTTGAGTTTGAGGCCAGTCTGACCTCCAAAGTGAGTTCCAGGATGTTCAGGGCTACACAGAGAACCTGTGTCTCTAGAAGAAACAAACAAAGACTGGCAATTTTGTATTTAGAATGACTGTATTATTTTTATAACATAGAAGTGTTTTGTTTTCTCCTTAAGTCTTTGGGGTCCCCCAGGAGGAAGCCAGGGAGCTCAGTTAACACTGTGCCTTCCACAAGTTAGAAGGGCAGCAGCCCTTCCTGAATTTAGCCTGCTTTGAGAGTCTGGGAACAATTGATCTCTCCCTGCACTGCTTACTGAGAACTGCAGTCCTTGGACCAACCAGTGCCTGTGACGGATGATGGGTGTCTACATCCTGTGTGCCAGCAACTGCTGGGCTCTTTGTGTCTCCTCCATCCTTACTGTGCCCCGTCATGGAGGAACTGTTGTTCAGGATCTCCGAGCAGCTGAGCATTCCCACAGCGCTTGGAGTTGGTGAAGAGTGGGAATCTGAGTGGGGACGAGCACCTTGTGACTAAGCGCTCTGGAGGCTGCCTCCACACTCATAAAAGAGACTAGTCACCGGCAAGTCATGTTAAGTACAGGAAGAATGTCACTGGCTGAAGTTCTTGCTTACCCTGTGAACAATGAAGGGGAAAGAGGTGGGGCAGGGTGGAAAGAGAGGGCAGAAAAGCTGTGTGTGTGTGTGTGTGTGTGTGTGTGTGTGTGTGTGTGTGTGTGTGTGGCACAGAGAGACTCAGAAAGATTTAAAATAGTTCCCTGTGAGTAATACCTCCATATGAAAATGAAAGGACTTAGCCATCCAAGATCCATCATGGTCTTTACCTAGTTATATTGATGGATATCAGAGAGTTGGACTTTAAAAAAAACAAAGGCAGGGCCAGTAAGATGGCTCAGCAGGTAGAGGCACCTACTGCTTGGCCTGACTACCCATGGTCTGTCCCTGAAACTCACACAGTGGGAAGAGAGAACTGATTCCTGCTGTCTGCTGATGTCCACACCTTGCTATGAAAACACCCCACATCCCCTTCACTAATAAATAAATGTAAAAGAAAAAAAAAAGAAAACTAAAGACAAACTCCAGCCCCCTAAACTAACTTCTATTTGTTATTCTACCTGTGACTAGACCTGGAAGGGGCCACATGTGCTCAGGAGAGAGCAGGGACTTTCCTGAGGCAGGACAGGGATCACAGCTACCCAGCAGGGAGGCACAGCACACCTGAGCACTAGTCCTAGCCTGCAGAGTGAATTTTCTGTTTCCACTTCCCAAGAGGCTGAGCAGTGGGGAGGCACCGTGCAGAGAATGGGGGTGCTCTGGGACCTGGGGCCAAAAGCTGGGGAGAAACCGAGACTACAGCAGCCCCAGGAAGAGGAGACTAGGAAATGGAAAGGGTGGAAGACATTGCCTCTGGCAAAGCCTAGGAAGGGGAGAAGTGTTGAGCTGAGTGAGGTGGAAAGGTGAGGCCCGAACTGTCCCCCTGCCCCACTGGTCAGCACCATTTTAGGGACTTGGTATTTTTTTAAAAACTTTAATAGTGTTTCTGAAGGGCTAGAGAGACGGCTCAGTGGTTAAGGGCATTTGTTGTTCTTGTAGGGCACCTGAGTTCAGCTCCCAGGACCCACAAGGTGGCTCATGACCTCCATAATTCCAGGTCCAGGCCATCCAATGGGACAAATAATTGAGGTGTCTATTTAACCTATCAGAGTGGACCTGGCCATCAGGTTCTCCCAGAATCCCTTAGTCTCTAACCTTTTACAGGGTATGGCTGGCATACACCACCCATCACCAACTCTCCAGCCCAGGGGCTGGGCTGCCCTCATATAATCCAGCCATTTTGGTTATCTTCTCCCGTCCCGTCCTATGTTCTCCTCCCCTGCTTTTTCTACCTTTTGCTCTCTTGGCTGCTGTACCTGGTTCCTGTCTCTTCCCCTCCCCTCTCTCCTCCCATGGTTCAGGGTCATGTTTACCCCGGACTCCCCCCCCCCCACACCTCCATGTCCCTATGTCCCTGCCTCTGCCCACGCTTTCCCTTTTACCCACAATAAACCTTCTCTACCATACCTAGGAACAGCCATGTCCTTCCTTTTCCTTTCCTTTCTTCGTTCAGTTACTGTGAGAAGTAATTGAACCCCAGGCATGCATGAGGTACAAAGGCATATATGCAAGCAAAGCAGCTCTTACCTACATACAATAAATGAATATTTAAAAACCCATGTGTGTGTGGGAGGGGGCGTGCACATCTGTGCCTCCGCAGGCTTGTGGACTCAGAGGACCGCCTGCAGGAGTGAGTCTATTCTGTCCATCCCCCCCCCCTCTAAACACGCTGGGAGGACACAATGTGACAGAGGTCAAATGACCACACTGGGTGTGGGGACTTGTCTCAGTGGGTAGGAGTGTTTGTCTCATGACATGGGGTCCTGAGTTCAAATCCCTGAACTCACGTGCAAAGCTGTGCAGAGCTGTGTGTACTGTAACCCCAGTGCTGGGGGACAGAGAGGGGTGAATGGGGGTGGCGAGTGGGCAGGTGCTTGCTGGCCGTCCAGCTTACGAAGTGCCAAGCTTCAGGTTCAGCTAGAGACGCCTTCTAAGAGTGCTGGAAGATGTCACCTGATGACCTCCTATGTCCTCCTCTGGCCTCCGGAGGCACATGCACTGTACCTCCGCCCCCACATGCATATTCTCTCTCTCTCTCTCCTCAGGTTACTGTGAGAAGCCAGGCTTAGTGGCTCATCCCTAGTATGCCTAAACCCGAGATGCTGAGGCAGGAGGATTGTTAATGAACTCCTAGGCTACAGAGTGAAACCCTATTTAATTTTTTTAAAGGTTTATTTATTGTTGTTTTATGTGTATGAATGATTTGCCTGCATATATGTCTGTGTGTGCTTAGTTCCCATGGAGGCTAAAGGAGGGTGTCAGATCTCCTAGAACTGGAGTCCTGGATGGTTGTGAGCCACCATCAGGGTGTTGGGAACCGAACCCAGGTCCTCTGAAAGAGCAGCCAGTGCTCTTAACTGCTGAGCCATGTCTACAGCCCTGAGATTTATTTAAAACAAACTAAACTGAAACAACCATCCTCCCCCAACACTGCCACCAAAAGAAAGCAAGAAAATGAGACACTATAGAAATCTAAAAAGGTGCCGGCTTCTGCCAGGGCTCCTGACAACGCAGGGCAGCTTCTGGGCCGGAAGTCGGAACTCACAGGTGTGTTATCATTGGCGGGTGTGGAACTGGAAGGAAAGGAGAAATCAAGACCTGACTCTAGTTCTCGCTTTAAGCATTTTTTCGGGAAGAATTCCGAGAGTTCAGGCCCACCTGGATCCACTCAGTATCCATGGAGACGAGCGAGTGGAGCCTGATGCAGTGACTCACGTCGGAAACCACCAGCACGTAAATAATTCGAGCCCAAGACGGAGATGATAGAGGGAGTCCTCACTGAGTGATAAGAGCCATCAAGGGATTGAGCTCTGAGGCACACCAGTGTACCACGTTCTAGAAGAGGAGGGGTCGGTAGACCGTCTGGAGGCAAGGCATCCGACAGCCATTTTGGGGGGTTTCACCAGGCTGCTAAATGGTGGGGGAAGAATCTAGGTGATTAAAAGAATGAATGAAAAGATCCAGAGCTAGGGAGGAGAGAGGAGGTGCAGGGAATTGAGGAGGGGAGAGTAGGGTGTGGCTGGAGGTGACTCTCCCCTGATTGCCTACAATTTACTGATGTCTTGCTTTGACATTTCCTGCCTAGCTCCTCTGCAAGGCGGGCCACATAAAGCCGTTGAGTGAGTGTGTGCTGAAGGAAAGGCTTGCTGAGGTCTTTAAGTTACTGCCTGCTAACACTGTGTATATTATCTGTTTTTACACATGCTGCTCTAAGAAGTACATGGTGGAGGGGGCTGGGAAGATGGCTTAGTGGGTATAGGGAATGGGGGCCTAGCTCAGCAGGTAGTACGTGTTATGTCCTGAGGACATACATAAAGAGGGGCACGTTGGTTCGTAATCCATGTGTTTAGTGGAGACAGAAGATCTCTGGAGTAGATCCTCCAAATATTGATGCTGGTATGAGAAGGTGACCGCTCAACGTGTCTTTTTCCAATTCAGGCAACTGTTGCTTTCAACCTATTGGAAGAGATGGTGTTGTAGAGCCACGGGAAGGCTGTGACCTGCGAAGGAATTGAAAGTGTTTCTGACATTGTTATAGCTATGATGCTTCCATTCCTTCCTGTGTTCTTTAGGGGAGAACTCCTCAGTGCTGACGTCTGTAAGTGAAATTTCTGACACAGTTATACCAAATAGCATTCTAATAATCTCTCCAGAGTTGCATCCACTTGCCATAAAAAAATGTGCCGAGGTCAGGTTATCTCATTAAAGAATGCATTTTTCAGGCGGTGGTGGCACATACCTCACCTTTCACCCCAGCACTTGGGAGGTAGAGGCCTGTGAATCTCCATGAGTTCGAAGCTAACCCGGTCTACAGAGAGAGCTCTAGGACAGCCAAGGCTATGTTTCAACCTGTGACAGCCAGGTTTCGAGAAACCCTGTCTCAAAAAAAAAAAAAACCAACAAAGGAAGGAAGGAAGGAAGGAAGGAAGGAAGGAAGGAAGGAAGGAAGGAAGGAAGGAAAGAAAGATCGAAAATAATGTGTTTCTCAGGCTAGGGACTGGCTCAGTCTGTGACAGTACTTGCTGTGCAAACCTGGTGACCTGAGTTCAGTCCCGAGAACCTATATAGAGATGGAAGGAAGAACTAACTCTTGAGATTATTCTCTGACCTCCATCCTCCACATGTGTGCCGAATCACACAAGCACCCCTCATACACAACATGCACAAATATACAATAAAAAAATAACTTAAAAGATTTCTCATTTGGGAGGCAAAAGCAGACAGACCTCTCTAAGTTCAAAGCCAGCTTAGTATATAGACCAGATAGTGAGTGAGTTCCGGGAGAGCCAGGGCTACATAGAACCTGTCTCAAACAAGCAAAAAACAAATGAACATCTCTCAATAAGTTTTCATACCTCTTTCTAAACACACACACACACACACACACACACACGTATGTATGTATGTATGTGTGAGTGTGTAGGTGCTTGCTTTGATGTCAAGGATGAAACCCAGGGCTTTGTGCATGCTGGGATAGCTTGATAGCTCCGAGTTGTACTCCCAGCAGAATTTGTAATATGTTTTTGAGGCTTTGATCAATTGTGAAAGTGCTGATAGTGGGGATTTTAGTACTAACCAAACATTTTTCTGTATATTTAAGGTTATGGTTACTAGATTTATTGATTTTATATGTGTATAAACATTTTGCCCACATTTGCATGAATTGCACCACAGTTGTGCCTGTTTGAACCCCTGGAATGGGGGTTATGGTGGTTGCACGCCACCATGTGGGTGCTGGGAATTGAACCTGTGTCCTCTGCAAGGGCGGCCAGTCTTTAATTACTAAGCCATCTCTCTAGCCCTGAAGCCATCTTTTAAGTTTAATTTTTATTCTTTAATTTTATGTGTATAGGTGTATGTCTGTGAACCATGTGTGTGCCCTTGGAGGCCAGAAGAGGGTGTCAGATCCTCTGGAACTGAGATGGTTGTGAGTCACCATGTGGTTGTTGGGAACTTGATTTGTCCACTGGAAGAGCAGCCAGTGCTCTCAACCGCTGGGCCATCTCTCAGCCCCTATTCCCCCGTTTCTGTCTTTTGACATAGGGTCTTACTCTGTAGCTTAGAGCAGCCTGGAACTCACTAAGTAACCCAGAGTGGCCTTGAACTCATGGTAAGCCTCCTGCTTCAACCTTCTGAGTGCTGGAATTTCTGGAAACAGTTCTGCACCAAGATTTTATTTTAAAATTTAATTCATGTTGGAAGTTGGTAGTTTCAGTTTTGGTTTTAGCATCTTGCTGTATAGCTCAGGCTGATGGTTAAGTATCTCTCTATCCTCCTGTCTCTACTTCGTGAATGCTAAGATGACATGCACCGCCACATCCAGCCATGGACAATATCAGTGGAAAAATTATCCATGAAATACCTTTTGTCAAATTTAGATTTTTTAATTTATCGTTAGTGTGTATGTGTTTGTGAGTGTGAACACACACTTGTCACGACACGGGTGGAAGTCAGAGGACAGCTTCAGGAGCTGGTTTTCTTTCCGTTGTGTAGAGAGACACAGGGTCCTGCTTGTTTCTGCCGTGCAAACTCCAGGCTAGCAGGACAGTTCTGTCTACTCTGCCATCCCTCCCTAGGAGCGCTGAGATGCCTGGTGCATACTAGCACATCTGGCTTGTTTGTTTTGTTTGCTTTTTCTTCAAGACAGGGTTTCTCTGTGTAGCCCTGCCTGTCCTGGAATTCACTCTATAGACCAGGCTGGCATTGAACTCAGAGATCAGCCTGCCCCTGCCTCTGAGTGCTGGAACTACATGTGTGTGCTACATGGCTGACTGTTATCTGTCTGACTGTCTGTCGATCTGACTTTTGAGACAAAGTCTCCTGTAGCCAAGCTGGCCTGTAATTCACTATGTACCTGAAGGTGACCTTGAATTTCTGAACCTTCTCTCTCCACCTTCACATACTGGGAATACAGGTGTGCACCACCGTACCTGGTTTATGAGATACTGGGGACTTAACTCAGGGCTTTGTGCGTGCTAGACATCCACCTCACTAAGCTATTCCTCTAGCCCCCAAAAATATATAGATTAGAGACAGGGTCTCACTAGATAGGCCTGGCTGGCCTGGAACTTAGGATACCCTTAAACCCAGAAATCCTTTTTCCTGTCTTTACCTCTTCTTCCTGAGTACCAGATTAAATCCCAATAAAACCAAACCACTCACCCATCTCAGGAACAGAACAGGAAGATCCTGACTGGGGGCCACTGTCTTAAGCAGATAGAAGGTAAAGAAAAAAGGCCAGGTAGTTTGGGAACTCCAGGAAGTGGTCTCAAGGGAGTCGTTGCTACCCCAACCATGGTGTGAACGTGTTTGGAGCTCACAGTGAAGAAGCCGGTGCAGGGAGCGAAGGTGGAGGAAAAATGCCCATTTCCACGTTGTGCAGTGTCCTGTCCAGCTCCGCCTTGGGAAAGCTCAGGGACACCTTTCCCCCTCCTTTCCCGCAGAACTTTGGCCTTCTGTTCCGGCAAGCTGGGGATTTTATGCCGCGGTTCTGTAGGAATTTGACAGGAATGTCTCATGCAGGCAATGAGCCGCTAGTTTCCGACACACGGTTTCCAAAACTGCTTATTTCTACATAGCTCATTTTTTTTTTTTTAATGTTGCAGATGTTTCAACCTCAAACAGGATGGGCTGGGGGGGGGCAACAACTTGCTCAACATTCTTCTGAGTCTGACTGGCTAGTGAAGTGTGTGGGGGGGGGCTCCTGAATTGCTTGGGGAGGACTGAGGAAGCGCTTTTAAGGTAAAATATTCTTTCCTGGCATTTATTCTTGAGGATGATGCTGGAAGTCGTGAGCCAATCCGTTTCACATCTGACGTGGGGCAGACAGTGGACGGCGGAGGAGCTGCCTAGTTCTGGCTGCTGCGGAGTGGAAATGGGTCCGAGCATGCGCACAACTGCTGGGTTCAGGTAGAGCCGGTCCAGTGTGCCCTGGAGGGAACTGGCCCTGGAAGGACCTGGGAAAACGGCAGTGAGCAAGGTTCTTTCTCCAGCTTGCTCCAATTTGTGTCTTTATTTTTACAAACTTATGAAATGCTATCAACCAGAACTGAAGCAACGAAAAGAGAAGAAAGGAAGTATTTGGTAATATGGACGGAGCCCCGTGGCTGGCTGAAACATCTTGCATTAGTCAGCGCTGCGGTGGAAGCCAAGGACTGTGAAAAGATAAATTTTTACATTTCTTACATATTTAGAGACGTACGCCGCCCTCTTCAAGATCCCATTGCACATGGCAAGGGAGTTGTTAGGGAACGGACTCTCTCCTCTGAATGTCCCCAGTATGTGTATTTCTGGTTACGTTTTTATGCTAAAGCTTTGAGGAACTATGTTATCATGTAGCCAGGGAGGAATGTGGTTCTAAATAGATGTGTTTGAAGATCCACCATCATCAATGAGCCGTTTTTTTAGATCTGTTTTGGTGTGAGTCCTCCAAAGAAGAAACTTTTTTTTCCTTCTTTTTAGTTTTTTGAGACAGGGTTTATCTGTGTATTCCTGCCTGTCCTGGAACTCACTCTGCAGACCAGGCTGGCCTTGAACTCACAGTGATCCACCTGCCTCTGCCTCCTAAGTACTGGGATTAAAGGTGTGTGCCACCACGGCCTGGCTATAGTGGGCCTTTCTTACCTGCATATTTTATACTCAGATTCAGCCAACAAGCTTTAAAAATATAGCCAGGCTCACATATTTAGCATATAGAGACTTTCCTCCTCACCTTTATAACAGAGATAACAGGGGACAGCCATGTGGAGAGCTTTACACTGTATGAGGTGTTATAAGTAAACTAGATATGACCTCAAGTATAAAGAAGGATGGGTGCCAATTTAAGTAAAATACTGTGTCATTTTATACAAGGGATTTGAGCTCCGTTGACTTGGCTTCCTTGAGGTCCTGGACCAGTCCCATACAGATGCCCTGAACATCTGCAGTGTTTTAAGTCCTTCCCTGTGAACATAAAGACAAATGGGCCCAGTCCCCCTAACCAGCTGCCCCCTCCAGGTTTCTGCAGACCGTTGTCTTTGGTTGAATGGCTGGGATCCCTGTGGACACAGGAGGGAAAAGGTTATATTTTCTTTGACTTCTAACTGCAGCACAATATAAACTTCATTCATGAATGGTGACGAACCTTAGGGTTATTAACGATACCCACAACTGCCACCAGGAAAGGGTCAAGCATATTTCCAAATTATATTACAGGAGCTTTATCAGCTCGACCTTCTCCCAGGCCTCCCCTTATTTGTTATAAATAACAAATGTATTTATTATAAAATCATATACTTTAAAAGGAAAAGCATTAACTCTGCTTTCTGTACTACAAAATGTATAAAAGGTGTGGGGATTTGTTTGTTTTGTTTTTGTTTTTTTCCCTCCCAAGACAGGGTTTCACTGTGTAGCCCTGGCTGTCCTGGAACTAGCTCTGTAGACCAGGCTAGAGAGATCCACCTGCCTCTACCCCTACGCTAGGAGGGAGCCACCTCCCTCAGCAAGGGGTGAGATTTTTAGTGCTCATCAAGGGGAGCAGGAATTACAAATCACTGAGAAGCGCTGCTCCGCTCTCCAGCACAGCGCGCTCTTATCATCAGGGCTAAATTTGAACACAATCGAGAATATTTTGGACCTGGAAGGAGGCTGGGCATCAAAATAACCACTGAAGCCGAGCAAGCCTTCGAAACCACAGACTGCAGGGAAGACGGCCTGGTTATGCATTCCAAAGGCATTCGTGTGTCTCTGTTTTCCCGATACCGCCGCACTTGGCAGAGAAGGCACAAACGTATTTTCCATGTTGCGAAAATAGGAAATGAGGTGTAAGGAGTCTGGGAGAATTATTACCCAAGATCGCAGTGAGTCAGAGGCTTCGGGAGCACCACAGAAGAGCCGAATCCCTGATCATGACCCCAGATCGGCTGTGTGCAGGCCTTGCGGTCTCAGAGAAGAATGTTATCATTTCACTTTCGCTTTTGCTCCTGGTTGGGCAATTGTACAATCCTCAGTTTGCATGAATAAGGAAGAGTTCTTTTTCTTTCTTTTTTTTTTCCTCTCACTCTTCTCCTCCCACCCCCATTCTTTTGAGACAAAGTTTCACTCTGTAGCCCTAGTTAGTCTGGAACTCTCTATATAGACCAGGCTGGACTTGAACTCACAAAAATCTACCTGCCTCTGCCTCATGAGTGCTGGGATTAGAGGCGTCTGTCAACCTGCCATGTTTTTATCGTTGTTTGTAGTTGAGACAGTACCTCCTGCAGCACAAGCTGACCTCTAGTTAGCTGTGTGACCCTGAACTGATCCTCTTTGCTCCAGACACTAGTGTGTGTGTGTGTGTGTGTGTGTGTGTAAGAGCACTGCCAACTGAGCTCCATTGAGCCCCAAGTGAAGTAGTTTTCTTTTTAGGAATTTCTTTTGGGGAAGTATTGTTGATGATTCAGTTGAATCTAATTAATGCCGGTTTTGTGCAAGCCTCTTTTCTAGTCAAGGAGGAGACACTGAGTTGATTAACCCCAAGGTTACTGTGGAGGATGGGACTAAAGGACCAAACTAAATTAAGTTTTTCAAGCTCACAGGAGTTCGGAGGCCCTGATAGTTATTGCCTTTTCTCCGGGAAAGAAAAAAATAAGGGCTTCTGTAAGTATAATAGGCAGGCATTTGCAGAGTTCAGCCTGCTTAGGATCCACACCCCCCAGTTGAGTTACTGGACCGACCCAGGCAGAGTGTTTTTGGCATGGAATGAAACAGTAATCCTTGAAGGAAACACAAAGCTTCGGCCATTGAGAGAAAGAGATCGGAGATTAGATCCAAGCAGGTCAGGGGAGCTGGTGTCTGGCTGGTCTGCCAGCGTCCCTAGGCACAGGCCCGGGGAGTTAGCTGAATATTGATCTCTGGAATGCAGCCTCACAGGCAGAGAGAAAAGTCAGGGCAGGGCAGGGGACACAGCAAACAGGAAAAGGCCACTGAACCTGAGGCCAGTTCCGCTGGACACAGAGTTGAGGAAGAAGGATTATCAGAAACCACGCTTCCAGAGACAGGGCCTGGCTCTACGGCTACCCAGTGAGTAGAACTGGGTAAAATTCTCCCAGAACAGTATTCTGCAAACCAGCCAGGGGTGGTAGCTCATGCCTTTAAGCCCAACACTCAGGAGACAGAGGCAAGCAGACCTTTATGACTTTGAGACCAGCTTGGTCTACAAATAGAGTTCCAGGACAGCTAGGGCTATACAGAGAAACCCTGTCTTAAACCCTGTTCCCCAAACATTCTGCAATTCCATTTATTGATTCGTTTTTTTCAACGGAAACCTTCAGGTTTGGTTTCATATCATCTGAGACTACAAACACCTGCCAGGGATCAACACCTTTATATCTGTTCCCCAGCTCTGCCTCTTCAACCCCGCTTTTAAATAAATCCCAAGGGTTTGCTGCAATGCCTCTAATTTTCCTTTGCCCGGTTTTTAACAGTTTTCTTGTCTTTTAGAAATTTCTTTCTGAGGTTGGTGAGCTGGCTCGGAGGTTAGGAGTGCATACTGCTCTTACAAGGGACCCTAGGTAGATTCCCAGAACCCACATCAAGTGGCTCACAACTGCCTGTAACTTCAGCTCCAGGGGGACCCAAAACTTTGGCCTCCGTGAGCACCCCTGCTCACAGCCATACCCCACTGCCACATATACACAATTTAAAAAATTAAAATAAATAGTAAATTTTGCTTTTGTTTTTCAAGACAGGGTTTCTCTGTGTAATAACTCTGACTGTCCTGGAACTCACTTTGTAGACCAGGCTGGCCTCAAACTCACAGAGAGCTGCTTTCCTTTGTCTCTACCCAAGTGATGGAATTAAAGACATAGGCTATTACTGCCTGGCAATATTAAAAGTTTAAAAAAATACTTTATTTAAATTTATTTTATGGCCAGGCAGTGGTGGCACATGCCTTTAATCTCAGTACTTAGGAGGCAAAGGCAGGAGGATCTCAGTGAGTTTGAGGCCAGGACAGTTACACAGAGAAACCCTGTCTCAAAAAACCAAAAACAAATAAATTTATTTTATGTGCATTGGTATGAAGGTGTCAGACCCCCAGAAACTGAAGGAATACTTGTGAGCTGCCATGTGGGTGCTGGGAATTGAACCTGGGTCCCCTGGAAGAGCAGCCAGTGCTCTTAACCGCTGAGCCATCTCTCCAGCCCCAGTATTAAAACTGTTTAATGGTTCATTTTCTCAGAGTAGACATATGAAAGTGTAGTTATTGGGTCAATGCATATAAATTTAGAAGACAGACTAGTTAGACAGAAGCTGCTTTTGCCGCTGAATTACTTGTGTTGTATATTATTTTGCTGACATTAGGCCCTGTGGTCTCCTTGGCTTGTTTCTTATGTATAGGAGCTCCCCCAATCAACCCTCTTCGGAGCCTTTGCTCAACAAAAATAAAACCGCATGCCCTTGGGAAGCCACCCAGGAGGTCAGGGCTAGCTTGGACTATATAGCGAGACCCTGTGTCTACCCCTATCTTACACACAAGGTGCCATGTTTCATGTTATTAAATATCGTTTTATGTTAATTAGATGTAACATTATGTGACTGCTTGTCACGTAATGATTTCCATCTTCGTTTTGCAGATGTGGAAACTCAGAATGTTACTGTCCCAAAGGCACAGCCCAGGAGCTTTTGATGAGTGAGCCTAGGGTTATTAACTCTAATTTGTCTTTCTCTCCCATTACCCAGCATATGGTTCTGTGTGAGGTTTCCATGAATGACCCTGTGGTGATTTGAATAGGAATGGCCCCCATAGACTCATGTGTTTGAATGTTTGGCCCATAGGGAGTGGCACTATTAGAAGTTATATGGTCTTGTTGGAGGAAGTGTGCCATTGTGAAGGTGGGCTTTGAGGGCTGATAAATACCTAAGCCACACCCAGTGTGACAGTTTTCCTTCTGCTGCCTGCAGTTCAAGATGTAGGACTCTGAGCTCCTTCTCTTGCACCATGCAGTCTGCCTGCATGCTTCCATGTCCCATAGTGGTGACAATATACTAAACCTCTGAACTAAGCCAGACCCAGTTAAATGCTTTTCTTTATAAGAGTTACCATGGTCATGGTGTCTCTTCCCAGCAATGGAAACCCTAAGACAGACTTGGTATTTGAAAACTTAGCTATTGACTGTCATCCAAACCGACTCCTTCAGGACTTACTTAGCCTTGGCAATCAACCTTTCATTTACCTCCTACCCGGCTTCATTAAATTATTTCTATTTTGAGACAGGTTCTCACTGTGTAGCTCTGGCTGACTTGGATTTGTAGTGTAGACCAGACTGGCCTCAAACTCTTAACCATCTGTCTGCCTCTGCTTCCCAAGTGCTGGGATTAAATGCCTGTATCACCCATGCCCAGCCTTCCTTCCCAGCTTTCTACTTTCAGGAAATACCACAAGGGACTCAGTCTATCATTCCCCACAAAGGTCAGAAGAGGTCATTGGATCCCCAGAACTGGAGTTGCAGGTGGTTGTGAGCCACCATGTGGGTGCTAAGAATCAAACCCAGGTCTTTGCAAGAGTTTTTACAAATGCCCTTGCCTGATAAGCTATCTCAGATTGTTGATTGAGTGGGAAGACCCACCCTGAAGGAGGGGAGCACCATTCCTCAGCCTGGGTCCCGAGCTGTGTGTAAATGAGTAAAGGAAACTGAGCTTAGGCAAGCAAGGGTGTGTATGTTCTCTTGGGTCTTGATTTTGGATGTGATGGGACTGGCTGCTTGAATTCTTGACTTGATTTCCTCAAAGTGATGGACTGTAACCCAGAATGGTAAGCCAAATAAACCCTTTCTTCTTTAAGCTGCTTTTGCCAGGGTATTTTGTTATAGCAACAGAAATGAAACCAGAACAGCTTCCAAGCTAAAATTCTAGTTTCTTGTGTCAGGAAGACGGCTCGGTAGGTAAGGACACTTATGGCCAAGCATTTCCATGTGAGTTTGAGCCTTGGGAGTCTCGCATGGTGGAAAGAGAGATTTAATTCCTGCAGGTCATTCTCTGACTTCCACATGTGTCCTGTGACATGGATGTATGCACACACACCCTCACCACACACACTAAATAAAGAAAATGTAATAAATGTTCCTTGGTCTGGCCTCTGAGTGTATTCTGACTGCGGTCACTCTCTGCTCTTCCCCATGTGCCCTCAACTTGCTCTTAGGAAGGACTTGACTTTATTCTTCCTTTCTCCTTTTACCCTGGTGCCATCTACGCACCTCTCTCTCTCTCTCTCTCTCTCTCTCTCTCTCTCTCTCTCTCTCTCTCTCTCTCTAGTTTGGGGTCTCACTGTATGGTCCTGGCTAGCTCTTCTGGAACTCACAGAAATCTGCCTTCCTCTGCCTCTGGAGTGATGGTATTAAATGACTGTGCCACTGTGACCAGCCCACCCACTTCTCTTGACCACCTACTATTATCTTTCAGGCTTAGCTCCCTTTCCTTCCCTCCAGCATGCCCCACTCTGTCGTAAGAGTTATCAAATCCTGTGTCAATTGGTTCATTACTTCTGTGCTTTTCCCTCTCCCTGACTTGGGGATTTGAAGGGCAGAGCTTCAGCTATTTCACCAGCTGTAAGCCTGCAGACTAAGATGACTCTGGGCTTACAACACATGCCCAGCCACATGCTGAATGAGCCACAGAGTCTCCCAGGCCCAGGGCACAGTTGCTGTCTTGTCTGTCACAGCCTAAATGAATTGAAGAGTCTCGCAGATTAAATCACTAAGAATGTGTTATATTCTTTTTTCATGGTTGTCTGCATTTTTATTTAGCAAAACCTAACAGCTGATCTGTCAGGAAAACTATCCCTTAATAAAGATGATAGGAAAGGTTTAGAGTTTACATTTTAAAAGTTTCAAAAAGAGGTTGGATCTCACTGTGTCACAAAGCCTGGCTTCAGACTCACAAACATCCTGCCTCAGTTTCCCAAATATTGGGGTTCCATGTGGGCTTAAGAATTAACTTCAACAGGTGGTAGCAGTGGACAACTTTAACCCCAGCATTTGGGAGGCAGAGGCAGGTGGATCTCTGTGAGTTTGAGACAAGCCTGGTCTACAGAGTGAGTTCTAGGACAGCCAGGGCTACCCAGAAAAACCCTGTCTCAAAAAAGCAAAATGAAACAAAAAAGAATTAACTTCAAGCTAGGTGTGGTGGTTTGCCTCTATTAATCCTAGCACTTGGGAGACAGAGGCAGGAAGATTTCTGGAAATTCAAGGCCAACCTGGTCCACAGAGTGAATTCCAGGCCTGCCAAGGAGAGAACCTGTCTCAAAATGATGATGATTTCAAGTAGTGTTTGACCTGTAAAGCTAATACCCCATTTAAAAAAGTTTTTCCTAGTAATGATAATTTCTTCCAACCCTAATATTTAATGTTTTATTTATTGTTTATTTGAGATGGGGGTCTCATGTAACTAAGGCTGGCCTCAAATAGGTTATACAATTGAAGAGAATCTTGAATTTATGATTTCCCTTCTTCTGCTCCCAGTATTAGGATTCTACATCTGTGCCACCATGTCTGTTTCACACTGAGGATCAGGTGCAAGACTGTGTGCTAGGTAAGACACTCTACCAACTAGACTGCGTCCATGGTTCTACTGCCCCTCCAACTATGTTGTGTGTGTGTGTGTGTGTGTTCATGTAGTTGGAAATTCCTTTGGGATGCCAACCAGCTGCCAAATAAAGGAATGGAGACTTTATATGAATTATGAATTCTATCCTTAGCTGGGTGGTGGGCCCTCCAAAGAGCCAAAGAGTAAAAAAACCAATCAACTACATTCTGTAGCCCTGGCTAGCCTAGAATTTGCTATATAGACTTGCGGCAATCCTCCTTCCTCATTCTCCAGGGTACTAGAACAGCCATTCACTCCAACCCCCAGCTGTAAGGACTTTTCTAATTCCTTTCTTGGTTAATTTTTCTCTGTGCTGCACAGGTGTGTGTGCAAGTCCTCGGTTGCTCTGCTGGAATCTGACTGATGACTCTTTAAGTAGCTAGAAAACCTTGATTTCCTGGAGATTCCTGCCGTGATTTGAATGTAGCTTTTGCTAGCAGGTTAGGTTGGCATTTACGGAGATGCTCAGTCATTTTCCAATACAAACTCTTCCATCTGCCATCAATATTCCCTATTTTGTGTGTTCTTTCTTAGATCACTGTGAAGTTCTCACCTTACGTCATTTGTCAGATGCATATCTTATCTTTAGTGTAACAAACGTTTCTCTTTCCCTACACTTTCTACTCACAAGGAAAACATGGTCTTCATCATATAGGAAAAGAGCTTTCATTCAAAAGTTCTACCCAGATCCAGGGCTGGGGTAGAGCTCAGTGGCAGAATGCTTGTCAAGCATACGCAGAGCATTGCCTTTGATTCCTACCGCTAAAAACAAAACCAAAACTCAATAACAACAACATTTATATTTATTAGGTTTGTTTTCTCCCTTGCAAGTCTGTATATTTCACGTGGTTACTTTGGAAAAACTAAATAGTGCTTTCTCTGAAGGCCTCTGTAAATCTGCCCTGCCTTGATTATTTTTCCCCTTTGTGTAACTAAGAACCTACAAGACTGATTATTAATATATAATGGAATGCCGGCATTTGTTTGTTTCTTTGTTTGTTTGCAGAGCTAGGGATAGAAGCCAGGGCCTTTTGCATACCAGGCAAGTGCTCTACCACGGAGCTGTACTCCCAGCCCCTACGTTCTGACTTTTAAATTTTAAGCTAAAATTGTAGTAAAAGGCAGCTTGTTTGTTTCTCAACCACCCAGACTCCTGAAATAATCACACAGAAACTGTATTAATTAAATCACTGCTTGGCCTATTAGCTCTAGTTTCTTATTGGCTAGCTCTTATGTGCTGTAGAAAGTCTTACAGCCAGTGGTTACCCGCCCACTGGGGCGTGGCCTCTTATACTATATATGCCAATGTAGAGATGTGTCCGGCCTCTTTTCTAGGCTCTCTGTTCTGCTGGTGAATTTTGGTTTCTGATCTCCATTCAAGCAGAGGATTCTGATTTGTGAGTCTACCCCTAAATAAATAACCATCTATTTCTCAATTCTGAGCTAGTGTGGGATTTCTTTTAAGCACCCTTTCACACTTACATGTTAATTTAACCCATCTCCATTAATCTGTGTATTGCCACAAGGCTGTGGCTTACCGGGTAAAGTTCCGGCATCTGTCTACAGCAGGGCTACATGGCTTCTCTCTGACTCCACCCTTCTTTCTCCCAGCATTCAGTTTAGTTTTCCCCACCTAGTTCTGTTCTACCCTATTATAGGCCAAGCCAGTTTCTTTATTAGCCAGTGGTATTCACAGCATACAGAGAGGAATCCACATCATAAAATTATGTGTATGATCTTTTAAAAAATCATTTATTTTGGTTTTTCAAGACAGGGTTAGTCTGCGTAACAGCTCTGACTATCCTGCAACTTGATATGCATCCCAGGCTGGCCTTGAACTCACAAAGGTCTGTTGCCTCTGCCTTCTAAATCCTGGGATTGAAGGCATGTGCCACCTCTACCTAGCCTCAAAATTATTTTTATTGTACGTGTGTGGAAGTGTGAATGTATGCTGGATGTATTCAATCAAAGAGGGTATCCCTGGGGCTGGAGTTGTAGGTGGCTGGAGCTGCGTGAGGCTGGTGCTGGAATCTGAAATCAGGTCCTCTGCAGGAACAAGTGCCCTTGACAACTGAGCCATCTCTCCAGCCTGAAGTCAGGTCCTCTGCAAGAGCTAGTGCTCATAAGGACAGCTATCTCTCCAGCCACTCCCACACTGTATCCAACTGTCAACAAGAATATAGGGACACTGGAATCTAAGATACTTTGTTCTGCTTTTCATTTTCAAATGAAAATCTTATCCCAAGATTATAAGGCAGCAGTGTAGACCAGACGGCAGGGCTCAGTGGTGGCTGTTTTGTTTTGTTTGGGGGTCGAGTGGACTGCAGCCTCAGTTTCCCTCCAGCAAAACTCATGCTACGGAATTCAGATTAGCTACACTAGTAATTGAACATGGGACCACTGGGCAGGCAGAACGGGGAACCGTCCTAACCTGTTACTTTTGTTCGTGCTGACATACTGCAGGTTAAGGACAGGCAAGCAGGATTGTTTCCACTCACCCACCAAACCTGTGTGTCACAGGGGGTGTTGATAATCTCAGCACTTGCAAAGCTAAGGCAGGAAGACTCTTCTGAATTTGAAGGTGGTTTGAGCAGCATGGCGAGACCCTGTCAGAAGAGGAGGAGGTTGGCAATCTAGTGGTGCCTTATGTCTTTACTTGGGAAGCAGAGGCAGGGGGATCTCTGTGGATCTGAGGGCCATCTGGTCTACGGAGTGTGTTCTAGGCCAGTCAGGGCTTATCGTGAGACCCTGTCTCAAAAATAAAACAGAGGGAGGAGGAGGAGGAGGAAGAAGTCACCTTGTCCATCAAACTGTGTGCTAGACACTTGGGTGAGCACCACAGCCCTTTTGTGACATTCTCCACAGTTCTGATTATTGTCCTACTTCCTGTCTGTGAGCCTGAGGCTCTGAGTGGTCAAGCAGAGTGAAGATTCAGACCTGGACTCCTGACTCTTATTTACTTAGTCTCCTTCCCAGCCACCCCACGACCCAGGCTTGGAGACAGAACCTAGGTTTGTCCCTTGGCTTCTGCTGTCACAAGCTGTGAGCGGAGATTGTACCCACAGGGTATCTAGTGAGTCAGATGTGGCTGGGGTCACCAGGAAAAGAGCAGAACTCTTGCCTCTGACTCGGCCTCTCTGAGCCTGTCACTTTCCTGTTCATTTTCTCTTTCCAAGCAGTCAGTCTCCAGTTATCTTATTTGTGATCAGTTCTCCTGTTTAGAACTCTAGCTTCCTAAGGGCAGGGCCTGCAGGAGTCTCTTCCTGGCTGTGCCATCAGCGGTGCTAGCGCAGTTCCCAGCACACAGCAGACACTCAAGTGACATTTCCTCCTGGGCAAACCTCCTGTCACTTCCTAAGTAGGGTTTGGCTCAGGGGTCAGAGGTGACTACCACCTATTCTTATAAAGGTTGTGAGCTAAGTATACATTTTATACTTTTCATTGGTTTGACACAAGGTCTCATATTACAGCCCAAGCTGGCCTGGAATTTACACCAGTCCTGCTTGAACTTCCTAGGTGCTGGGCTTACAAATGCAAACCCCCAGGCCCAGCTGGCTCTGAGATAAGAAAGAAAGGAAGAAAGGAAGGAAGAAAGAAAAAAAGAAAAAGGAGAGGAAGGAAGAAAGAAAAATATATAATTAGGTTCTTATATTTTAAATGGTTAGAAAAACCCATATCATAACATATGAGAATCATTCAAACTTGGAATCTCTCTGTATATATATTATATATGTATATGTATTGTATATTTCTGCATATGTGTGTATATATACAGTTTTACTGGGCTGTAACCATGCCCAATCATTGACATATTGTGCAAGGTTGTTTTCATTCTAC
Organism: Microtus ochrogaster; assembly: GCF_000317375.1. Classification (NCBI taxonomy): domain Eukaryota; kingdom Metazoa; phylum Chordata; class Mammalia; order Rodentia; family Cricetidae; genus Microtus; species Microtus ochrogaster. The sequence goes on from NC_022013.1 coordinate 27,383,201, forward strand.
AGAGCTGGCTAGCCACAGCAGACCGTATGGACTGTACCTTAGACCTATCCTATTTCTCAGGGTGAGCAGAAATCGCTTGAATATTTAGTCCCCAGTGCCTTTTTCATCTCAATTATTCATGGGTGTACTTAATTCTTCATTCACACCTTTATTTATCCAACAAATACTTGCTGAGCATGTACCTTTTAAAACAAAAGGTTTAGCTCCATTTGTCTCCGTGGCTAGGGTCGTGAGTTTGGTGGCATCAGCTCCCAGCCTTCCATGGCTGTAAGAAGAGACCACATACCTCCTGAGTGCAGAACCCACATCTTTGGGTGCTTAGGACAGACATGGAGACTCTGGAGGGGAACTTGAGTCCCTAGACTGGATGTGTCTCTTCTTTTGTACGTTCAAGAGCTTTGATCTTTGCATCTACCGGTCTGACTTCACTTCACATTGTAAAATACATCCGCAGGCGCCTTCTTCCTCTTCTACCCAAGGTTTCCATTTCCTCTGTCCCAGCTGTTAGAGCTGTATTAACTAAGGATGGGGGCCAAAGACATGAGAAATGGCCACACTTGGTGCTTAGCATGTGGCCTGGAGAGCGTCCCGAGGGCTTTCCCTTCAGGGCCGCTTGATTCTGCTCCTCACAGACAAAAAGCTCAGAGAGGTGAGCCAATTTGCCCAAGGTCTATCGAGCAGAGGACACGGGATTGTGAACCTAGACTGTGACTCCAAAACGCAGAATCCTAGTCCTGTGCCAGACCAGGGAATCAGCATCTCCTGTAAAGCCCGGGAAAGGTGTGGGCGGGAGCAAGGCTGACTCACTCCTCCTCCCTGGGAAACTGGGAGAGACAGGCCCAGTGTTTTGCATCACTGTAGACTGAGATTGTTCCTCCAAGGGATATAAATTCTACCAGATCAGAAACCAGATGAGAGACAAAATCGGGGCTAGCGGTGTAGGTCGGTGACAGAGAGAAAGCTGAGCACGCCTGAGGCCCAATCCTCTGGATCAAAACAAAAGGCCTTCTTGACTTCTGACTACTCCTGATGTAATCAAAGGATAATTACCCACAGTACCTGGGGCTGTGAATTGAGCAGAACTGACCGGACTAGCAAGGCCTGAGGTACACGTGGAATGTTAATCACAATACCAGAACAAAAAGGAGTGGCGCTAAGTTTGGGGCCTGCTGAGTGAAAGCCAGGTAAGAGCTGGGCCTCAGGGATTCCTGAGAGAGGTTCTGTGCGGTGCACAGCCTGGCCTAGCCTCCTGCCCTTGTTAGCAAGCACCCCCAGGGAGGAATGTTCCTAGGACCTCAGTTTGGGAATGTGGCTTCAGTCCTCCCGTTTCTTCTTTGTTTTAGTGAGTCATTCCCAAACTCTTGTGTGAGCGCTGACTTGTGTCTCTGCCGCTTGTGCCCTGAAGAGGGACAGGGGGTCAGCACCACGTCCTGCAAACTCTGTGAGGAAAAGATTCAGAGATTGATAAGACAAGATCATACTGGAGTTTTTTGAGGGCCTGGTTGCTCAACAAGATGGTGTCTCAGTAAAAACCCATGTCAGTAGACATTGTATCAGCCTTTCTCAGTGACTAAGGGTTCATGTATTTTAGTTTGTCAAATCCTTCCTTAAGTGGTTCAAAACACTGAGAAAGCTCACAAAACTTTCTTCTCAATGACACAGGAGGCACTGGTCTCTGAGCCTGTGGCCCTGGGCTCCAGAGCAAAGTAAGCGTGGGAATGCATGGAATTTATTTGTCGTTTGCAGGAAATAAAGTGTTATTGTTAGAGCAGTTTCCTGTCATAAAAAAAATCTTTAATTTGGTTTTAAAATAGCAGCCTTAGATGTTGTTCTTGACCCAGGAACTTATAGGAAACCCAAAATTATGTGTTTTTCTCTGCCTTTTGAATTTGTGGTGTAAGAATTCTCCGTATTTCTCACAGATAAGATGTGAGATGTTTCTAGTTTCCTGACGGTGCGTGTGTAGAGGTGCATGGATTTACCACCCTCGAGTGTGTGTAGGTGGCTCTATGTTATAGATAGGGAGGTTCTAGAGAGTTCTATGATGCATTAGAGATGAAACTAGTCTTCTGAGGCGGGGGTGTAGCTCTGTGGCACGGGGCCTGTCTAGCATGCACAAGATCCGCTTTCACCCCCAGTACAGAAAGAGCAAAGAAAACATTAATAACACGAGAATCCCCAGTTAGGGAGAAAACAGCAAGCAAACACAAAAGAGGGGGACATGCAAATATTTGATTGGAAGTGAGACCCCAGCCCCCCCCCGACACCCTTATATCCAAGGAGCCTGGGATGTTTGGTTGGAAGGGCCACCCCCTCCCCTGGGAGTTGACTTAGTCTGGACCCCTCCCCAGGGAGGATCAGGACCACTCCCACAGTCTATTTAGGCTGCCCCCCCAGAATGAACACGTGGTTTCCGGGTTTTGCGTGGTCTCTCCTTCTTTCTCTTCCCCTCACCATGCTTTCCCCAGTGCCAACCGGAAACACGGCATTAAACATGGGCATTTTTTTTTGAGATTTAATTCTTTTTTTTTTAATTTTTTTAAATTTATTTATTTATTAAGGATTTCTGCCTCCTCCCCGCCACCACCTCCCATTTCCCTCCCCCTCCCCCAATCAAGTCCCTCTCCCTCATCAGCTTGAAGAGCAATCAGGGTTCCCTGACCTGTGGGAAGTCCAAGGACCGCCCACTTCCATCCAGGTTTAGTAAGTTGAGCATCCAAACTGCCTAGACTCCCCCAAAGCCAGTATGTGCAGTAGGATCAAAAACCCACTGCCATTGTTCTTGAGTTCTCAGTAGTCCTCATTGTCTGCTATTTATTTGGTCCGATTGGAATTATTTGCCCTACTGGAGAGGCTCGTCCTAAGAAATATTCCTAACAGTAAATATAGTATTTTTGTATGAAATTCTCAAAAAAATGTTTTAAATTTTTAATTTGGAGGTGGTGATGCACACCTTCAATCCTGGCACTCTGGAGGCAGAGGCAGGAGGATCTCTGTGAGTTCGAGGCCAGCCTGATCTACAGAGTTTTAGGACAGCCAGAGCTACACAGAGAAACCCTGTCTCAATAAAAAACAAAACAAAACAAGCAAACAAAGAGAAACAGAAAGCAAAGCAAGGTGGAGACAAGACTGTGTGACCACTGTGGCTCCGTCCTCTCCTGTCCGCTTCTTCTGGCTCATGATTATGGCCTCAAACTCCCTGGTTGCAAAGATGACTTTGATCTCGTATTTTCCTGCCTTCACCTCCCAAGTACTGGTCTTAGGAGCCTGCTAAGGATGGATGGAACCCGGAGCTTTGTGTATGCAGGGCTAGCACCCATCCAATTGAGCTGCATTCCTAGCCCCACTCCTGCCTGCTGTTCTGAGCCTGCTGTGGGCGGGTTAAGTGCACGTCCACCCGTAGAAAGACTTCCTAGAAGGTCGCTCCTGGAGGGCCGAGCACAGACTACGTGCTGTCGATTCTGCTGAGTGGGCGGTGAGATACGGAGTCTGAAATGCCCTTTCGTGAGATGGGGCAGTGAAGAAGAAAATCTGGTAGGGAAGGGGCAGATTGCCAAGCCCAAGCTGGTTTAACTTCGCTCTGTAAGGCCAACAAGAAAAAACAAAACAAAAACCAGGCTGCACTCAAGAACATTGGAGTTTATCAACAAAGGGGAAGAGCCAAGACAGAAGAAGATAGGAACGAAAGCGCCAGGGGCCGGAAGGCCGGCTCTGGCTCCTCGCTGCAGGAGGGCTGTGGGAAGGCTCAAAGGCCCGGCTGGGGAAAGAGGACTGTTTATCCTGAGGTGTGAGTCGGGCAGAGGGGATGCTGATCTACAGCGATCAGCTTCCGGGCAGTGTTCCCAGGTATTTGAGCGTTTTCAGGGCTGGTTCAGGAGGTGGAGGCTCTTGCTGCCAAGCCTGACGGTAGAGGAGTTCAATGAAAGTTGTCTTCTGACCTCCACGCGTGTGCTCCCCGATAAAGTAAATAAATAAATGTAATGATTTTTTTCAAAAAGAAAATACAAATTTAAAACCACTTTGCATTTATAAAGTAATAAAAAACAAACAAAAAAAAAGAAAAAAAACAAAAGCAAAAACCAAAAACCACTTTGCAGATCTAACATGCACGTTTTTCTCTGGTCGAGTACCTCCCACCAGCTTCTGGACGGATTCCGGTTGCCTTCTTCCCTAGACATCTCTTCTGTTCCCTACCACAGTACACATCTTATCTTGTCATCTCCTTGAGACTGCAAAGCTTCCCAGAAATTCTAGAATGAAATTCAGTAGCTGGAGTCATAGAGACAGATATGCCCTGCCTGTCTTTCTGCCTAGACCATTTTCAATACTTCTTTTTACAGATGCACATCCGCCCCCAGACCCTTTGTAGCCACCAGGTTGGTTTTGAACTTAGCATCCTGAATTCTGGGATTATACGACGTGAGTCACTATGCTCGGCTTCTGTAAGCATCATAGATTTTGAATATTTGAAAGGGATTTATTTTCCAGGGAGTCATTTTTGAGTGTAGGTTAGGATCACTGGGTTACCTCTTTTCTTTCTCTCTCTCTCTCTTTTTCCCTTTCTTTTCTTTTGTTTTGGTTTTTCGATAGAATTCCACCTATCTCTGCTTCCTGAGTGCTGGGATTAAAAAAAGACATGCTCCAACACATCAGGCTAAAATGTTATATGTATTTAGTTACTTTTAAATTCATTTTCTTCTAAATTTGGCTATTTTCTTCTAAAATCCACTCTATTAGACCATAAACTGCTGCTTATAGTTAGTTTTCAGTTTTGGGTCATCACTGTATATAGCACGAATTCTAATTGTTCTTAATAAAAACCCAGAGTCAGATATTAGGGGGTGAAAGATCAGAGAAGCAGAGTTACCAGTCACTAGAGAGACCTTTTACCTCTACTGAATCCTCAGACCCTAAGGGCAATGCTGTCCTCAGACTGCCTCCTTCAGGCTGCCCCCTTAGACCGCCCCCTCAGACCGCCCCCTCAGACCGCCTCCTCAGACTGCCTCCTTCAGGCTGCTGCCTCAGACTGCATCTGAGCACCTTAGATTCCTCTCTCTGCCCAGCCCCATCCCTTTTGTCTCCACACTCCCTAGTGGCGGGATTAAAGGTGTGCCCCCCCCCCCCCCCCCCCCCCCCCCTTTTTTCCCCCCCCCCCCCCGGGGGGGGGTAAAAGGGGGCCCCCCCCCCCCCCCCCCCCGGCCTGGCTCTGTTTCTCTTTTAGACTGGATGGCCTTGAACTCACAGAGTTCCACCGCCTCTGTCTCCTGAGTGCTGGGATTAAAGGTGCCCACCACTGCTTGGGCTCTAGTTAGAGTGATTTAGCTCTGCACTCTGATCTTCAAGCATATGTTTTTGGTAGTTAAGGGAACTAATTTCCCCAAAATCTGTATGCAAACAATTTGCTCTCTATGCGGTTCAGGGAAACCCCAGGCTAGAGATGTCAGACATGCCATCTGGAATAGGGACAGTGGTGGACACTTGCTTTTGCCTTCCAGCCTGGATTCCCCACTCTGTGACAACAGCGCTCTGCCCTTGTGTTGGCAGGTGCCTCTGGATACAGTACAATCTTGAACATAGTGGTGTCATTTGTGCTAACATCTCACTATTTCTGAGGGTAAGAGTTTGGGCGGGTACAGCTCGCAATCGCCGGTGGCCTTTGTTGGAGGTTTGCTGGGGAAATAAATACTTCCCAACTAATGGTGCTATTGGCAGAACTCAGTTCTTCTCAAGTTGCCTCCTTTTCTTGGCTGTGGTCTGGTGGCTGGCCCCACTTCCTCCACTTGGAGGCCACTCAATTCCTTGCTTTAATATGGCTCCCTACTTTGTCAAGCCAGTAAGAATGGGATGCCACCAGCTAGCAAACTTGGCAGCCTTGAGACACGAAGTTTCACACCTGGTCACCTCATTTCAATGTACCAGTGAGGAGCTAGCCACAGGGTAAGTTCCTCCTCAAGGCGAGGATGGCACAGATGTGCAAATACTGGAAGTGTGGTTGTGGTAGCTGGCCCGCCTGTCTGCAGCAGTTCAAGTGAAGCGGACTCCTGTGGGCTGAGGGAAGCCAGTAACCACACACTCTCCTGGCCACAGTGGTTGGGCATGGGGCAAGCGGGGCCCAGGTGACTTAAGTGCTGGATAAGCAGAGCTGTCTCATAGGACAGGGAGGAGGGTCCTGGGAAGGGGAGCCAATCTGCAAAGGATGGGGTAAAGCCCACTGTGACAAACTCTAATTCTGTGTCATGGAGGCAGACAGGGAAGTTCAAAGGGTTTGGGGCAGCCTGGGCCCCATCATAAGACTCCATCTCAGACAACAAAAGCAACAAAAGAAATCATGAAAGTATTAATTATATATATTAGTGGGCTTCATTATCAGATTTTGTATGTATTCTATTTTATTCTATTTTTTTATTTATTTTGACAGGTCTCTCTGTCATAGCTCAGGTTGGCCTTGAACTTCCTAAGTGCTCGAATTACAGGCACAGGCCATTATGCTAGGCCATGTTTCATTAAGATGGTTTCATACATGCATACAATGTACTTTGATCATATTTATCTCCCCATTCCTAAGCAGTCCCTCTGTCCTTTTTCTTTTTTAAGATTCCACATATGAGAGAAACATTTTACATACATATATAGTATTTTATTATATACATATATAATATATTTATATTATATTATATTATTATATACATCTATATGTATATGACCTGAAGGTGACCTTGAACTTCTGATCCTCCTGTCTCTGCTTCCCCATTGCTGGGATTACAGGATTACAGGCGCCACCACACCCCATTTATGTGTTGGGGATTGAACCCACTACTTTGTGTATATACTACTAGGCGAGCATTCCACCAACTGATCCGCATCTTCTGTTGTTCTTATTTTTTGGGACAGGGTCTCATACAGCTTGGGTTGTTCTTAAATCCACTGATTTGGGATGCTGGCCTCTGGTCTTCTGTTCCCTCTACTTTCTAAGGGCTGGTATACTGGAGTAGGCCACCACACCCAGCCCAGAGTCAGGCTTGTGCCTTCTAAAGGGGTTAGTATTTCTAGCTGCTTGTAACTGGAGGAGGCTTATGTTAATTATAAAAGTTTGAAACTGTGAAAGCGATACTAAGACTGAGCAGCCAGTAAGCAGTGAAAAGGAAGGACTTCTTATTGACCAAGAACAGAAGAAATGGAGGCAAACTTGAAAAGCCACCTCTTAACTTTTGGGCTTGGGAAGGATATGGTGTCATATCTGGCAAAACACAAGGAGGGAGGCAGCAACAGTGTAGTGGTTTCAATGAAAATGGCCTCCATAGGTCCAAAGGAAGTGGCACTGTTAAGTGGTGTGGACTTGATTTATTTTGTTTTTGTTTGTTTGTTTTTGGAAAGGACTGTGGAAAAGGATGAAGAGATCGTGGTGACATGCATCTCTTTTCTGGGAATTTTGGTGCAGCCTCCTCTTGTTCCCTTTATAGACCCTTGCAACCATTGCCACGGCAACTGTAACTGTCATGGTGCTGGAGAATAGCCATTTAGCCAGGAGATGGATTATAAGGCAGTTAAACCTTGTCTGGGTGTTGCTCTGGTGGCCATCTTAGATCCAGCCAATTTCGGATAAGTACATTTTCCTGAAGCGCTCCTGGCTCCAACCATCCTGTCCTCCAAAAGCAACACGATGAGAAAGTCAGCCAGGGAAGCCGGGCTGTGCTTGGCGAGACACAGTACCATCTGCCTTCCTGCCACAGGCCACAATAAGTCAAGCCCACCTGAGGTATGCCCAGTCCATTTTGGAAGTCACTGCAGAGAAAACACTAGCCTGATTAGGTTTTTTCTCTAAACAATGCTTGGGATGGAAGCCAGCAAGCTCCTCATATGTTAAGGGAATGCTCTCCCACTCCACCCCTCCAGGCTGTTAATATCTCCACAGTTGCCACTTTGATGTTGCCTAAGGTGCCTGGGCCACACTCAAGTAAAGAGGAAGGTCAAACTAGTAAACTTAAGATGTTGTAAGATACTTTTTTGTTTGTTTTTGTGTATGAATGAGCTAATTACTGGCTTCAGGCTCGAGGCTGGGCACCTTGAATGGGAACAGAAAGGAGAGAAGATGAAATCAGTCACCGGTCCACTCAGTCAGGCCCCTGCAGCGAAGCTTCCACCGCCAGCAAAAGGCCTGGGTTCAGAGAGCTGGGAGATGGCTGTTCGCTCAAACCCCTGTCCCAACCATGTACTGTTATCTAGATTTTACAGGAAGCCAGCAAACCTGTTTCCTTACTTGCAGCACTGGCAAAACGCAAGGAGGGAGGCATCAACAGTGTAGTGGTTTCAATGAAAATAGCCTCCGTAGGTCTAAAGGAAGTGGCACTGTTAGGTGGTGTGGACTTGATTTATTTTGTTTTTGTTTGTCTGTTTTTCGAGACAGACTTTCTCTATGTAGCTTTGAAGCCTGTCCTGGAACTCACCCTGTAGACCAGACTGGCCTTGAACTCACAGAAATTTATCTGCTTCTGCCTCCTGAGTGCTGGATTATAGGTGTGCACCACCACCACCGCCGGTGTATTTTAAAATTTTTTGATGTATGAGTTTTGCTTTCACGTATGTGTACCAGTGCATGTAGAGGCCACAAGAGGGCACTAGATCCCCTGGTTGTGATCTGCCACGTGGGTGCTGGAAACTGAACCTGAGTCTTCTGGGAGAGCAGCCAGTGCTCTTAGCTGTTCCTTGGTTAAGAGTGCTGGTTGCTCTTGCAGAGGATCTGAATTCAGTTCCCTGTACTCACATGATAATGTATGTTATTTCATTTGTATTTTAATAAATAAAGCTTGCCTGGAGATCAGAGTGTAAAACAGTCCCACTGGTCAGTTTTACAGACCAGGCAGTGGTGACACACACCTTTAATCCCAGTAGCCACACTAGTTTGCCACAGAAACCAGGCAGTAGTGATGCATGCCTTAATCCCAGCACTAGAGAGGAATATAAAATGGGAGGGGACAGCTCTCCTTCTGGGATTCCTGGAGGTAGGATCACCATTTCTGAGGTAGAGATAAGAGCCAGTGGCTAGCTGTTTTGTTTCTCCCCCAATATGGCATCTTACAACCATCTGTAACTCGAGTTCCAGGGTATACCAGCCTCATCTGGCCTCCACGGGTTCTGTACATACATGGTTTACATATGTACGATCAGACACAACACTCATACAGATAAAATAAAAATCAAATAAATTAAAAAAAATTCTCTAACATGCACAGAAACACCCTTTCCAATGAAGGGTGCCCACGCAACAATAATACTTTTTAAAAAAAAATATTTATTTATTTATTTATTTATTATGTATGCAATATTCTGTCTGTGTGTATGTCTGCAGGCCAGAAGAGGGCACCAGACCTCATTACAGATGGCTGTGAGCCACGATGTGGTTGCTGGGAATTGAACTCAGGACCTTTGGAAGAGCAGGCAATGCTCTTAACCACTGAGCCATCTCTCCAGCCCCCAATAATACTTTTTTAAAATTAACAATTATGCAGGCTGAGCAGTGGTGGTTCACACTTTTGATCCCAGCACTCAGGAGGCAGAAGTAGGTGGATCTCTGTGAGTTTGAGGCTAGCCTGGTCTACAACAGCTAGTTCCAGGATAGCCAGAGCTACACTGAGAAACCCTATCTCGAAAAACCAAAGCAGGGGCTGGAGAGATGGCTCAGAGGTTAAGAGCATTGTCTGCTCTTCCAAAGGTCCTGAGTTCAATTCCCAGCAACCACATGGTGGTTCACAACCATCTGTAATGAGGTCTGGTGCCCTCTCCTGGCCTGCAGGCATACACACAGACAGAATATTGTATACATAATAAATAAATATTTAAAAAAAAAGAAAAACCAAAACAAACAAACAAAATTATGCACTGTTTTGCACAATTTTAATATAAATTCAATGCAAATAAATTTAATATCAAAAATTGAAAACATAATAAATCCACTATATTGCTTCTTTAAGTGCACTCCCCCTTTCTTACCCTGGGCAACGTGTTAAGATTTTTTTGTTATTGTTGTTTTTTGGTTTGTTGAGACAGGGTTTCTCTGTGTAACAGCTCTGGCTGAACTGAAACTCACTCTGTAGACCAGACTGGCCTTGAACTCATAGACACCTGCCTACTTCTGCCTCCCAAATGCTGCAATTAAAGGCGTGTGCCACCACCGCCTGGCGTGTGTTGAGAAGTGTTTTAGAGGTCATACTATGTACATGTATGCATGTGTATGTGTGTCTACATGTGTGCACAGACCAAGGATGCTGCTGACATCCAGTGACAAGACAGCAAACAGCGGTCCCAAATGTCCACACTGCTGCAGATGAGAAATGTAGTTGAGATGCATGCAGAGGAATAGGAATTTCACAGTGATTTTTTTTTTTTATTCACCAGCACCCATTTAAAAATATTAAACCAGCCGGGCGGTGGAGGCACATGCCTTTAATCCCAGCACTTGGGAGGCAGAGGCAGGCGGATCTCTGTGAGTTCGAGACCAGCCTGGTCTACAATAGCTGGTTC
>NC_022013.1:27393818-27396356 GCF_000317375.1 Microtus ochrogaster
AAAAAAAAAAAAAAAAGATAAAAATATTAAACCTTGGGAGCTGGAGAGATGGCTCAGCAGCTAAGAGCACTGGTTGCTCTTTCAGAGGACATGGGTTCAATTCCCAGCACCCACATGACAGTTCAAGACTGTACCTCTAGTTCCAGGGGCTCTGACACCCTCACATAGACATAGATGCAAGCAAAATACCAACACACACAAAATAAAAATAAATCAATTAAAAAATACTCAAAGCTCTCCTGTATTTTTCCCTTTGGAATTGTGTTTCCGTTCTCTTTCCCCCATAGACCTTTATGGTAAGGCAGTATGTCCCGTCCTGGTAGTTCTCAGTTACTTGCTGCTATGCAGCTTGCTACATGAGTATCCTGGACCAACGGGGGGGGGGGGGGGCGGTCCTTGGACTTCCCACAGGTCAGGGAACCCTGATGGCTCTTCAAGCTGATGAGGGAGAGGGACTTAATCAGGGGGGGGGGGGGGGGATGAGCACAACTCTAAAAGCCAACAATTTCCTTCCCATTCAGGTATCATCAGAAACTGATCAGAACATTACAGATCTATTGCCTTTGATAGATGAGTTTTAAGCACAGAAGACTTTTGATTGACACATCTCTTTTGGGGATGGACTGGTGAAGAAAATTTGGGTAAGTGGAGGCTCTCACCCTCAGGGTAGGGTAAGAGTTGGGGCTGGAGGGGGTGTTTTCATTTGAAGTAGGCTGGAGAACATCTGTTATGATTTGGGGTAGAAAGTGTAGATTAGCATATCTTCTCAGGATGATTAATTTTAGGAAAGAAAACATATGGACACCGAGTATTTTGAAATTGATTTCCTTAAAAGTTCCATGCCCACGTACCCTCTGGAAAGTCCTCATGTTCCCAGAGAGGGATTCTTACATCCACTCGGTTTAACTTGGTGCAGCTCCCAGTAACTAAGCAACGCTTTCCTTTTAGTGATTCGGAAAGGATTTTGTACATAGCATGCATGCTAAAGAAGGCAGAGCCGTTGTATTTATACTGTGCAATGCTTCATATGTCAAGCAAGTCAAATTCCTTCCACGGGGCAGATGGTGATGGAGGCGGCTTAGCAGCAATGTCGACTTCTTCTCCAGTCGCAAACAAAATTTGTTCCCGTTTTTGAGGCGAATGATTGTCGGTTCTGATTCACAGCCTTGTTACCTTTAATCTGAAATTAAAACAGATCCCTCATTAGGATATGAGTTTTGGCAAGGTCACACGCATCCAGTCCTTCATACAGCGTTCAACATATACCAAGTGTTCAATAAATAACAGTTGTTAATTTAGGTATTCCAGTATTTTACCACCACGGCGAAGCCAAGATGGCGATGGACTAATGATCTCAGTCCTGTCTGATCTGCTGGCTATCGGAGCATAAGTTGTATCTGACCGCCCTGATTTCATGGACAGCTCTGGCTCTTTAATAGTCCGTTGGGTTCTGCAAGGCTCACATCATCACATGCTCTCATTTTCTGGTCCGCCTCACAAGGACAAGGTATCAGCCACACAAGAACACTTTCTGGAAGGCTGAGATGCTGCGTGTTAAAGGGTTATGTCATTGCACGATGTAGATGAACGGCTTGCTATGGGCTCACTCGCACAAAACATATGTAAAGATATGACTTCCCATCACGATACCAAAGCACCTTAATCCTCGTGTGGGCAGTCGTTTTATTGGGTTACACAGTTTTAATCCCAGAGGAGTTGTCTCTTGACATTAAACTGTCCAAACAGTATTTATATCTGTGGCTGCCCTGCAAGATCATTTACCCCTGCAGAGCCGTTTAAGAGTAGTTAATGACAGAAGCGACATGACTGGGCCCTTATGAATGATCGCAGAAGTTCGACTCAGGCTGTCATGGTTTATGGAGGAAGGCAGTTTGTCCGTACCTGGCGTCCACCACAGCAGGTAATTTGAAATGAAACGAGACAGTTTCTACAAGCAGATTGATTTGGGAATCTTGCCTGTTCTTCCCTTTGACCCTTGACAAGTTGACACTACAAAGATTGTGACTTTAAAAAATGATTGGGTGCAAATACATTTAGGTAGATGATTTACCATGTGCTGAAGTAAGGACAGGGGCTGGAGCACTGCTGGGAGGGGACGACTGGCAACAGTAACAGCTCAGGCTTTATGTTCCTGAGCCTTATTAATTATCCCACCAGGCAAATCTACCGATAACCCTACAGCAAGCAGTTTATATTCTTGGCAAGAGACCAGGGAGCCGATTTCCTGGTGAGAGACGGGGCATCCAGTTTCATGTGGTGTTCAAGCTCACCTTTACTGGTAGTGCAGGTTCTGGTCGCCATCTTGATGGGAACTCACAGCCTGCATGTGATGGTGGGGCTGCCATTTTGTCTTGTAAAGTCTGTTTCTCTTATTTGCTTGCTTGCTTCCTTCCTTCCTTCCCTCCCTCCTTCCCTCCCTCCCTCCTTCCTTCCTTCCCTTTTTCCTTCCTTCCTTCCTTCCTTCCTTCCTTCCTTCCTTCCTTCCTTCCTTCCTTCCCTTTTTCCTTCCTTCCTTCC
>NC_022013.1:27396456-27405854 GCF_000317375.1 Microtus ochrogaster
TCTCTCTTTTTCTTTCTTTCTCCTTTTCTTTTTCCTTTTCTTTCTTTCTTCTTCCCTCTTTCTCTCTTTCTATCTCTCCCTTCCTCCTTCCCTTCCTTCCCTTCCTTCCCTTCCTCCCTCCCTTCCTTCCTTCCTTCCTTCCTCCTTCCTTCCTTCCCTTTTTAGCATACAGAGGATGAAATACCAAATAATGATTAAAATAATGGTAAGTTTGATATATATATATATATATAGGCTTACCAGGGAAATCTAAAATAAAATCCCACTCTAACTGGAGAGGCTAAGGGCACTTGCTGTCATCCAAGTGGACCCAAACTTTGTTTTCAGCACCCATGTCACATGACCCACAGCTGTCTGTAACTCCAGCTCCAGGAGACCTGATCCCTCCTACTTGCACTCATGTGCATCTATCTACATGCAGATACACACACTTACATGTGATTAAAAATAATATGAATACATTCTTTTAGAATCCTTTGTAATTGCACTGATGTTTCTTTGTCCTCTGTAGTGGTGCGGATGGACCGCAGGGCCTTGAGAATTGTGAACAAGCATTTATGTCTGAGCTGCACAAACCCCACATCTAGGTTTTCATACAGATCTACTCAATAAGTGAATACATATTGTCCATAAAGACTCCAGTCAGTCAATTTTCTTAGAAGTAAAACTTTGTCTTGATCTGGAATCATATAATAAGTATGTATGTATCTATCATCTATCTCTATCTAAATCTATATATCTATATATTTATATACTTATCTATATATATCTACCTAGATATGCATATAGATAGATAAATAGATATAGATAGACAGATATAGATTGAGATAGGGGCTCTCTATGTAGTTCTGGTTGTACTGGAGTTTGATATGTAGACCAGGCTGGCCTCGAACTTACAGAGTTCCTCCTGCCTTTGCCTCCCAAGTGCTGGGTTATTATCTATCAAAGTAATTTAAAAATGAATATTCTCTAAAACAAGCACCAGGAAGAGCCTTTTAAAAATGTTATTGCCTCTCAGGCGGTGGTGGTGCACGCCTTTGATTCCAGTACTTGGGAGGCAGAGGCAGGCAGATCTCTGTGAATTTGAGGCCAGCCTGATCTACAGAGCAAGTTCCAGGACAGCTAGGGCTATACAGAGACACCCTGTTTCAAAAACACAGAAAACAAAACAAAAATGTTATTGCCATGTGTGGTAGCGCATACCTTTAAATCTTGCAGAGGCAAGGGGTTGTCTGTGAGTTCAAGTCCAGCCTGGTCTACATGGCAAGTTCCAGGCCATCCGGGGCTACATGAGACTCCCCCCAAATTATCTTCATCCACGATTATATACCGTTTATGACTAGATTGTGTTCATTTACTTATATAGAAACAGGGCCTAGTGTAGTGCAGGCTGGCCTTGAGCTCTGGCTGCTTCGTCCTGGGCCACAGGCTGTGCTACTGTGCCTGCTGGCTGGACTCTTCTAAATGAACTTTGTGGTGGATAATTGCTGATGAGGTTGTGTTTAGCTTTGGGCTGAGGCACTGTATGCCTCAACACTCTCTAGGGAAAGTAGCCATCCTGCAAGAATGCTAGAACTGGTACTGGTCTCCGTAGCTTTTGTTTCTTTTATCTCTTTCTGTTCTACCCACTCTGTCTGAAACATAATTTGAAGATGCTATTTAAAAAAAAAAATGGAACGAGTTTCCCATTGGTCTCCGTTTAAATTATTTACTGCCCCTTTGAGCCGTATCTTCATTGAACTATGTTAAAAGTATTTTGCTGAAATGTTTCTTTATGTTGTCCATCGGGTTTAATAGACACGCCATTTAATAAGCTCTCTACCTGTAAGGATAGACTATTTGACCTCTATGCCCTGCTACTGCCAGACATAGTATAAGATTGCTTTGTGAAATAAAGCTGTCGGTAACATCAACAAAATAAAAAATGATCGCATTGCAATGCTGTCTGCTGAGCACTGTGACAGTCCTGAAATATGGAATAAAATTGAAAGTAGATTAGTTTTGGGTCTTAACTCATGTTTTGACAAGAAATAAGAGAGGAGAACATATCTTTGAACTTTTAGTTTTAAAGTTTTTAATGAAAATATTTATCATTTTGTAAGCTTCCTTCTTTCTTTATCGCATCTAGGCTGTGTAACCTTAAAACAATCCGTTCTCTGATTGTGAGGGACATAAATACTGCTCTATCTTTATATTAGATATCATAAAGGAGACACGCACGGGCACAATGGCTTGACACTTGTAAGTTAAGGAGTGTCATGCTAATAAAAGTGCTTATTGAAGAGGCTGGGAAATCAGTTATTAATAAGCTACATATTTCCAGGGTATGTAAACCATGTAAATACTGCAGACAGGCAGGCTGCATTTGCTGTATTTTTTAACTCACCTTCTGGAATGGGTTGACTCTGAAGAGGAAGAATAAATATGTCAGAGTGGAGGAAGCCTGGCTGGCGATTGCTTCCAACCTAAAAGGAATTCCAGCGTTGCCGAGACATGCAGATTGTGGAAGGTCTTTCGCTTCTTTGGTTACATATTAATCAGATGAGATCACGAGGGGTGAGTGGTGTGGCTGGCTGGCTGAGTAGGTACCACTCCCCCACCGCCACCCCACCCCACCCCAGGCAGCTGCAAACATCCTGGGCCACCGAATTCGAGCTTGTGGCTTTCTTGAAGGCACCGCGCCTCCCTCCTCTTCGTTTCCTATGCAGAGGGTTCACAGAGGCAGCCTGAGCAGCTGTACACTGCGCTGTGTGCTTCTCTGTCACCCTCTTTCCCACAGATTGCAGGGTGACTCCTGCCTTCCTCATTGTGTCCCCTTAAGGGGAGGCTGGATATGGGCTCCATCAGCTATAGCCTCTCAGAGGGATGTCTCTACTGACATTCCCTTCCTAAGGACGAATCACAAGTTAGCATAAGACTAAGATGGGCCAGGCTCCATGACAGACTCTTACTGTTTGTAGTCATGAAAACGGCAATCCTGTGTATGTGTGTGTGTTTT
The DNA here is from genome assembly GCF_000317375.1 of Microtus ochrogaster. Lineage (NCBI taxonomy): Eukaryota > Metazoa > Chordata > Mammalia > Rodentia > Cricetidae > Microtus > Microtus ochrogaster. Next base: position 27,399,455 of record NC_022013.1, read on the forward strand.
GATTTTTATTGTTTTTTTTTTTAATTTTTATTTTTATGGTACTTGTGTTTGGGCCCAGATAATTGCTTTACCTCTGAACTACACCCCTTACTTACTTTACGAGATTAATGTTATTGTTCTTATTCGTGTGTCTGTGTCAGTGTGGGAGTGTGTGCAAGTGAGTGTAGGTGCCCTCAGAGGTCAGAAGGCGTGGAAGTCCAGGGAACTTGAGTTACACGGGGTTGTGAGCTGCCCAATGAGAGGGCTGGGAACTGAACTTAGGTCCCCTGTAACAGCAGCAAATGTTCTCAACTGCTCAGCCATCTCTATAGCTCCTTTGTTGATTTATAGGCAGAATCTCACTGTGTAGCCCAGCCTGGCTTTGTGGCTGGGGTTGGCAGCTCAACTCCTGATCTCTCTGCCTCTACCTTCCAAGCGCCTAGAGAAGAGGCACACACTACCTCATCAGACCTTAGTGTTTGTAAAGGCCTCAAACAACCTCCACTTAGATATTTCACAGCTGTTTCAAGGAAGAAAATTTAAAAACTGGAGCTCTATATGTGAGCGGCAGTTATTTCCTAGTCGTTGACGTGTATGCCAACGCGTGGGGCCCTGTAAAAGAGCCCTTCATCTGTTCCTGACATGGTTTTAACCTTGACTTTGCTAAATAGTATCTTTAAACAGGACAGTGAATTACCGTGGTCATTAGGTGGGTGTCATTTGTCACCCTTGATGGCAGCTTGGCTCCTGAATACAGAAGGCTGTTGGGTCACTATATAGTTGTCAGTGATCCGGACCGAATTTACATGCATGTTTTAGTCAAATGTCAGACTCTAGGGGTCCTGAGCACATGTCGCGGGAGGGTCAGAGAACGGGGCAGCGTGTCCAATCAACATGTCCGTGGCCCAGAGACAAGCTGGGAAAGGAGGTCACTCTGGGAGAGTAGGAGAAGACAATAAAACGGAGAAGGGAGATAAATCCCACTGTTCTAGACGATAACAGGGACGAGACATGTGGGCAGAAAAGGAGCAAGGATTCTAACAGGGACAGAGATTTGGGAACTAGTTCACAATGAAACAGAGGGGGGTAGACGACAATCTATCACCCCGGGGCTTCTGTGTGGGACTTGTTGGCTACGGCGGTGGAACCCTCAGCAGACATGACCTCCTCAGTGCCAGAGGGTGCACCTGTTCATTCAAACAACCCACGGGAGAGGCTTGACTGAGTGGCTGGGGTGTGGCAGCTGCCGGCTGGCCTGGCTACCTCCTTTTCTCTCCCCGCCATTCTGAAACAAGGATGCCAACTTCCCTTCAGGTCTGATGGCTCTGGTGAGGTCCAGTTCATCCTTGTGAAAGGAGTTTCTACAAGATTCTTACTGTCATCGAGCTGCTCTAGTCATGTGTTTGAAGAACCCAGAACCAGAACTTTAATGCCAGTTTGATTTGTTTATTTATTGTTTACTAGGGATCAAGCCCAGGGCCTTGCACGTGCTGGGCCGGAACTCAGCATTTAAGAGCAGATCCGGCTCTTATAAAAGATCCGAGCTCAATTCCCAGCATCTATGGTGGGTGGCTCACAACCACTTAAAAACTCAGCTCCAGGGAAATCAGACACTCTGGCTTCCAGAGGACCCTCACTCACAGGCACAGACAGACAGGCAGGAACACACATAGTCTGAAAATAATAAACATATAATTAAAAAATGTCTTTCAGAAGAAGTCTGCAAAAGCAAAAGTCTGTACTGATGGCATTAATGATTAATTGCTAACCAGAGCAAAGATGTCCCTGGACTGTCCTGTGAAATGACATCACAGTGGCACATATATGTGGTTATCATGTTCCAGGCACTGTCCGGTGTGCCTCTATACACATCGGCTCACTTCAATGTAACTAAGGAGCCGCTGTAAGATACATATTATGATGACCTTTATCTTACAGCTAAAGAAACTTAAGTACAGACAATTATAAAATGTGTCTGTGGTCGTTCAAGGAGAACCAGATTAAAACCCAGTAAGTCTCAGCCTAGAGTGGGGGCACATGCCTTTATTTCTAGCAGGTGGCTCTCTGAGTTTGAGGTCAGCTTGGCCTATATAGCAAGTTCTAGGACAGTTAGGGCTATATAAAGACAGAGTGCCTGTCTCACCCCCCCGCCCCAAACAACAACAAATCAAAACCAAAAACCCAGGCAGTCTGGTGTCTATGATTTTGTGTGTGTGTGTGTGTGTGTGGCTGTTTTTTTCAAGACAGGGTTTCTCTGTGTAGCCCTGACTGTTCTAGAACTCACTTTATAGATCAAGCTGGCCTCAAACTCAGAAATCTACCTTCCTCTGCCTCTGGAATGCTAGGATTAAAGGCATGAGCCTCCAAGCCTGGCCTCCTCTATTCTTATAAAACCTGGCACAAAGTTCTGTCTATGAGTCATCCATTTCTTAATTCACTCACTCAACAACCAACTAACCGATAAGCCAACCAGCAAACCAACTAATTTAGGAGGCAACCAGCAAACCACCTATCACCAACCCACCTACCTACCAAACCAGCCAAGCAATGTATTTATTTGCAATCTATGGCAGCTACTCTATCAGAGTAGGGACTAGAAAGAGATGGGGTCTTTGTGCAATTCACAGACAGTTGAGGGAAGCAGGCATTAGTGAAATACTAACATAAGCAGTTATAACATTGCAGTGTAAGACAGAGGTAGCAGGTGCTGTGAGAATAATAAGGAATTTGACCTAGCAAGGGTCCTTGAGAAAATGTTGAGTCGGATCTGAAAGTTGAAGTTCACCACCCAATTTGAGCTGAGCCAGTTCTTCTAAGTTCCTGGGACAGGGAACTAGGTGCTGGGGCACTCAGAGGTCACTGAGGTCAGCCGAAGCAATGTTAGAGAAGGCCAAGCCACACAGGCAGACCCTGTGGGCTGCGGAAGGGGGGTCGGGTTTATCTCAGGACCAGCAGAAAGCCCTGAAGTGTTTGCGGCAGAGAGAGGCCACTGTTTCCTCTTGCTACAGAGAGGCTGGATTTGAAATGGGTCTGAGGTGGATGTGGGGAGCGCGGCTTGGGGCCACTTCAGGGCTCACGTAAAATACCATGGTAAAGCTCAAGTCAGAGTGCGGCTGCGGCTAGGATGGTGGCAGTGTGAAAACATTCAGGAGATGTTGGGAGGCAAAACTGACAAGGCATGGATGAATTAAAGACGGGGCAGTTGCTCTTGCTCCACAGTCCCTGCCTGAGCTTTCGGAGTTTAAAGACGGTGCTGTCTGCAGTGATGGAGAGGCTGAATAAGAGCAGGGTGGGTCTGCCCTGCACACACGGAGTTTGGGGTTGACATTGCAGTTTTAATGTTGCAAAGACAAAATGCAAGTCTCTTTACCTGGACTCCTTACAAGAATTGAACGGTAAGAAGAGTTAGAAGTCGGCATGCTCAGTGCCCACCGTCCTCTCGTGAAACTGGCTTTCACAGGAGGGCGCTCATTTGTTCCTCGCCCACTATCCCCTTCTGTCTAGGAGCAGCGCGCACTTAAAGCCATCGGTTCGGAACACCACGTTTACTAAAGAGAGGAGCGCTCGGCCGGCAGTGTAATTGTTTCAACACGGTCTCCACGTCGACGGGCTCGTGTAAGCCATCGTTAATTCTTTGTATAATTAATGCATAAAACGCAGAGTTTCTATTAATGGAAAAGCAAACTCAAGCATCACGCTGGTAATATTAATAACATGCATTTGTAATTACATACTGTAGATAACTGTGAAAGCTACATTTTTATTACATTAATAAAACGTAAAACCTCCTGAAGCAACCCAGAAGTGGGGGAGGGGGTGGCGACGCTGCAGAGTTCGCTGCTTCGTCTAAGTGTCAGGAGTATGCAGGTGTTGTTAGCTGGTAGGGACACTCGCAGGGTACAAGGGCATCTCTGTTCCCCTCAAAAGGATGACAATTCATATTCCTCTTTTTAAAAACTAGTATGAATAATTCACTGTACACATTAATGGTCTGCATTGTGACTTTTTTTTCTTTTTTTTTTATTGAGAAAAAAAATTTCCACCTCCTCCCAGCCTCCCACTCCTCCCGCCCTCCCCCTCACTCCTCTCCCCCTCCCTCTCGAGTCTGAAGAGCAGTCAGGGTTCCCTGCCCTGTGGAAAGTCCAAAGTCCTCCCCCCTCCATCCTGGTCTAGGAAGGTGAACATCCAAACTGGCTAGGCCCCCACAAAGCCAGAACAAGAAGTAGGATCAAAACCCAGTGCCATTGTCTTTGGCGTCTCAGCAACCCTCATTGTCCGCCATATTCAGAGAGTCAGGGTTTATCCCCTGCTTTTCGAGTCACAATTCAGCTGGGCTTGGTGAGCTCCCAATAGATTAGCCCCACTGTCTCCGTGGGTGGGTGCACCCCTCTTGGTCCTGACTTCCTTGCTCATCTTCTCCATGCATTGTGACATTTTTATTTTTTTTTCATTTATTTATTTATTAAGGATTTCTGCCTCCTCCCCGCCACCACCTCCCATTTCCCTCCCCCTCCCCCAATCAAGTCCCTCTCCCTCATCAGCTCGAAGAGCAATCAGGGTTCCCTGACCTGTGGGAAGTCCAAGGACCGCCCACCTCCATCCAGGTTTAGTAAGTTGAGCATCCAAACTGCCTAGGCTCCCCCAAAGCCAGTATGTGCAGTAGGATCAAAAACCCATTGCCATTGTTCTTGAGTTCTCAGTAGTCCTCATTGTCTGCTATGTAAGTCCGGTTTTATCCCATGCTTTTTCAGACCCAGGCTAGCTGGTCTTGGTGAATTCCTGAAAGATCATCCCCATTGTCTCAGTGTGTGGGTGCACCCCTCGCGGTCCTGAGTTCCTTGCTCGTGCTCCCCCTCCTTCTGCTCCTGATTTGGACCTTGAGGCATTGTGACATTTTTATATGTGTATCATCTTCTTTGATTATATTTCATCTCCATTGCCCATTATTTTAATTAATTTATTTATTTGTTATTTATTGTTTTTGGTTTTTCGAGACAGGGTTTGTCTGTGTCAATCTGACTGTCCTGGAATTTACTCTGTAGACCAGGCTGGCCTCAGACTCATGAAGATCTGCCTGCCTCTGCCAAGTTCTGGGATTAAAGGTGTGCGCCACCACCGTCTGGTTAATCTCACATTCTTAACCCTACCGTCTGTTCCTGGTTCTGCTCTTTCTTCAGCCCTACTCTCATGTATGTGTATGTGTGTGAATGTAAACACACATACTGGAGTGAGATAGAATTTCAATGCAGGATTTTCAAAAAAATCTTGAAAAGTTACATGATTTTTATAGACTTTCTAGATTTTTACCTATGAAGGAAAACAGGTGGAACATATCGTTGGGAATTCACTTTCTCTCAGCTTTCATGATGATCTCTGGTCCCATCCATTTTCCTGCAAATGATACAATGTCACCCTCTGTGGCCGACTAAAGCTCCACTGTGTGGGCCTTGCTTCCTTTATCTGTTCATTTGTGATGGGCGCCTGGGTAATTGTGTAGCTAAGCTATTATGAATACTGTTCCCATAAACACAGTGTCAGCTGCCTCTGTCTGTGACTTAGATGTCCTCATACAGTTGTATAGGCTCCCTGGACCGTGTAGTATTCCTTTTTTTTTCCTTTTTTCACGGAATGCCCATATTGACGTCCATAATGGCTGTGCCGAGTTGCATCCCTACCACAACTGTGTATGTGCCCCTCTTTCCTGGCTACTGTTTGTTTGATTTGATTTCTTGAGGTAGAATCCCAATCTTCTGTTTTCCTTTTTAGATAGGGTCTTGCTCTGTAGCCCTGGCTGGTTGGAACCGGTTCTACAGCCCCGGTAGACCCCGGCCATGAGACCATTCAGTCTTTGCTGCCCAAGTAGTTGACTGCACATCAGCACCACTAACTTTACACAATCTGCCCATTTATTGACTGAAAATTTTCATGAGTTTACTTTTCTTTACATATTCTGGATATCAATCCCTTGGCCAGTAAATAGCTGGCAATATTTTTCTTCCATTTTATAGCTTACTCTGGTAATTGTTTCCATTGAGATGCATAAACATTTTAATCTTATGTAATCCCCTTTGCCATTTCTTTTTATTATTACCTGGGTGATTTTTTTTTTCCCCAAGACAGGGTTTCTCTGTGTAGCTTTGGAACCTGTCCTGGTACTTGCTCTGTAACCCATGCTGGCCTTGAACTCACAGAGATCTGCCTCCCAAGTGCTGGGATTAAAGGTGTGCACCACCACCACCACCTGGCTCATTATTATTTTTAATGAGATGTCTTTTCTATGGTGAACTATTTTATGATGATGGAATAACATACTATTATGAATGCGAGTCATGATAGCAAGAGTAAAGATAAAAACCCAACTAAAAGCCGGGCGGTGGTGGCGCACGCCTTTAATCCCAGCACTCAGGAGGCAGAGTCAGGC
>NC_022013.1:27405954-27414499 GCF_000317375.1 Microtus ochrogaster
AGACCAGCCTGGTCTACAAGAGCTAGTTCCAGGACAGGCTCCAAAGCCACAGAGAAACCCTGTCTCGAAAAACCAAAACCAAAACAAAACAAAACAAAACAAAAACCCAACTAAATAAAGCAAAAGAAGCACTTATCCCAACTGAGAAACCAGCTACTGTTACTGCATCTTCTTTCTGAAGTATGCATTGGATCTTAGGGGACTCAGGGAGAGTGCCAACTGATTTATCTTAAGATTTGTTCTTACTTTTTCTGTAAGTGTCTATGTACCGTGTGTGTGCTTGATGACCATGGAGGCAGAAAAAGGCTTAGATCCTGTGGGACTGAGTTAGAGGAGGTTGTGACCCACCCACCATGGGCACTGGGAACTGAACCAGGGTCCTCTGGAAGAGCAGACGGAGCTCTTAACTGTGGAGCCATCTCTCCAACACTACAGAGTGCTAATTTCATAAAGGAAGACGTGAGATGTGTGTAGGGTCGCGGTGTTGCTAGGTTAATATCTTGGTCACGCTGACAGCTGGAAGGACGGGTGTGCTGGTTGGACCAGACCAGTCAATCCTCACTCCATGTCTGTCACTCTCCCCATGAAGGAGGACCCCAGGAGGGTTATTTGGGGCAGTTTCAGATGCTCTAAGGATTATGAACAGGTCTCTCTTCCTAGACAGGATGTGGGGGAAATAGCTTCGTTTTGGGGATGGAGTAGGGAAGTCTCCAAATATGGAGACCACTGGAGCACATTCGAAACATCTTAGAGGCTGGATGTATGGCTGGATTTTATCCCCAGCATCCAGGAAAACGATGCTAGAGGCAGGCGATGGCTCTGTGGAAGCTTCCCTGGGTAAAGTCACAGAAACACAGGAGGCACACACGACTGGTCCTTGTGCACTTGCTCCTGTCTCATGTGGTCCAGATTCCACTGGAGACTGTCCAAAGCATCTTGTTTCCCATGTGCACACCACCCAAAAGGCCCACAGAGACATTCCCACTCAATTACCCCAGAAAAGAAGCTGTCTGTGGCCATGGGACAAGGTTAAAAGTCTGTCTGTCTGTCTGTAGTTAATACTAGATTTGAAGCAAACATATATATAATTTAAGGTAAAAAAAGAAAAAATTTCCAGAATAATCTTGCATTCAAATTGTTATTCCAGAATGTCCAATTTCTTCTATTTGTACTATTTTTTTTTTGCCACAGCACCAAAACTGAGGTTGCTTTGCTTAGGTATATAAATGGTCTTTGGGCTGTCCAAATTTGCCTACAGAAATATATTATGGGGCTTAGAGAGGCAGCTCAGTGGTTAAGAATACCTTGTTCTCGCAGTAGCCCCGAGTCAGAATTCCAGGACCCACATATTGCCTGACCACCGTTCCTAACTCCAGTTCTAGGGGATCCACCACCCTCTTCTGACCTCTGAGAGCATGGGATGCATGTGGTGTGCAGACATTCATGTGAGCAAAACACTCATGGGCATAAACTAAATTAAATAAATCTTTAAAAAGACTTTATTAAAAATATAGAGAGTGCACGTTGTTTTATTTTTATAAAGACAGGTTTCAAGATTTTGCAATATCCTCTAAATGGTTTGTGAGCTCCCTTCCCTAGTCTAAGAATCATTTATGGACCAGAATATAAATAGTCCATGAATACAGATAGAATGCTTTCTTCCCTCTCTGTGTATTTCCTTATATGGCCAACAGGTGGCAGCATAGACACCAGTCGTCAACACCCCCATCACCTCCTACCCCGCCCCGCTTTTCCTGACCTCATATAAATTTGACCCGTAAAATATACTGTTAGAATCCTATTAGCAACCTGGCTGTGGCGCGGATAGACTGTGAACAAAGTGTCTCATCAAACTGCCCCCCAAATCTCTGTGGAAGAGTAAAGTGAGATTAAACAGCGGAGAGACAGTATTTGGTATGCTTTTGTTAGTGAGAGAAAAAGCAGTCAGCTGGTTGAGTCCAAGTGCTCACAGACTGGAAAATCGCATGGAATCTCCGGAGCGGCAGTTAGCGCTTTACTACGGAGTATCTAGCTTAAACGGTGTCTGTAGGGAATGATTTGAACAACTTTCTTATTCACAACAGGCAAACCGTTTCTTGGAACCAACAGCCCCCAAAGCTCTTTCACTCCCCAGAGAACAGAAAAAGAGGAAGCTGTCTTGCACTTGTGCCTCTGAGAATTTTTAATTTTGACAATTAAGTATCACTTTCCATTTCCGTGAGCTCATCCTGGAGGTGGATGCCTGCTACGGATTCTTAACCGTGTATACATTGGGCATTTCTTTTTTTCTGTAGGCCTAACTAGCTAGTTCAAATGTCAGCATTTTAGGCAGAAGGTTCCTGGTCTTCATATGGCTGATGACAACGACATTTCTCAGAATTAACTTATGTGTTTATGGGTATATACTTTGCGGTGCCCGTAATTCTAAGAGATGGAATTAAGTTTTTGTTTTAGTTTAGCCCAGTCCAAGGTCAAATCTCAACAGGACAAGTAGTTGGTGGGTTTGACGAGGTTCGTTCTGCCCGTGGCTTCCTTTCCTTTGGAAAGTCGCCATAAAATTCTGTTATTAGGGAACAAGGAGCGAATAGATGGACCCTCAGTGCTGCAGGCTGTCCTGCGTGGGAGAAGATGACGGATGGAGGGGCCTAGTGACGGTTGACAAATGTCAGCAGAAGGGATGCAAATGTTGTGGGTAGAAGAAAATTTGAAAAGTGTTTGCCAGCCTGTTTGGGTTCATTTTTCACAGTCTGGTTCAACTGTGAGGCTCCCTTGAAATGTAAAATAACCTCCAGGCAAAACCCGGAGCCAGGAATTTGCATCTGAGTTCAGCTTCTCGCGATAATAATTACCGTTAGCAGGACTTCCGTGGATCAATCTGCCACCAATCAATTAGTGTTTATGGAAATGTGGTTTTTGTCTAGTCTTCCATTAAATGTTGTGAGCAACAGGAGACAAATTGAATCCTAATCCCCTGGTTGTTGTTACTGTTGTCTTCGGAGCCTTGGACCTCGCAGGGTGGGGGCGGGAGAGAAAGGGAGCCACAGGGAGCCACGCGGCTGCAGAGTCAAAGGCAATTGTTTGATGATGACTATTTATGTATCAATCAAAGCACTGGGGATCGAACCTAGGGCCTCAGACATACTAGACAAGTATTCTACCACTGAACTGTACTCCCAGTGTGCTTTTATTCCGATTATAAAATCGGAGATGAGGCTTCATCCCCAGGCTGGCCTCAAACTTGGCAATCCTCCTGTCTCAGTGTCCACCAGGCCTCGCTGGTTAGAAGGGGTTTTAATGTGAGCCTGTGGCTCAGGTGCAAGGCTGTTTCTTCCCTAGGGCTCCTCGGATTAGTCCTGGTGCTCTGCTCGGAGCTCCTTTATAAAATGTTTGTAGTGGGTAACAGCTCCAGTTTGAAAGTCCCTAGTGTGTGTGTGTGTGTGTGTGTGTGTGTGTGTGTGTGTGTGTGTGTGTGTGTGTGTGTGTGTGTGCGCGCATGCGCGCCAGCGCGTGCTGTGACACAGAGGGCCTGATAGTTCTGGACCGGGGTGGGTGGCCTTTTCTCCTGACCACCTCGGGGACCATTCTAAAAGCTCCAGGTGTGTGAGGGGAAAGGAGAAACTGACTCAGTCAGAGTGGAATGCATTTGGATTTAGTTTTTCCACGAAGAAGGTTATTTTTGGGTTTTTATTCAGGGTTCTTACAGGTTGGCCCTGTGTGTGGTTACTTAATGCAAAAAAAAAAAAAAATCCTCCCCCCACTCAGCTCCCTCCCCATCTCCCATGGGATTTATAAGATTCACAAATAGCAATTCAGGTGACCTGCCCTGTCAGGTGTGGGACAGGCCTGCCATCCTAACACTGGGAAGGTTGAGGAAGGTCAATTGTCCCTGGGTCTGAGGCCAGACTGGGCTACATAGTCAATTCTACGACAGCCTTGCCCGTCAACTTCTTTAAAATTTCATTTATACTGCATTTTGTTATTATGGGTTAATTGTTTAAGGCATGAGCCCATGGAGTCCAGGCTGGCCAAACTCCTGATCTTCCCTCCTCTTCCTCCGGAGTGCTCGGGTCCCAGGAGTGTGCTCCGCTCCCGCTCCCTCTCCCGCTCCTGCCTTGTCTCAATGTGTTGTCCCATCTGCCAGGCATGGCTGTAATTCCTCCACCTGTTAGATGGCTGGATCACTGCTTCCCAAAGTATCATCCTAGCTATTATCTCCACAGCAAGTCCACATTTTAGAAAGGGTTCCGCATAAAAATGAGTGTGTTCCTGGCCAAGGCAACTTTCACAGGTGTCTCTTGTTTTGATACAGGGTCTCACACAGTTTGGGCTGACCCTTTTTTTTTTTTTTGAGGATGACCTTGACCTTCTGATCTCTGGCCAGCACCACTCAAGTGCAGGGATTATAGACCTGTACCACTGCTCCGGGTTTATGCAGTGCTGGGGATCCCATGGGTGCCGGGATGGGGTGGAGCTGCTCAGTGTTAGGCAGGCTCTCCACCAGCTGAGCCCCAGCCCAGCCCTCTTGGCTTCTGAGGTCTGAAGCCCAGGAAGGGGAAATGTGTGTGGCTCTAAAATGCCTTGAGGACTTAGGAGACACCTGCTTATACATTCATTTATAATTAAAAAGACGATCACAAAAGAAGACAGAAACTGGGCTGGAGAGATGGCTCAGTGGTTAAGAGCACCGGCTGCTCTTCCAGAGGTTCTGAGTTCAATTCCCAGCAACCACATGGTGGCTCACAACCATCTGTAATGAGATCTGGCACCCTCTGGCGTGTGGACATACATGGAGGTAGAATGTTGTATACATAATAAATAAATAAATCTTAGGAAAAAAAAAGACAGAAACTGCCAGGCAGTGGTGGCACACGCCTTTGATCCCCGCACGTGGGAGGCAGAGGCAGGTGGATCTCTGTGAGTCCAAGGCCAGCCTGGTCTGCAGAGCAGGTTCCTGGAAACAGAGAAGCCCTGTCTTGAAACGCTAAAAATGACAGACAAGAACGTTGAAGGTGAGTTACTGAATGATATGGTATATCATTTTGGAATTAAAAAAAAAGAATGAATTATTTTATATTTCTTTCTTTTGCTGTAGGGTCTCATGTTGAGGACACTGATCTGAACCCTGATCTTACCTGCCATCACCTCCCAATATGCATATCATCACACGCGACTCCTTTTATTATTTTTAAAATGTGTTTTACACTTACTTATTGAGAACAAGGGTGTGTGTGTGTGTGTGTGTGTGTGTGTGCACACGCGCAGGTAGGTGCACCACAGGGCCAGTGCTGGGGCGGTAGACAACTAAGGAAATAAACTTAGGTCATCAGGCTTAGCAGGAAGTGCCCTTAGTGGCCGAGCCATCTCGCCATTCCGCATTTTAGTTTTTTATATCACTAAAAAAGTAATCGAAGACCAAGAAAGGCAGCAAGCAGGTGTAAGACAGTGAATGAGGACATTGTAAGAGAGAGTTTCACCGAATTTTAACAGTACGCTTTAGGACGGCAGGTGCGAAACTATACAGGAGTCTCTGATGATACATATTTTGGGGGCACAACTTGAAATACGCATCTTATTAAGATTCATGTTTTGCAATGTCTAAAACAGGCCGGGTACGGCTCGGGCCTTTTATGTATAATTTAAGAATGGAAACCATAACAATATGTAGGTAGGACGAATTTATCTTCTGAATGGAGGAATTAGGTCATCGTCAGGCAGTTTTATCTGTTGGGAATCCCTCTCTGTAGATACTCACGCAGTGAGCACCAGCGCTGGCCCAGCTCTAGCAGAGCGATGGAGGCTCAGCAGGATTGCAAAGGAACGCTGCGATGAAAGTTGGGAGCGTTATTTTCAGCGACCATGCGGGGTACACCATTCCCTTCAGTGCCAGTTCTGTGACTGGCTGCAGCCTGCTTGCTGCGCTAGGGCTCCAGCTGCGAGAATGGGAGGCTAACAAGCTTCCCCAAGTCCACAGAGAGCAATTGCATCAAGGAGACACCGTGTACCTTGGGCTCCGGGCCTGTGGTCCCACAGCTCCCTAGGGCACCAGGCTAGACTCGAAGTGCTGGGAATGACCTTGGCGCCTCTCAGCAAGGCCACCTGAAACGGAAAAGGGAGGGTTCACTTGGTGGATTTCCGGAAGAGGGGGACCAGACTTGGACTTTCTTTAGAGAGCGGGGAGCCTGAGGAACAGGCTGGGTTACCAAGGACAGCCCTCTGGACTGGTAATAAAAGGCGTCCCAGCGGCGTGCAGACGGATTTGCAGAGCAGACACGATTCTTTAAAGCAGGAGCCGGGTTCCCTGCGGTTGGTTAGTTGGGGCTGCTCTAGCCCACTGTATCCAATCCGAACCGCCTTGTGTGGTGGCCCGGGGTCCCTCCCACAGCGGCCAGGTTCTGTCGAACACTGGGGCTCGGACCTCCGGTGTTTTAGGAGATTTTAGAGGAAGGAAGAGCAAACGCGTTGAGGCCTCCTCGGATGTCGCTCACCTGGGAAACGGTGCTCTGGATTTTGAGAAAACAATCCAAGATGTTAATTGGCCGCTGGAGCCCACAGGGCACTCGTGAATAGCAACTAGAGCTTGGATATAAAGCCTAGAAGGCTAGGACTTCGTCATTTGCTTAGAAAGCATATATGCTTTTTGCTTATGAAGGATAATCGTGTCAGCTTTTTAGTATAAAAGAATTTAGAAAGCTGGAGATTTTTATATTTTTGGTTGTGAGCCTCGCCTTTATCAGCTGAGCCATTTCTCCAAGACACTTAAGGAAATGTTCAACATCCTTAGCCATCAGAGAAGTGCAAATTAAAACAAATCCGAGATTCCATCTTAAACCTGTAAGAATTGCCAAGATAAAAAACACTGGTGACAACTTATGCTGGAGAGGATGTGGGGTAAAGGGAACACTCCTCTATTGCTGGTGGGAGTGCAAACTGGTACAGTCACTTTGGATAACAGTATGGAGATTTTTCAGAAAATTAAGAAACAACTTTCCTCAAGACCCAGCAATACCACTTTTGGGTATATAACCAAAGGATGCTCAATCGTACCACAAGGACATGTGATCAAATATGTTCACAGCAGCGTTGTTTGTCATCGCCAGAACCTGGAAACAACCTACATGCCCCTCAACTGAAGAATAGATAAGGAAAATGTGGTGCATTTACACAATGGAGTACTACATAGCAGAGAAGAACAATGACATCTTGAAATTTGCAGGCAAATGGATGGGTCTAGAAAACATATTGAGTGAGGTAACCCAGACCCAGAAAGACAAATATAATATGTACTCACTTGTAAGTGACTTTTAGACATAAAGCAAAGAAAAACCAGGCTACAAACCACAATCCCAGAGAACCTAGACAACAATGAGAACACTAAGAGAGACATACATAGATCTAATCTACATGGGAGGTAGAAAAAGACAAGATCTCCTGAGTAACCTGGGAGTGTGGGGGTCATGGGAGAGGGTAGAAAGGGAGGGGAGAGGATGGGAGGGGAGCAGAGAAAAATATATAGCTCAATAAAAACAACTTTAAAAAATGTTATTCTAAAGAAATTTGAAACAATTTAATGATATTTGATATTTATGCATTAAAACATTTCTGAAGGGAAACAGTAGGTCTAGAGGCAAGGGAATGTGATGGGGGACCAAGAGGAGCGGAGAGAAGGGAGGCTGTGGTCTGGCTGTATTGCATGAGAGAAGAATAAATAAAGAGAAAAAAACACTTTCAGAAAGAAAGAAAGAAAGCCGGAGAAGAACCAGGCGTGGCGGTGCATACCCTTAATCCTGAGTCCAAGACCAGCTTGGTCTACAGCGGGAGTTCCAGGACAGTGCGGTGAGGGGCGCACAGAGAAACCCTGTCTCAAAAAGCAAAAACAAACAGAAAAAAAGTGGGAGAAAGAATGACCAAGAGGAGAAAGGAATCTTTGCTCTGTCCCATTTGTTTTTATCCTTTCTATCTGTCTGTCTGTCTGTCTGTCTGTCTGTCTGTCTGTCTGTCTGTCTATCAGTATCTCTATTTCTCTCCCTCCCTCCCTCCCTCCCTCCCTTCCTCCCTCTCTCCCTCCCTCCCTCCTTCCCTCTCTTCCTTCCTTTCTGTTTTGAGACAGGGTCTCAATTATCTAGCCCTTGCTTTCCAAGAACCCTCTATGCTACACCAGGCTGGCCTTGAACTCACAGAAATCCCCTTGCTTTTGCCTCTCTAGTGCTGGGATTAAAAGTGTATGCCACATGTCCCGCTCCCCAAAGATGTGTACCTCAAAGACAATGATATTTTAAGAAGGGAATAAGGGTAGTCCAGCGGGGGAGGGTGGTGTCATTTAGACTAAAGAGACCAGGATCATCTCCTGTAGTCATCACTGACCTCAGGTGGGTCTTGTTCCGGGGCCTGTTTGCATTACCAGGCGTTTTCACCAACTGGTGAGTAGCTGGCGCTGTGTTCCTGGATCCAGGTGAGGCGATGCTTTCCTATTAGCTGGCTGGCTGCAGAAAGAGCCCTTCTGATCCTCTGCGTGGGTGCTGGGTCTCTCACTCCACGCTGCCAGGGG
>NC_022013.1:27414599-27421780 GCF_000317375.1 Microtus ochrogaster
GGGGGGTCGGGGATGGGGCACACACCCATGAGCCTGCGAGAGCCAAAAGCATCAGCAGCCAGCCTTGGAAAACAGCCTTCCTTCTGGAGCTGCGTGACTGACCAGGTATGCAAACCTTAGTCTCTTCCTAACCCGGCTCTGGAGTCCTCTGTGAGAGGAAAGTGGCTTAGGAAGCCAGGCTGCTGCACCCGAGAGGCTCATGGATGCCCATTGTGAGGACAACAGCCACTCTCTGGAGCTGGTGTCTTAGCCCCAACATCTAGCCATGTTATCAAACACCTTAGCCCAACGAGGAAGGAGGAATCTAGGAAAGAAGCTAGCGCGACTCAAAAAACTTGGGTCAAAAAAAAAACCAAAAAAAAAAAAAAAAACTTGGGTCTGCCCAGTTGGCTGCATGATCCTGGATAAGTCAATCAATGGTGCCTCAGTTTCTTCATGTTTAAAATAGATTATAATAGGGCTGTGTCAGCACAAAACATAGCGCTCATCTCAAAGGGAATAGAGATGGTTTATTCTAAATCTAACAGAAAGCCCTCCCAGAGGACATGGATTTAGGTTGTCCCCAATGCCATGGTCCAAAGCGATGGTAACAGCTTCATGAAGTTTTAAAGTACCAGTTCGCCTCTGTGAAAACACCTGCAAGGTGGGTTACAGCAAAATGGGGGAAATATCCATCACAGGCTTCAGATGCTATCTGAGTCTAAATGTATTCTTAACTTCTGAGTTGGGGCAAGTTAGCCTGGTGGTCTTTGAATACACCCCCAAAGACTCCACACTTAAGGCCTAAGGATGTCAAACACTGCGGTGGACAATAAACACCTAGTAAGGAGTCTAAAGCTAGCTCAGGATCACTTGGTTCTGAAGATCTGCAACATTCCAACTCTTCACAAGTACATGGTTCTAACCAGGCAACCAGTGTTGCAGAACCTCTAACATGTGTTTTTCTGGGAACGTGAGTTCACAGTTTTGAGGTGCTGATAGGAAGCACTTTCTAGGGACATGTTCTTAGTGCAGAGCCATTGTCTGGTGTGGGGTGTGGGGGCATTCTGGTAGTCCAGAGGCCAGAGCTGAGGCTGGAGGATCACCTGAGCCCAGGAGTCATATTGTCTGTGGAGACGGAGCACCCCTTCTTTTATTGTTCAGACAGGGTCTCACTATGCAGCCCAGGCTATCTCTCACTCAGGATGAGTGTGGTCCCCAAGGGCTGTTGGGAACGAGGAGCTTCAGTGGGATAACTAAGGGGTTGAGGCTGGCTGTTGGGGGTGAACGGGGTGCCTGGCAGAGTTCTTCCCTAACACTGGGAGCGCATTGGGTTTGTGCAATGGGATAGGGAAGGGATATGGTAGGTGGATGTTAGTGGAGGTTGTGCGATCGTTTCCTGGCCACCAAGACCTGAATAATCTAATCACACAAAAACCATATTAATTAGAACACTGTTTGGTCAATAGCTTAGGTGTATTCCATGTTGGGAGCTATGAACCCCCCAGATCCTGAATTTCTGGTAACAGCTTGTAATGCTTGCAGCTGCTTTGAGCACGAGACCCTCAGGAGTTCCTGATGGCAGGGGGAGTGGTTTCTGGTGGGTTTGGCTGGGGTGTGGCTATCAGTTAAGAATCTTTATATAAGCTGCCCCTGGACACAATAAGTGGGGCATTCTGGCATCAAGGATGACCTGTGACTCTGTGTATCTTTTTGTGTTTAAATCTCCAGTCCCTTGCCCCGTTCACAAACTGTGTGGTAGTGCATAGAGCGTAGATGGGCGTAATGTGCTACAACTCCTAGCTAGCTCTTACATCTTAAATTAACCCATTTCTATTCATCTGTGTATCCCTGTGAGGCTGTGGCCTATAGGTTAGGTTCTGGAGACTTCCTTCAGCAGCTACATGGCATCTCTCTGACTCCACCTACTTTCTCCCTGCATTCAGTTTAGTTTTCCCACCTAGCTCTATTCTTCCTTGCCATAGGCCAAAGTAGCTTCTTTATTAACCAATGGTAATAAAACATATTCATAGCATACAGAATGGAATGTCATACAGGTGGAGACTGGAGTTTTCATTTCATGGGATTTTTCTGTGCCCTGGGAACTGAATTTGACCACAGGAACCAACGTAGAAAGTGTGTCCAGGTTCTAACATGGACTCACAAAGTCTTTTTTTTTTTTCTTTCTTTTTTCTGAGACAAGGTTTCTCTGTAGCTTTGGAACTGGCTCTTGTAGATCAGGCTGGCCTCCAACTCACAGAGATCCATCTGTGCCTGCTTCCTGAGTGCTGGGATTAAAGGCATGTGCCACCACCACCTGGCTAGAAACTCTTTTTAATCCAGCAAGCATATCCTTGTATGGAAAGCCTGTTAGTTTGCAGGGTATCCCAGCATGCCCCGGGGTGACTGACATGTACTGCTGACACTCTTAACTGTGGAAAAACTCATGGCAGGTTCCCAGTGGCCATCAAGAAGCAGGCCAAATGACCAGCGCGGCTGCTGCAACTCTGTTGGGATGCGTCCCCTGTTGCCTGGGGAGATTTCCCTGGAAGGTCTCTGTTTTGTTGCCCATGGCCAGCTACCATTTGAGCTGGCAATGTGAAGAGTGATTCCGTTGCCCTGTGCAGCTTGTACTTGATCTCTTTAGTGGTATAGGTGATAAAGACACAGCAAATATGATTCTTCTAGTGCAGTTACAGCCAGCAGGTCCTGCAAGAAGGTGCACTGACTTGATAACATCTGTTGTTAATGTTAACTCTAGTTTATTGTTGTTATTTTGTCGAGCTGGAGTCTGAGTCCAGGGCCTCTGGCAATGCTATGCACACACACTGTCTCTGAGTTACATCCCTAGCCCTCACTGGTAATTCTCCCCTCCTTTTTTTTTTTTTTTTTTTTTTTTGAGATGAGAGGCTTACTGTGTAGACTAGCTAGGCTCAACCACACAGGCATCCACCTTCCTCGGCCTTCTGAGTGCTGGAATTAAAGATGTGAGCCAACACACCCGGCAATTTAAACTAAAAACAACAACAAAAGCCTTCTTCTGACCATGTAAAGCGGCCCAGGAGCCCCGTATTCAGGGCTGTGTGGCTGTCACAACTGAACACAAAATGGCAGTGGAACGGGGAAGTGACTACAGAGATTCTTTATTATTTTCCTCTTACTGAAAATGGATTTTTCTAGATGGGCATGGTGGAACATACCTTTGGTCCCAGCCCTTGGGAAACAGGTGGATCTCTGAGTTTGAGACCAACCTTGTCTACAGAGGGGATTCCAGGACAGCCTGGGTTATACAGAGAAACTTTGTCTCAGAAAAAAAAAATGTATTATTTTTCCTCACATAATATATTCTGGTTTTTTTTTTTTTTTGTTTGTTTGTTTTTCGAGACAGGGTTTCTCTGTGGTTTTGGAGCCTGTCCTGGAACTAGCTCTTGTAGACCAGGCTGGTCTCGAACTCACAGAGATCCGCCTGCCTCTGCCTCCCGAGTGATGGGATTAAAGGCGTGCGCCACCACCGCCTGGCTAATATATTCTGATTATGATTCCCCTCCCTCTACTCCTCCCAGTTCCTCCATACCTTCTCTCTCATCTGGATGAGGGGTCCTAGTTAAGGTTAAAGAAGTCAGGGCAGGGCAAATGCTCTACTCGATGGGCTTGAGAGCCAGCCCCTGGTGGTGCATTTTCTTGATTGATGAGTGATGGGGGAGGGCCCATCTCACTGCAGGCGGGGCCACCCCTGGCCAGGTGGCCCTGGGTTCTGTAAGAAAGCCAGAAGCAGCTCCCCTCCATGACCTCTGCATCAGCTCCTGGCTCCAGGTGCCTCCCCCGACTTCTCTAAATGTGATTTAGAGCTGAAGGTGAACTCCCACGTCTTCAGGACCTTCTGCTTGCTAGGGAAATGCCCTGTCGCTACATCTCAGTCCTGGCCTTTCATTTCTTCCATCATTGTGACTGCAAGTGGCCACAGCGTCACACCTGATGCTCATCAGGCAGGTCCTTGTGTTCTGTCCTTTGCTGAGGCTTAATCTCTACTCAAGGGGCTGGAGAGATGGCACAGCAACCAAGAAAACTTGCCGCTCTTAAAGAGGGTGTAAGTTCAATTCCTGTGCCCCCGTGGGACAGCTCATAACTGCCTGTAACCTCAGATCCGTGGGCTCTGATTTCCTCCTCTGTCCTCCCTGGCACTGCACTCATGGAGCCCACACACACTTAAAATCCAAACCAATCTTTAGTTTTTACTCAGCTCCTGAGGAAGGGCTAAAATGCCCCCACCCCCACCCGCATTGCTAGGGATTCAACCCAGGGCCTTGCACAAGCTAGGCAAGCTCCCTACCAGGGAGCTACCTCCCCAGCCCTGCTTTTATCTTATAGATGAAAACAAAGAGATTAAAATCAGTGTGACTTCCTCAAAGTCTCACCGTTAGTAAAGTGCAAGCTATATACTGTCTGCTTGTAAGGTATTTGCAATTTACCTATCTTTATTCTTAAAAAATAAAAAAATCATTATTCGTGTGGATGTGTGAGAGAAATGTGTAGGGTGGGTGTGTCTGCTCTGATGTACACTGTGGAGGTCAGAGGTCAGCTTTGTGGCATCAATTCTCACCTTCTGCCTTTATGGCTTCTGGGAATCGAACTCAGGCTGTCAGACTTATGCATCAAATGCCCCTGGCCAGCCCAGGCCTTACTTTAAGAAATAATTTATTTTGTTTCTAAGAAATGTGTTCTTGAGTTTCAAAATTGAAATGAAAAACAGCATTAAATTGAAGACAAAACGCTCTGACTTTGGAAGTGACCGCCCTGTGGCTGAGATACACCCTGGGAAAGATTGTAGCAATCTTTCCATCTTCCAGTGTGTGTGTGTGTGTGTGTGTGTGTGTGTGTGTGTGTGTGTGTGTGTGTAAATAAACACAAACATGGGCTCAAATTTCCTGAAAAAGAAGGCAGCATACCCCATGTTTTTTTAATATTAGTCGATCCTCTACTCTTTTTTTTTTTTTGGCTTGTCACTCTAATTGGGGGCTCTTTAACTGGTGTGTGGAGGTGCCTGGCTATCGGCCTATTTTAAATTTAGGGTTTATTTATTCTTTGAGATCCTAATGCATACATACATATTTTGATCATACTCACCCTCTTCTCCTGGCTTCCTTTTTCCCCCGCCCCCGATTCCGTCACTTACATTCTCCCCCACCTCACCCCACATCCCCCTGCTTCATGTCCATCCTTCCTTCTTCCCACTGAGGCCAGTTAGTGCAGCCCCCATCCTTGCTCACACACTTCTGCTGGTGTAGGTTAAGAACATTATTCATTTTTAGTGGAACTAGTTGTTTTGCTCCAAAATGTATAAAAAAAAAAATCTAAACGAGGTTCTGCCTGAGTTTGTATTTGTGACCTAAAATACGGCAAGACTGCTCTTCCAGAGGACCCAGGTTCAATTCCAGTACCCACACAGCAGCTCTTAACTGTCTCTAATGCCGCTTCCCGGCAAGCTGGTGCCCTCTTCTGGCCTCTATAGGTGCTGCAGGGACACAGCACACAGACATGCAGGCAAAACATTCAAACATACAATTTTTTTTTTGAGACAGGCTTTTTGTGTGTGTATGGACCCCTGGCTGTCCTGGAACTCACTCTGAGGACCAAGCTGTCCTCAAACTCATAGAGATCTTGCTGCCTCTGCCTCCTGCATGTTGGGAATAAAAGCAGGACTTTCGGTGACAGACTCCATTAATCTTCTGCCAGGGGCACTAGGAAGCCGTTAAAGGCTTTGAAACCAAGAATCTTGGAAATGATCAGAGGTGTGTGTGTGTGTGTGTGTGCACGTGTGTGTGCACTTGTGTGTGTGCGCATGTGTGCACGTGTGTGTATGTGTGCGTGCGTGTGTGTGTGTGTGTGTAGTGCACTAGTGCTGTAGAGAATAGACTACAGAGGTCCAGAGAACAGGAGTGTGGAAGTTGATGGCTTTGGGGGTAAATACAGGCTGCCAAGCCCAACAACCTGAGTTCGATCCCCAGAGCCCATGCCTAGAGAGCTGTATGCAGGGGTGGCGTCTGTCACCTACAGAGAAAGGAGAGACAGACAGGAGAATTGCCTAGACACTCACAGATGAGCTAAGCTAGAGCATGCAGCGTGGCAGAAGAAGGCGGAGGAACGAGCTCTTAAAACTGTTCTCTAACCGGCACATGCACTCTGTGGCACGTGTGTGTGCTCACGTACACAATTCGATAAACTATCATTAAAAAGAGTATCAAGGAGGATAGATAGTAGCTGCTGAAGCCCAGGTGACGTGGGAGGAGGGTGGGCACACTGGCGTCAGCAGGATCTTAGATCCAGGACATAACCACTTTTCATTGATTCTGAAATATGAACCAGTTTGATGTTTCTACATGATGGTACTTTTCACTATCGAGACAGACTTTTCACTAATGCTACGTGTCTCGTAGCCAGGAGCCTCCTAGGTCAGACAAGGGGTTGCTTAGGAGCTAAAAGCTGTTGAACTTGGTGCCGTGTAGTTCACAGGACTGGGATGAAGCTCCCGAGCAGCCAACTGTGGGCTCCAGCAGGCAAGAGGCCCTGCAGGAACAGCTATCTTCTACAGCCATGTGGCAAAGTCCAAACTGTGGCACATCTTAGTTAATGTGTGCCAGGGACTGAGCTGCCCATTTTAATGTTGGAGTGGGGCATATAGTCTCTCTCTCTCTCTTTTTAAAAAACAGAGTCTTTTATGTAGCCCTGGCTGGCCTGGAATTTTTCTATGTAGACCAGGCTGGTGTTGAAGTCACAGAGTCTGCCTGCCTCCATTTCTGCCTTCTGGGATTAAAAGCATGTTCTACCACATCCAGGGTTTATTTTTTTCCAAACCGGATGTTACCATGGTGCTCAGGCTAGTCCTAATCTAGAGATCTCCCTGGTTTAGAGCTCTGGGATTACAAACATGCATCAATTTCATGATATCCAAGCTTTGGTTATATCATTGAAGAGGTTTTTAAAAAATTAATTTTAATAACTGCTGTTTTTTTATCAGTTATTGATATAGATATACTGATTTTGTGTAGATGAACCCCTTTCCTACTTTAATCTCTGTTCACATATGTGTAGATCTCCCCATCCACACACTGTAGATCTCTCTGTCCACACCTGTAGATCTCTCTGTCCACACCTGTAGATCTCTCTGTCCACACATGTGTAGATCTCTCTGTCCACACACGTGT
>NC_022013.1:27421880-27422654 GCF_000317375.1 Microtus ochrogaster
CACACCTGTAGATCTCTCTGTCCACACCTGTAGATCTCTCTGTCCACACATGTAGATCTCTCTGTCCACACACGTGTAGATCTCTCTGTCCACACACGTGTAGATCTCTCTGTCCACACATGTGTAGATCTCTCTGTCCACACGTGTAGATCTCTCTGTCCACACAGGTGTAGATCTCTCTGTCCACACAGGTGTAGATCTCTCTGTCCACACAGGTGTAGATCTCTCTGTCCACACAGGTGTAGATCTCTCTGTCCACACACGTGTAGATCTCTCTGTCCACATGTGTAGATCTCTCTGTCCACACACGTGTAGATCTCTCTGTCCACACATGTGTAGATCTCTCTGTCCACACACGTGTAGATGAGCCCCTTTTCTGCTTGATCTCTCATCCACACAGCTCTCCCTTTGAAGGAAGTATTGGTCACCACCTCTGCTGTGTTCTCTGGTGTTTGAAATTAATAATGTTAGCTTTTGTATGTCTGTATCATGATATCAAGTATTATATTGGTATCTTTCTGGCTCAAACATTCTGGAATTTCTTTCTTGTGGAAAGTTCCTGCTATGTCTAAGGGAGGAGAAGTCACATGGGTAAATACTGGTACTGAGATTTGGTTCTTTTGTGAAAGCCTTTTTTCTTTCTTTCTTTCTTTCTTTCTTTCTTTCTTTCTTTCTTCCTTCCTTCCTTCCTTCCTTTTTCTTTCTTTCTTTCTTTCTTTCTTTCTTTCTTTCTTTCTTTCTTCCTTCCTTCCTTCCTTCCTTCCTTCCTTCCTT
>NC_022013.1:27422754-27425514 GCF_000317375.1 Microtus ochrogaster
CCTTCCTTCCTTCCTTCCTTCCTTCCTTTCTTTCTTTCTTTCTTTCTTTCTTTCTTTCTTTCTTTCTTTCTTTCTTTCTTTCTTTCTGAGACAGGATCTATATAGCCTTGGGTGTCTTGGAGTTTGCTGTGTAGACCAGGCTGGCCTTGAACTCACAGAGACCCTACTTTCTCTGCCTCCTGAGAACTGGGATTAAAGGTGTGCACCACCTCAACCGGCTGAGGAAACTTTTGAAGTCAAGAGAGACTGGCCTATGAACAGTAGTTCTTAGTAACCTGAGTGTGGGTGTCTAGAAACCCTAAAGGCCCTGTCCTAGACTTGCTGTGGCAGGGTGCACTTCTCTGCCACACGCTGAGGGCTGAGTGTTTGTGTCCCCATGGTTTATGTGAGGAAGCTCTAATCCTCACTGTGAATGGGGCGTTCTGGTCTTTGGTGAACATTTTGGCATGAGAGTTGTACCTTCATGAAGGACAGGATTGAGAAAGCCATTGTCCCTGCATGGTATTCTCTGTGGGAATACAGCAGGAAGTGAACATCCGCAAGCCAGGAAGAGGGGCCTCGTCATCCGCCCCACCATGATGGCACCCTGTGGCTTGTCTCCCTTTCTTCCCCTGCTAAGGAGGTGGAGTGAGCTTTAGAACAGATTAGAATGAAGGGGACCAGTGTGAAGGCTGGACTGTTATGTCACTGGCTGAAGAAGCCGCTGGTCCAGGACTATGCGGGAAACTGTCTGGGGAGCAGAGAGACCAGATGTGTCACAGTAATCATTGTCTCTGAGGTGCCACCTCCTGGTAGAATTCTTGCCCATAGTGACCAATAGCAATGGAACAGATACTTAGCTGATGCCACACTGGAGGCAGCAAGCAAGATGAATTTTTTTCTGAGTGTAAGGAGCCATTTCATCAGCCAGACAACAATGATCACCATGTGAGGTAGAAGGAAGGCAGATCAGTTCCTGGATACACTTGAGATGGCTCCATGCCACACCCAGTGGACAAGCATTCTGTCAACTCTTTTGACCCAAACTTTAAAATAGAGTTGTAACACAAAGGCAGAATCACAGCCTGTGAAAGGCAGGGTGCCGAGGGAAGGGGTCCTCTTGTGAGTTCTGCTCTGCCAGCTGCGCTCGACTTGGGAACATGAGCGTCATCAGCCTTTGGTACAGTATAGTCCCAAGCTTTCTGATCGTGAACATTGATTAACAATAAACATCTTACATCTTTAGTGGCTCACTGAAAAGGAATAAGTCCTTAAATACTCAATCTTTGTCTTTTCTGCTACTTGAACATACTTATGTTACTATTGGTGAATATTTATGTTTTTTGACACAAGTTTTTACTGTGTTAACAGCCTTGGTTGTCCTGGAACTAGCTCCTATGTAGATCAGGCTGGCCTCGAACTCACAGAAATCCACCTGCCTCTGCCTCTCAAGTGCTGGGATTAAAGGCATGTACCATCACTGCCTGGCTGATTTTTATTATTTTATTATCAGTTTTATTATTAAGTAATGAAACAAAAGTATTTTAAAGGTGTTGATAGCTTCAGTATGCAAAGACTAATGCTTTGTATGGTGTCCTTGTAAGGGGGAAATAGTCACTAGGAGAGGTGCCAGGTCCCCCTCTATTCCTATTGGAAGTTTCTTAGTACCTCTTTTAAGAATGATGTTGTCATCACCAGTGGCTACCCTTTGGCTCCATCCATCATAACAAAATGGCTGGACACCTTCAGTGGATGAGTAAGGGCTTTGCTAGTATAGAGATGCAGAAGTGAGAAATTCCATGTAAGTCAGACTGGAGAGGGCTGGCTAGGCCTCTCCTACAAACACGGTGCCTTTGAGTGATGGGGCAAAGGCACCACCCCCCTGGGTGCACCCCTCTCAGGCACAGGTGTGTTGCACTTGGTGCTGATGAGAATCCCTTTGGGCTGGCCCAGCTCCCTCGAGCCCACCCAGCAAGTACGCTGTCGACACTTCTGTGTGTTCCAGTGTTGCCGTCTCTGCCCAGTCATACTTTGAAGCCTTAACCACACTGGCTTCCAGCTGGACTTTTTCCCAGGTAGTGTGGCTGCTCACAGTGAGTTGGTGGGGGCAGAAGGGCACAAGGGTGGGTGTGCAAGTCTGCCATTGCTTCCTGTCCTCCACACCATACACGAGGCATGCTCATGGCTGCGATGGCCTCTGGTTAAATGGCTTCTCTCATAGCAGGTGGGGATCCAGAAGGAAATTTCCAAACCTCCGTGTCGTGCTCCAAACCACAGGGCAGATATTAGTGGTGTCCAATGTTGTTCTAAAGCGGAGAGCAAGGTTTAGTGTATGTATTTTAGGTCTTAAATTTGCCTAAATTGCTAAGCTTGACATTAGATTTCCTCCTTATAGCTTCCCCCATGACTCCCTCACTCATTGTTCCATGGTCCCACAAATGTACAACTTAAGCTTGCTTGAAACATCTCTTTATAGCCAGGTGGTGGTGGCACACACCTTTAATCCCAGCTCTCGGGAGGCAGAGACAGGTGGATCTCTGAGTTCCAGGCCAGCCTGATCTACAGAACAAATAGTTCCAGGTCAGCCAGAACTGTTACACAGAGAAACCATGTCACAGAACCAAAACCAAACACAATGCAACAAACCCCACATCACTTTATATCCAAACGCTGCAAGCTGTGCCCTCTGTGTCTGCATCTCGTGTTGTCCGTTCTCCGTGCACAGTGTTTCACATCCTTTACAGAATCCCAGGGCTCCCACCCTCCAGTCTCAGGATCCCA
>NC_022013.1:27425944-27444226 GCF_000317375.1 Microtus ochrogaster
GGCTCCCATCCTCTAGTCTCTCTGTATCCTCACAGCATCCTGCTCTAATTCTGATGGTGTGTGTCTTATTGTTATGGTCTGATAGTGATGGGGTCTTGCCATGTAGCCATGGCAGATCTAGAACTTGTTATGTAGACCAGGCTGGTCCAGCGCTTTCGGCAATCCTTCCGCCTGGCTTACCACCCCCAGCCCAGTGCTGAAGTTAACAGGCTTGAGACCCCCGGCCCTGCTTTCTCCAGTCTTGTATTTGGTCCTCTGGTGTCCACAGTGCTGAATTTTTTTTTTTTTTTTGAATTTTCAAGACAGGGTTTCTCCATAGTTTTTGGTTCCTGTCCTGGAACTAGCTCTTGTAGCCCAGGCTGGCCTCGAACTCACAGAGATCCACCTGCCTCTGCCTCCCGAGTGCTGGGATTAAAGGCGTGTGCCACCACTGCCCGGCCACAGTGCTGAATTTTTAAATGTAGTCCAGTATAATGAATGACTCCACTGGGTTTGTTTGTTTAGGGGTTAGATGGGGGTGATTTACTTTTTTGGGGGGATCTCTGTGAGCTCGAGGCCAGCTCGAGGCCAGCTTGGTCTACAGTGAGTTCCAGGACAGGCTCCAAAGCTACAAAGAAACTGTCTTGAAAAACCAAAGCCAAAACCAAAAAAAAAAAAAAAAAAAAAAAGGTTTTGAAACAATGTAAAACCATGTGTCCTACTGACAAGAGATTTGTTACTGAACTGCTCTTTCAGTGTTGGTATCAAAGTCCGTATCTTGGATATGCTAAGGGAGCGGGCCTCTGTTCTTCTGCCAGTGGGTCTGACTGTATCCCTCACGGTGGCCTTGAACTCTTAATTCTCCTCTGCCAGCCTCCACTGTCCTGGGTAGGTGCCACCATGCCTGGTAGCTTCAAGAAATATCAAAACAAAATTTTCCATTTATTTCTCGTGTATTTGTGTGTGCGTGGTTATGCCATGTATGAAAATCAGAGGAAGCGCACGGTAAACTCCCATCATACATGTTTCTGGGATTGGACTCGGGTTACCGGGCTTGGTGATAAGCACATTCACCACCAAGCCATCTGACTGGCTGCAGAAACCTCTAGAAAAACAGCACACAAATGTCCATTGGTGGGTGACTGGAGAGACAAATTGTGAGTCATTATACAATGGACTATTATTTAGCCGTAAGAAGGAATGAAAGATGGATACATGTTATATGAACCTTGCACACAGAAAGAAGCCAGGCACGAGTAGCCGGAGTAGCCAGACGGTGTATGATTCCATCGTGAAACATCCAGACCACAGAAGAATGCAGCTTGGTATGACCAGCTACAGGGGTGGGGGTGGAGAGAAAATGAAAGGACCACTTAACGAGTTTGGGTTTTTTCCCCGGGATAATGGAAATGTAACCAGACAGAGCTACATTCTTGTATACAATGTTGTGTGTGTTCTAAACACTGTGGGATCGTTTGCTTTGAGCAGTTAATTTGTTGTTTGCATCTTACTGTAATTATAACAACCCAATGATGGCTCTTTGTGAAAGGAGCCATCATTCTCAGCCTGCCAGTCTCCAGGAACCTGGCTCCAAGATCTTTGCAGGTTTCCTGGACCCACCTGTCTCCACAGGCTCTCCTCCCTCTCCGTTCTGTCGCCCCCTAGTGGCTCTGAGGCAAGTCCTACCACCAAGGCTAAAGCCATCTTCAGAGTCCTTTTTTTCAAGGGATGCAGAACACAGAGAACGAAGGGAAACCTGGAAGTTTGGGAGTGAAAAGTGACTGGATTCGGTTTCCTGTTCTTCTTAGCTGTGCAATATAGAGCAAGTTAAATACTCCACAGCCCTGGAGGCTGGAGGAGGTTCCCCATCATAGCCCCGTCTCCTGACCTGTGGGACAGCCGCATAGGTAGGAAGCACAGAGCCGTGAGGATAGGATACATTCACACAAAACTGTGACAGTACTCTGTAGCACGATAAATAAAAGCCCAGAGACAGAAATTGGGGTCAGAAGAGCAAAACACGGGGCTGGAGAGATGGCTCAGAGGGTAAGAGCACTGGCTATTCTTCCAGAGGACCTGAGTTCAATGCCCAGCATCTACATGGTGGCTCACAACCATCTGTAATAAGATCTGGTGCCCTCTTCTGGCCTGAAGGCATATATGCAGACAGAACACTGTATACATAATAAAGTTTTAAAAATACTTAAATATTTTTTAAAAAAAATCAATTAAAAATACCCCAGAAATTTTTTTAAAAAAAAAGAAGAGCAAAAGAGCCTTAATTCAAATTGGTGATCCTACCTCCAGAAATCTCAGAATGAGACTGTGTCTGAGAGCTGTTTCCTCCCATTTTATCTTCCTCTAGTTCTGAGATGAAAACGTGCACCCTACCATCTGGTTTCTATGGCAAACTAGTGTGGCTACTGGGATTAAAGGTGTGTGTCACCACTGCCTGGTCTGTAAGGCTGGCCAGTGTGGCTGTTTTACTCTCTGATCTTCAGACGAGCTTTATTTATTAAAACACAAATGAAATATTGCTACATTAGTCACACACAACTGTGACAGTACTTGGCACACAGTAGCTCCAGGAAGCAGTGACTCTTGGGAAGCCTTTGGTTTCTGTCTGTCCCTTAGGGCCCTGTCAGGTGCTATCTAAAATCAAATTCAGTTACCAGTTCCTTGACTTGCTCTTTCTGGGGATGAACCCAGGGCTTCATGCATATTAGGAAATGGCTCTTCCGCTGAACCTGGTGTCTCATTAACTTTTGTTGTGTGGTTTCTTGGCGATGGAGAACTTTTTAAGGTACAGGTTCCCCATCATCTGCGAGATGACCTAAGCTTGCATGCTTCCATCTTTCAAATTCTGTTCTGTCTTTGCTGGGCTGTCCTCCATGGAGCTCAAGCTGGAGTGTGTGTCACATGACAGTGGAGGACGTCCTGTCAATTCAGGGTTAGGGTTAGGGTGCTTTCTGTGGCTTTGCCGTGTGTGTCACTAGGAGATGGCACAAGCATCTGAGTTGGCACACACGCTCAGTTCACTGAGGTTAAAACTTCTGCATGTGGCCAACTTTCTGTTTAGACTTTGGATCCTGGGGGTGAAAATGACACCAATAGTTGGTTCTGTCCCCTTTGCAGTATCATGGCCTGGTACACAGTCCCAGATACCAACAACTGCATCATTATGGTTTCCTTATAGCTCTGAGGTCACTGTGTGGGCTCGTGTGTGTGTGTGTGTGGTATGTGTGTGCTGTAGTGTGTGATTGTGTGTGCTGTAGTATATGTATATGTGTGCATGTGTGCTGTAGTGTGTGTATGGTATGTATGTGTCAGCTGTAGTGTGTATGTGTGGTGTGTGTGCTGTAGTGTGTGGTGTGTGTACTATAGTGTGTGGTGTGTATGTGGTGTGTGTGTGCTGTAGTGTGTGGTATGTGTGTGTGTATGTGCTATAGTGTGTGGTGTGTGAGTGCTGTAGTGCGTATGTGTGGTGTGTGTGTGCTGTAGTATGTGTGGATGTGTTCTGTATGTGGTGTGGTATGTGTGTAGTGTATGTATGTGGTGTATGTATAGAACTGTGGTATATGTGTGGTATGCGTTTGTGTGCTGTAGTGTGTGTGCTGTAGTGTATGTGTCCTGTATGTGTGTGGTATGTGTGTAGTATGTGTATATGGTGTGTGTGTAGGATGTGTGGTGTGTATGTGTGTGTAGTATATTGGATGTATATGCAGTGTGTGTATGTGTAGTGTGTGTATATGTGTAATGTGTGTAAGTGTATATGTGGTGTGTGATATGTGTGTGGAGTATGTATGCAGTGTATGTATATGTGGTAGGTATGTGTATAGTATGTGTGGTGTGTCTGTGCATATGTGGTGTGTGTATGTGTAGTATGTTAAATGTCCTACTGAACCATATCCCCAGCCCTCTTTTTTTTGCTTTTTGTTTTGAGATAAAGTTTCACTGAGCTGTGCAAGTTGGCCTTGAACTTGTGATCCTCTTGCCTCAGCTTCCTGTGTCCATGAGTTTACAGTCCTGTACCCTCTGGCCTGGCTCACGGGTTTGTGAAGAGAAAGGGCAGTGGCAGGGAAGGAGGCCTGTGCAGTCGAGGATCCCTAGCAGAAATCTGCTCATGTTCGGGAACATTCAGACACACCCCCTCTGCGTCAGGAGTGCCGCTGATGATTGCTTCCTGCTCGACA
Organism: Microtus ochrogaster; assembly: GCF_000317375.1. Lineage (NCBI taxonomy): Eukaryota > Metazoa > Chordata > Mammalia > Rodentia > Cricetidae > Microtus > Microtus ochrogaster. The sequence goes on from NC_022013.1 coordinate 27,430,117, forward strand.
CACCTTCCTGATGCCGCCCTCCTCTCCTCAGGCCTCCCTCTCTCTGAACTGGGTGCACCCAGAATTCAACCCTGAGTCATGTTGCTGCTGGAAACACTACCATCTTCCAGAAAAGCTCTATAAATTTGTTAGACTTTTAGGGCTTCTTGGAGCACTGATTTAAGACTATTTTTGTTAGGTAGCATATCAACCTTCAGTGTGCTCAGAATCCGTCGATGAAAGTGTAGATTGAAAGTCCTGCAATGCTTTTGTAACTTTCCCCGTCAGCTCCCATGCTGTGCAGAGAATGTGTCCTTGGGTCCTTAACGTGGGTTAAGTCACAGGAACAGCAGGAACGGCTCTGCAGCCAGGCAGCCAGGCATGGGTGCAGGACTGAGCAAGACTGGCTGTCCCACAGTTTCTGGTCAGTGTGGAAGTGTCACCTCCCAGGTTCTCCTTCCTCAGTGACAAGGATGGAACCGACTGATCTGCTGCTTTGTTACATCTCAACCCTGAGCTGTCGTGAAATTGTTGGCCCTGGGATCACCCTTTCCCTAATATGTTCTAAACTATTTGAAAATGCTGGAATTATTTATTTTCTTTTCTACTGGTGATTTTTCTTTGGTGATTTGTTATTGTTTTCCCTTGGGGGCTGTTGTTGTTGTTGTATTTTGAGACAGTCTTCCTGAATAGCCCTGGCTAGTCCGAAATTCACTATCCAGACCAAGCAGGCATTGAATTTACAGAGATATTCCTACCTCTACCTCTCAAGTGTTGAAATAAAATGTTTGTGCGACTATGTAGAGCTGTTTCTATTTTGAGTCAAGTTCTTGATATGTAGCCCAGGCTACCTCCAAACTTCAGATCCTTCTGCCTCAGTCTTTGCCCCAACCCACCCCGCAAATGCTGGGACTGTATTGTGGGATCATGTCCAGCCTGGTATTTTATTTTGTTGCATGGGTATGGGTGTTTTCCCTGCGTATGTCTGTGAACCACTTGTGTGCCTGGTGCCTGCAGAAGCCAGAAATGGGCATCTGATCCCCTGGAACTGGAGTTTCGCGTGGTTTTGAACCATTCCATGGGTGTTTGGGATCGAACCCGAGTCCTTTGGAAGAATAGTCAGTACTGAGCCATCTCTCCAGCTCCTGGTGTTTATTTTTTAAGTGTGTTAACTTCCCATCTGGTTTGAAAAGTCCCTGAACAGCATGCTAGTGATGGACACAGCCACCCAGCGCGGAACTGCAGACGTGCCCTGGGTGTCACTGCAGTGCTGGGCAGTTGTCTAAACCAGCAGAGTTGGTCTGCAAGTGGTAGCTCCACTAGAAGAGCCATGATGCATCACGGGAAAACGAGGGAAGGCCAAGTGTCTAACCCAGTGCTGTTTAACACAGTCAAAACACAGGAGCATTCCTGGGGTGCTGTCCTATACGAGTCAGCGCCCCTTAGGGGTTCATGTTCCTTTACTGCAGCATGTGTGAAGTGGTTAAAGAAGAACTGAGCACAACTTAGATGCTTGTCGGCGTGCAAATCTTACCTGGACCTCCCATGCTTTTCCTTGAGAGAGAGTCTCAGGGAAATCCACAGGGTGTGACTTTGAATTCTTCATCCTTTGCCTTCACTTCTGGAGTGCTCTGCCAGGGTACCTTGTTTACCAGCTGATGGGGATCAGGCCCAGAGCTTCCTGTTTGCTAGGTAAGCTTTGTACCAACTGAGATACATCCTCAGGGCCTTGAAAAATGCCCCCCCTTTCTTCCTCCCTCCCATCCTCCTCCTTTCTCTCTCCCCCTTTCTTCCTCCCTCCCATCCTCCTCCTTTCTCTCTCCCCCTTTCTTTTTCTTTCCTTTTTTTTCTGTGCTGGGAATCTAACCTAGGGCCTGGTGCACGGTGCACAAACACTCTCAGTGGCCTCATTCCCAGCCCCATGACATCCGTTCTCTTACGTGAGAAAAGTAAACCCCATAGATGTGGATTGGGAATCCCACTTCATTCAGCCTAGTCTCTTGCCCATAGAGGGGTTTGTGTACTCTTTTGTTTAACGGATTCAACAATCCTGGAAATCTGTGTGGAGAGGTCCATCCCCTATGCTGTAAGTCTCAGACAGTTGCTGGGGGTGCAGAGAGATAAGGAAACAAAAGAAAACCAAAGCCGCCGCCACCACCACCACCACCAAAAAAAAAAAAAAAAAAAACAAAAACCAACCAAGGACTAAAGCAGACAAGAAAAGTTTAACAAAGTCAAAATCTTCATTATAAACATGTTCACTATAAAACCAGAGCATAGCAATTCTATCACTGATTTTTAGAAAAATGTATAGGCCATAAGCATGCAACTAAATAGGGATTGGATTGTAACATGGATTAAAGACATGCCAGACGGAGATTTTGAGAAAAATACGTGTGGGGGGGGGAGCAATACTCAAATCAGCAAAATAAACACTAAACACCCTGGGATAGCTATTTATGGGTGGAAATGGGAGAACAGACACGGGGAAGGAGATTAAGGAAGAATTTTAAAAATTGCCTGCAGAGTAGCAGGCTCCTCACACACTTCCATAGGCTCACGCTAGACACACATACACACGCACGCACACGCACACAGTTTCCCTGCTCCCCATTCCTGCCTAAACCTCTGATCCCCATCTATTCTGTTGCCCCCTTCTCTCTTTTCTCCTCTTTTGTGTACTTTCTAGTCCTGTGCCCGCTAAATGTGCTCATCCACACACAGATGGCCACACGGGAAATTGGAAGCTACACAAGGGCCTGTCCTAAGATGGAGCAGCCAGAGAGCTTACGAAGGGCACATCAGGGAACATCAGCATCCACCTACAGTACAAAGATACATCTCCAGCCTTAGCAGCTACTTCTCCATGGAGCTTAGGACAGTGGTTCTCAACCTGTGGGCCGAGACCGCCTTTGCAAACCTCTGTCTCCCAAACTATTTACCTTATGAGTCATAACAGTAGCAGATTACAGTCATGAAATAGTAACAAAAATAATTGTCTGGTTGGGGGTCACCACCGCACGAGGAACTATATTAAAGGGTCGCAGTGCAGTGTTAGGAAGGTTGAGAACCAATGGCTGAGAGGGAGGGCTGATGTGGTGAGCGAGTCCTGGGGAATTAGTAAACAAAGTTCCTGCTAAGGCTGGGTGAGTGCTGAGCATCCTTTCTGCTTCAGATCACAGACTTCCTAGCCCTGCCTCACTCAGCATCACTGGTGATGACCAGAGGAAGCGGGAGCCCTTGGGCACTTCTGCTCCTGCAAACCTGGGAGATTCCTCTACAGCGAGAATTAGCAGTTAGTCAGTTAGTTCCCTTAAATAGTGGCTTTGGTCTTTTGGAATGAAAGTTAACTGATGGTCTGAAAGAACGCCGCCGTGCAGTTTTTATGACAAGGCATCTTTCCCCTTGGGCTTCATCTAAATGTCCTTCCGCCCCGCCCCGTGTTTTCCCAGGCCTGCATCTTTAAGGAGCTTATCTTTTGAGCTTTGAACCCTGCCCCAGTGGATTAGCGATTTTGTTTAGGTAAACAATTTCCAACCCTCCCCCATCCCCCAAAACAACAACAACAACAACAACAAAAACCCGAAAACCAAACTGAGCAAACAGCTTGCTTGTGGTAACAGGGCCAGTCCTGCAGCATGGTGTCTGATGCCGATGTCTTCCTAATGTCTCCCATTAGCTGATAGCAGAAGCCCTGGTTCTTTGTCACCTGTCCCACAGATGTGCTGCACTCTCTCAGGGTGCAAACCCGGTCCTGTACACGCAGAGGGTTTGGGAGTGCAGCGGAACTCACACACAGCTGTAGAGCGGTTTTGGTCTTAATGGTAGGACCTTGCCTGTCCGATGTCGACCATCCTTTTCAGGAGCCTTCAGGTGGCGAGAGGATGCTTCAGGCCGTTGCCATCCCTCTGCTGGAAGGATGGGCATCATTATAGTTAATGAGCTGTTAGCTTTTCCATTAAGAGATTCTTAAAGGGTTGATAACTTGGAAAAAACAATAATTTGCTTCAGGTGGCAACGCAGTAACAGGTATAGACAGCCAGTCACTGCCTTCCTCCTCCCTAATAGGTGGGGAGCTGGTTCCGCCCTGTGTTTATCGAATACAAAAGAGAACACATTCCGGAGTTAGAAAGAGGTCTTAGCGCCTCTTGTAATCCCCATTGCTAACCACCTTGCTCCGTATAAGATGTTCCAAGATTTTATTTTTATTTACATGTATGTGCATGTCTGTATGCATGTGTGCAGACATGAGCGCAGTTGCATGTGAGGCCGGAAGAGGGTGTTGAATTTGCTGGAGCTGGAGTTATGGGTGATGGTGAGCTGTCTGTCATGGGTGCTGGGAACTGGACTCTGGTCCTCCAAGAGGACAGCAAGAGCTCTTAACTGCTGAGCACCTCTCCTGCCCAAGGGTAGTGAAAATCTAGATGGGCTCTCAGGACTAAAGACCTGCACAGCTCAGGGCGAGAGGCTGCTTGCCAGCAGAAGTGATCATTGACCCTCTGGTGGAAACGGAAACTTACTGGGTCCCAGCTTGGACTCCCCCACCCCTGATCATCTGGGGTGGGGAAAGGCCGAAAGTTGAGTTGCTCACGAATGTCCAATAGTGTGATTGGTCACGGTCACACAATCACATCTCCACTGACCCCCAAAAGGACAGGGTTTGAGAAGCTTTTGGGATGCTCAGCAGGAGACAAAGATTCCAGATGGTGGTGCTTGCAGATAGAGTGTGGGAGCTCTTACATCCTTCCCATTTTACCTTTCCTGATACATTACTTCACCTGCCAGCTCTCTGTACCCTTTGTACTAGCTACTGTAGTAACTGGGTAAATGTAACCAAGTGTTCTCTGGAATTCTGCTGGCTGAGTAAATTAAACCATGCTGAGGAGGGAGTCGTGAGAACCCTTTGTGTGAAGCTGCAGAGTGTCGGGGTCTGTGAGGGTCCAACATAAATTCCCAAATTCCCTAACCCAGCTGGAACACAGTCGCGAGGAAAAGAACTGACACAGCTTACACCGTCATCTTTCACGGGCAAGATCTCTCTCCAAAGATCTCTCATTTATTCTGCAAACAGCTTATATATCCTCACATGAATAGAGCGGGAACACATTAGGCTATCTCCTAGGCAACCAGGTGCATGGGCTCTGGTCACTTCCGCATCTAGCAGTCAGGTAGGCCTTGAATTAGCATCTCTATAAGACATCCTCCAAATTACAAAGGAAGGAAGCACCAAACCTCCTGACCAGTTTCAGTCAACACCTCTCCTCAGGAGATCCACATCCTTGCTATTGTTAGGCAGAGACATCTTGTCCGCTGGGCCTATGGCTTTTGTACCATATGGAAATACCAGCCCACAGCAGAGTAGCTACAATGTAACTGCTGCGTAACTACAGAAGAGTATTTGACAGCACGCTGGTTGTGATTGGTGCGTGTGTTAACTTCTCATCATAGTGTCTGAATACTTGAGATGACTTGGAAGGAAGAAGATTGACTTTGGCTCTTGGTTCCAGTCGCTCCATGATTGCTTGGTCGATTGCTTTGGACTTGTGCCAGATCGGATGCCATGCTATCAAGCAAAGCTGCTCACGCCATGGCTGTCAGCAAGTGAAGAGAAGGACAGGGAGGGGCTCCCCGTATATATCCTCGGGAGCACACGCCACCACCTCATTTTCTTCCACTAGCTCCTAGCTCCTGAGAGTTCCACTGCCTCCCAACAGCACCATCAGCTGGCGGCCAGGTGTCAACGGGTGGGCTTGAGGGATAGTTAAACTCCGGATCACAGCAGCATCTGAAATGGGGACAGTCCTGTGAGACTGGCCCTTGGCTTACCAGCACTGCCTTGAATTCCAGATCATTAGTGTTAGAGAGAGAAGTGCACAGCTCCCAGTCGGTAGTCTCCAGGGAGCTGTGTGGTGTGTGGGAAAACCCCGTCAGAAGTCAGCTCTTCTGCGTTGAGCCTGTAAGCATAGGGAAAAGAGTTTGACTTAAAATGAAAATAGTTTAAAAGAAAAAAAAAAGTCTTTTACACAGAATGAGCTTTTGCCTTAGGAGATGTGGAGCATCCTTGTCAGAGTAGGAGCCTGGTTTCAGGCAGCCAGGGAGTGGAGGAACCATTCTGGACAAGACCCATCCTGAAAGAAGAGAGGTATTGGGCAGCACCCTTCTGGTGAGCTAGTGGCACAGATGAGTAAGGGGATACTTTTGGGATGACCCTGGCTGAAGAAGAGGACCTAAGGGCTCAGTTGTGGCCAAGGGCTTTGGAGAGATTGGTAGGTGGGACCCTGTTCACTTTGTCCTCCTCATCTCTGTTAGTTACTTTCCTTGTTATAGTGTAAATTGCCTTTGGGTGGGTTACTTAGTCTAGGGTCTGTAACCCATCTGGCAGTTCAGTTATTCCAGGGTCCCGGAGAGGCACTATCTGGAAGATAATGGGCTAAGAGAGAAGAAGGAGGCTAAGCGGGGAATCTTGTCAAAGCCTCCGTTTATTAGAGACAGGTTACAGCTTATATAGGATAAGGAGTTGGGGGGTGGGCACAGGGGCCTGGACTCTTGACGCATAGTTCACGCTGGTCACATAGGCCAGGAGGTTACGTTTGGTCAGGTCACGTAGGCCAGGAAGTCACAACTAGGAGTTGACACACCTAGTTCTCTAGATAGTTTGGAATGTGGGGCGGGTTCCGCTAACAGATAGCTCTCCATTAACAGCCAATTTGGGTGTGGGGTAGCCTCTGTCAGTAGAACGACTCCTAACACAATTAGTGGTGTGGTGTTCTCTGCAGACTCCCCAGGGCGATGGTTCCTGCATTAATCCTAGGAGGAAACGGCTCCTGACATTATAGTGACATAGCCTGGGACTGAAGGGACAGAGAGAGGAGAGATTTCATCTCTCAGTCAGGGGATAAAGTCTTTCAATGGCAAAAAAGGTAGCTGGGGGGGTGGGTAGGGGAGGATTTAGTCCATGGTAGTGGGTGGGAGGGCTAGAGCCGGAAGCAGGTCTCTGCCAAATCCTCAGAGCTACACTCCGGGTGACTCACATGACTGGGTGCCACAGTTGCCAGGAGAGTGCTTCCATCTGGGACCAAATGTTCCTACACATGGAAGACATTTCGCATTCCAAGCTCAGGAGGCAGGCTCCTGGCTATCGAGACAAGCCATTTCTGAAAACAGTTCTGCAAAACAGACCTGGAAAACCTCCAACTTGATGAAGAGGTCTTCACTCAGGCATGGCGGTATGTGCCTGTAAACACGGCACTTGGGCGGCTGGGGCAGGATGACAGACAGTTTGAAGCCAGCCTAGGCTACAGGGCATAACTGTTTTAAAAATAAAAAATGGGATTGGCAAGATGGCTCAGAGGGTAAAGGTGCTTGCTGACAAGCTGAGCTAAATCGGACCCTTGAGACCCACACAGTGGAAGGAGGGTACCCACTCTTATAAGCTGTCATGTGATCCTCACATGTGTGCTGTGACATGTCTATCCAAACACACACACACACACACACACATACACACACACACACACACACACACACACACAAATAAATGTTGTAATAGAACAAATAGGCTTCAAATTTTAAATCTGAGTCTTCAACGGCTTCGTACATGAAAAGAAGCATTGTAATATAGAAAGAACTGGGCAGGGGCCATAGCTCAGTGGTAGAGTGCCGACTTGCTTAGTATGCCTGTGACCCTGAGTTTGAGCCCCAACACCACCGACCTGCTAAGTGGGAGACATTGAAATAAAATATGACCAGGCTGTGGTGGCTCCCAGTGCTTGGGAGGCAGAGGCAGACAAATCTCTGTAAGTTTGAGGACAACCTGGTCTACAGATTAAGTTCCAAGGCGGGCTCCAAAGCTACAGAGAAGCCCTGTCTCAAAAAAACCAAAAAACAACAATAACAAAAAGAAAAGAAAAAAGAAAAGAAAAGGAATAAAACATGAAGTGAGGGTGGGGGCCATATGGGTATCTGGGGATGAGGCTCTTCAGAGACAGACATGTGTCCACTTTGTCTACAGGCCAGCCAAGGGCCAGTGTGGCTGGAATGGAGTGAGTATTCTGTAGAAGGGTACAAAGTCAAAGCAGCTGTGGGAAGGGAATTTTTGGATCCTGGGACCTGTTGGCCATGAAAGGGTTCTGAGCGACGCTCAGAGAAATGTCACCATGGGTAGAAATGTTCTACCATGGGGAAGGCTACCATGTGCTGAGGTTTGGGTGGGGTTGCAGAGAGTAGGAGATTTCTGCAAGAATCCAACATGAGAGGCCAGGATTGGGTCAGATGATTAGGTCATAGGGCCACAGGGCCACAGGGCCAGAGGGCCAGAGGGCCAGAGGGCCAGAGGAGCAAAGGGGTCTCTGATGCTGAAATCCTGACTCCGTAATCCTGTTCACTTCCAAAGTTGTGGTACTGATGGAAGGCAGAGCGGCTCTCACAAGACTCAACATCACAGCACATCCATTCCAAAGAGGAAAATTGTTTACTATTGATCAGGGAAGCATCCTGACAGCCAACACCTGGGTTTCTTACCACTGAGGACTTCTGTAGCCAGCAGCCTAGTCTTTGACAAGTCTTGATGGCTTTAGATTACAGGTGTGTCTGCCCTGTGTCTTCAGACAAGAGGGGCACGTGAGTGTCGTCACTTGTCAGTTTGGTAGCACAAGTTAGGAGCTACTTCACGGGAGGCGGGGGTGTTGCTCATAGCTCATGAGATTTATAGTTTAACTTCTGTTAAATATGTTGTTTATTCAAGCTGACACTCTTAGAGACTCCTCCTGCCTTGGTGGCACTGGGAGAGACTCAGCCTAGGACTCAGCTGTGACTCTCTGTACTGTAGATGTACTAGACAGTTCCTGAGTTCCAGAAACTATTTCTTTAGATCCCCAGTTATAGATGTGACAACATCATGTTCTTGCTAATGTCAATTTTTTTTTTTTTTTGGATTTTTGAGACAGGGTTTCTCAGTGTAGCTTTGGAGCCTGTCCTTGTAGAAGGAGACTGCTTGCTCGTTTCCAGACTGCTCAGATCCAAATAATCACACAGAAACTATATTAATTACAACACTGCTTGGCCAATGACTTAGGCATATTTTTAGCTAGCTCTTACATCTTAAATTAACCCATTTCTATTAATCTATTAATCTGTGTATTGCCATGAAGTTGTGCCTTACCAGTAAAGGTTCTGGTGGCATCTGTCTCCTTTGGCAGCTACATGGCATCTCCCTGACTCCACTTACTCTCTCTATTTTCTCTTCCAGCCTGGCTATATTCTGCCCTGCCATGGGCCAAAGCAGCTTTATTCATGAACCAATAAAAGCAACACCTATAGAGAAGGACATCCCACATTATGCACTAGAACTAGTTTTTGTAGACCAGGCTGGCCTTGAACTCACAGAGATCACAGAGATCCAGATTAAGGAGTGCTGGGATTAAAGGCGTGTGCCACCACTGTTTGGCTTGCTATTATCAAATTTACTGAGTTTTGTATATGTAACTAATAGCTCATCCTTTCTCTTTAAACATTTGCTTACTTTGGGCTCCAAGGCTGTTTCAGACTTTCAAAATCAGTTAGTGCTGGGGATCAGAAAAAGGGCATGTATCATACTGTGGTGATGTATACCTGTAATCCCACCATCTGGGAGGCTTAGGCAGGAGGATTTGAAATTCAAGGCTAGATCCTATCTCAAAATGAACGAGGAGCCTGAGAAGATATCTTAGTAGGCAAAGGGCTTACTGTACAATCATGAGGACCTGGTTTTGGTCCTCAGAACCATGTAAAAAGTTAGGCATGGTGGCATGTACCTGTAATCGAGCTCTGGGAAGCCTGGTGGTGTATGTTTATAATCCATCTCTTGGGAGGCAGAGACAGGACATTGCTGGAGGTCACTGAGCAGCCAGATTACCCTAGACAAGCTACAGGTCCCAGGCCTGAAGATGACCTGTGGCCTCCATGCTTCCATGTACACACACACACACACACATGAACCTGCACATGCACAGCAAACACGCATATGTAAGGAAAAAAGAAAAGGAAAATGTACCCAGTATAGCATGTCCCTTTGATGTGTCTATTCCACTGTGTGTCCCTAGCACTCAGTGAAGTTCAATATGAAAGGATTTCTCTTGGCAATGACTGCTGTGTGACCACATCCACCCCTCTCTGCTGAAGGACTTTTGCTAATACAATTTTACCTGAGAATAAACTAGTAGATTTTTTCCCCCCGTTTTGGACCTAGTTATCACATAACACTTAAAACTGAAAAATAAAACAAAAACTCCAAAGCATGAAAATCTGTTTTTAAGACTGAGGTCCATATGAGGATAGGATATGGGCACTGGAGGGAGGTGCCCATGACCATCAGAGGTGATGGTTGCTCCGAGCTGGAGTTACAGGTGAGCTATCCCGATCGGTGCTGGGAACCCAACTCAGGTCCTCTGGAAGAACAGCATGTGCTCTTTTAACTGCTGAGACATCCCTCTAGCCTCCATTAAAATGTATTTTAAAAGATGTATTTCAAGATCCAGAGAGATGGAGCAGTGTGTTAAAGTGCTTGCGGCTAAGCCTGAGTATCTGAGTTCAGTCCCCAGGACCCACATGGTGGAAGGAAAGACCTCACTCCTCCAAACTGTTTTCTGACTTCTACATGTGTGCCTTTGCACGCTCACCTGTGTGGATATGTGCATACATGCGCTCACACACACAAAGTATACATAAATTTAGTAAAAAAATTAAAATGGCCAATTGGTGGTGGCACATGACTTTAATCCCAGCACTCAGAAGACAAGGCAGACGGATCTCTGTGAATTTGAGGCCAGCCTGGTCTACAGAGTGAGTTACTGGACAGCCTGGGCTACACAAAGGTCCCTGTCTAGAAAAACCAACAAAAGAAGAATGAAAAACAACCAATACAAGGGCCAACAGGGCTTGTTAATCAAGACTGACAGCCTGACTTTGACCACCACAGCCATAAGAAGCCTCTTTGATGTCCATTTTTCTCTTGAAGTAATTGGTGCTGCCAGGAGTAGATGTGTCTCATTGTCACAAAAAGTCCTCTAAGTTTTTAAACATTTTAAATGCCATATTTTGAAGGTCTTTGAAAGATTTGAAAATCCCTATCTAACTGAAATATATTTCTGTACATTTATAAAATCTAACTGTCATGACTACAAGCTTGACTATTATAGATGATTATCTATTAACCTATATTTTATATTATATATTACATTTTTAAATGAACTGCACAGGGCTAGAGAGATGGCTCAGTGGTATTTCATGTCTTCAGAGGAAAGGTACAAGAGAGAAAGGGAGAACACGATCAGGTCTTTCTTGGAGGACAAGTTGAATATGAGCTGATAAAGCACAAATCAAGGGAAAGAGACATCTGCCTTCTTTTTCAGGGTATCACTGTGCAGCCAAGACTGGCCCCAAGCTAGCAATCCTCCTGTCTCAGCTTTCCTAGAGCTGGGATTATAGGAATGAGCCACCATGCATGGTAACTGACTGAACTACTGTTTATGCTGGTTATCTTGGGAAATTGGCTCTCCTGACTATCAAAAAAGTGAAAAAAAAAATTAAACCAGTAAGTATCTGTACAAACCACAGAATGAAATGTTACCCTTGCTTATAAAGGGATTGGTTCACCCTCAAGTATTAAATCCCATTTGAGGTTATTTGCGACACGCAAGCATTCATGCTCTGTGTGCGTTTCATTTTCAGAGCTTCATTTCAGCGGCACGTCTATCTGATAGTAAATTATGCACGAACTGGTTACCAAAATTAAAGGTAGAAAATGGTGATTGCAATGGTTCCACTTCCAGATTCATCAAGTCTCTTTGCCTGTTTAACACCCGTGCGCATTCCTTCCGGCGTCCTATCGGGAAGACAGAACACCCACTCCTTGCCCACCCTCCCTTCTCTGAAGCTTGCAGAGGAAATGATATTTATGGGGAACTGCCTGAAGTATTCGTTGTCCATCCATTTTTTTGATAAGTCATCACCAACCTGTTGTCTCACGAACCCCGCAGGAGAACAGGGAGTTATGGCAAGGTTAGCTGAGCACCCTCTATTGAAGGTGTTATCATTTCTGTCATGGGTATCTCTAACGACACAAGGACGGCATTGCCTAGTTTAAAGAAACACATCTTTTTACATCCTGCCTTTACTTAAAAGAAGAAAATCATTTGATAAGTGTAATCCATGTTGGGAGGCAGAGCTGGCATCTTCAGGCTTCAAAGTTATCTTTTCAGTTCCTCTTTAGCACCATAGGGTCATGGAAGCTTGGTGTTGGCCTTGGGGACTCCAGTTTGTCAGCTGAGATGTTATCAGTACTGTGGGCATGACGTACTTAGTACTGTACTCTGTGAGCACTACCCAATGCCAGTATGGTGCACTGTGGGCATGGTGCACTGTGAGCCTGGTGCACTGTGAGCATGGTGCACTGTGAGCATGGTGCACTGTGAGCATGGTGCACTGTGAGCATGGTGCACTGTGAGCCTGGTGCACTGTGGGCCTGGTGCACTGTGGGTCTGGTGCACTGTGAGCCTGGTGCACTGTGAGCCTGGTGCACTGTGGGCACGGTGCACTGTAAGCACTGTACGCTGTGAGCACTGTACGCTGTGACCACTGTATGCTGTGAGCACTGTACACTGTGAGCGCTGTATGGTGTGAGCACTGTACGCTGTGAACAGTACAGTTGGTCTTGGGAGAGTTAGCCGTTCACCACCTGGATTGTACATTTTCTCTGATGGTCAGGTTTCTGTTTTGATTAAGAACATTCAATTCCAAAACCTCCTGCTCTGTTTATTTATTATTTGTTTGCTGTTACATTTGTATGGGTTTGTGTGGGTGCATGTGGTGTGTGTGTGTGTGTGCATGTATTTATGCATGTGTGTGTACGGCTAGAGAAGAACCCGTATAAGCAGACTCCTCCCTGCTATCATCCGAGTCCTGGGTTTGAACTCAGGTCTTCAGGCTTGACAGCGAGCACCTTTACCTGCTGAGCTGTCTTACTGGTCCCACATCTGCTTTAAGGATCTATTCTGGCAACGCTGTAATGAAAGTATTTTATAAAAATTTCCTCCTTTTAAACGGAACTGTGAGATTAGCAGCTTCAAAGTGTTTTCTGTGACTTGCGTGTTCAGGGGAGTCCACCCCTGACTCTAACCCCAGAGCTGGAGTGTGCAGGGGTTCATGTGGTCACATGCCGCTGCGTTTGTGTGCCCGATGGGACTGGGCACGGAAGGCGAGGAGCTGAAGGAACAGTTTGGGAAAAGGTTATAAAAATGGCAGTGATTGTGCCTCTTCCCTCCAGATCCTCCTCATCAAGCCTGCGAGCTGTGCTCATCTGATCTGAATTTTGATGTGGCCACACTGCCTCTGCTTCTAGCAAAGCTGGTGGTCAAAAGGGGCAAGAGTGTGGTGATCATAGCCAATCCACCTCTTCATTTGCGGAGAATTAGAGCTATTCACTTGGGCGATGCAGACGTGCTTGCAAGTCTAACGTGAAGCTGCTCCTTAAAATCTTGTTAGTGAGGGCTGGCAGGATGACTCTGGATAAAGGCACCGCTGCTGAGCCTGAAATGAGTGTCTTCTTCATCTGATCTCGTCAAGTAGTAGCTGTGTGACCTTAAGCATTTTGCTTAATCTCTCTGTGCCTCAGCTTTTCTATAAAGGGATGACAATGATAATAATTAAATTTAGGCGCTGCACCTGCAACATGAGCTATGTTCATAGTCACCTTCAAATCTCATTATAGATGCCCGTGGATGTGCATGTGGTGTTTGTGCCATCCTGGTCTGCGGATAGGAACACGGGAATGCCAGTGCTTGTGTTGATTTGAGGGTTAGCCATAAATTGGAACCAAAAGGACTGTGGCAAAAGGTCATGCATCTTACTTGCTACTTACACCTGGCCTGACCCCCCCCCCCCGCAGGTCTGTGCACCATAATAGTTTGCTTGCAAGATAATGGGTAGTGGCACAATAGGGTATGTGTGTGTAACAACCAGTGTGAACAGTGACCAGTGTGAACAGTGACCAGTGTGAGCAATGACCAGTGTGAACAGTGACCAGTGTGAGCAATGACCAGTGTGAACAGTGACTAGTGTGAGCAATGACCAGTGTGAGCAGTGACCAGTGTGAACA
>NC_022013.1:27444498-27448109 GCF_000317375.1 Microtus ochrogaster
ACTAGTGTGAGCGATGATGACCAGTGTGAGCGATGACCAGTGTGAACAGTGACCAGTGTGAGCAATGACCAGTGTGTATAAGCACCAGTGTGAGTGGAAGAGGGCTTCTGGGTTGTATAGAAGTGCTGATGGATTTTAGAGGCCTTCCTGGAAGCGGTGATGGCAACGCTGCAATTTGAAATTTGAACAATGAGAAAAACAGAAGTAAGGTGTCTGCTATCAGACATTCTGAATTTCACTGTTTTCTTTTTTCTTTTTTTTTTTTTGGGACAAATCTTTTGTTGCTTTATCAGATGCTCAGTCGATCAATTGGTGTTTGCTAGAACCGGTACGCAGGGGAGTGTTGAAGAGAGAAGAGCGCGCGCGAGAAGAGATCAGAACGGGCATGGCCAGCTGCCCGGGCCTTCACTTCCCAGTCATCATCTGTACAAACTCTGCATAATTGACCTGGCCATCTCCATCAATGTCAGCCTCTCTGATCATCTCGTCCACTTCCTTGTCCGTCAGCTTCTCCCTCAGGTTCGTCATGACGTGACGCAGCTTGGCGGCTCTGATATAGCCATTCCCATCCTTGTCAAAGACACGGAAGGCCTCTCGGATCTCCTCCTCACTGTCTGTATCCTTCATTGTCAGGAACTCTGGGAAGTCAATGGTCCCATTGCCATCAGCGTCCACCTCATTGATCATGTCCTGTAGTTCAGCCTCAGTAGGGTTCTGCCCCAGCGATCTCATCACAGTCCCCAGCTCCTTGGTGGTAATGGTGCCATCTCCATACTTGTCAAAGAGGGAGAAGGCTTCCTTGAACTCTGCAATCTGTTCTTCAGTCAGCTGGTCAGAAATGGCGAGGCACCGGGTGTCCAGAGCTCGGGGATCGAGGTTACTCTGGTGGCGGCAGCAGCTGCAGCAGCTGGAGCTCCTCCGCCGCACGTCTACGCCGCCATACTCTTTGCCCGCAGCGCGCGCCGCCGCCGCCACCTGCCCCAATGGTCCCTCCTGAATTTCACTGTTTTCAAAGAGAGAGTGAGAGCATGCACATGAGAGAGAGAGACAGAGAGAGAAAGAGAGACAGAGAGACAGATAGAGATTTCTTTTGTAGAAACAATCTTAGAATTAGCAGCCTTTGAGAACTATAAGGCAAAAGATTTGGACAAAACCGGCAGGAACTATGGCTTCTGAACATGCTCTGATTTTAAAATTAACATGTTAAAAATGAGCCCCCATATAGTGTAAATGTATTTGCATACAATAAAAATGTATTTGTACAGTAAACAGGAAGAAGTCATCCTGAATTAGTGGGTACTTTTAGATGCCTTTCAACCTTGAGTTTCATTCA
The DNA here is from genome assembly GCF_000317375.1 of Microtus ochrogaster. Classification (NCBI taxonomy): domain Eukaryota; kingdom Metazoa; phylum Chordata; class Mammalia; order Rodentia; family Cricetidae; genus Microtus; species Microtus ochrogaster. Next base: position 27,445,832 of record NC_022013.1, read on the forward strand.
GCAGCCATTCTGGGACATCTCCAGTGTACTGAGGACGAAACAGTGAGTGGGCCAGACACGAGGCCTGGCCTTCATGTGTGGCTGGGAATTTGCTGAGGACTCCAGAGAGTGGAGGCTCGGCTCTGATGTCCCTGGAACTGGTTAGCAAAGAATAGCCAGAGAAGGGAAATGTTTCTAGGGGCATGTGTAAAATCCTGAAGATGGCTGGGCAGTGATGGTGCTTGCCTTTAATCACAGCACAGAGCAGAAGCAGAGGCTAGATCTCTGAATTAGAGGTAGGTCTGGTCACAGAGCGATTTCTTCCTTCCTTCCTTCCTTCCTTCCTTCCTTCCTTCCTTCCTTCCTTCCTTCCTTCCTTCCTCCTCCTCCTCCTTCTTCTCTCTCTCTCTCTCTCTCTCTCTCTCTCTCTCTCTCTCTCTTTCTCTCTTTCTCCTTCCTTCCTTTGTGTTGTTGTTGGTTTTTTTTTTTTTTTTTGAGTCAGGGTTTCTCTGTATAACAGCCCTTGCTGTCCAGAAACTCACAAATCTTCCTGCCTCTGCCTCCTGAGTGCTGGAATTTAAGGCATGTGCCACCACCACCCAGAAACCACATCTCAATCAACAACAACAAGGATAAGTCCAAACCATGTTGATAAAAATTGGCTCTTAAGTCTCTTTCTTAAGATGCACTCTCAGCTCCTTTCTCTTTTTTTTTCTGCATCCTTCCCCCTGCCAGCCTGCTTACTTCTGCACTGTCTCCAGGCCTCTTTCGCATGCATTTCCAGGGCAAATAAATCCCAGCTGTTCCTCACCGCTATGCCTGCTGCAGCGTTGCTGGAGTGAGCAGCATCTCAATTATAAATCAATTTCAGGAGTGGCTCTTATTTGTGACTTTGAATTCTGGGATTACATAGGATACCGTTGTTTGTTTTCTCTATTCTCAATGACTTCATAATTGTAGCGAGTCTCGCGAGGCTGGCAGTTGGCTCTGGCTCCTCATTTTACCTTTGACGCAATCCGTCAGGGGCGTGACGGGCTGTGATAGCTGAGATTACTCTTCAGCAAACATTTCCCCCTTGCCCTTTCCACTCTAGGCCTCGAGATGTCTTCGTCCCTAAACCCCAGGTTTTTTTTCTTTTGTCTTTTTTTTTTTTTTTTAGACAGGGTCTCACTATGTAGTCTTGGCTGAACTCAAATTCACAAAGATTGGCCTGCCTCTGCCTCCCAAATGCTAGGATTAAAAGCGTGCACCACCACACCCGACTGAACCCCAGTTTCTTAAACTGTGCCATAACCCACAGGAGTCACTTAACTGTAAGTGGCGGTTGTAAAAACTTGGCAAGAGTGAAAGGTTTCTAAATGTACAATAACCGAAGTAAATCCATGATGTTCTGACGGTGCTTGCTCGTGTTGCATTGTGGGACTTCACTGCAGCCTTGAGGCTGAACATACTACGTGATTGCTTTCCACTGTGCACGTAATAGTGTCGGCTAACACTGCCTGAGATACCTCAGCAGATCTGAGGCTATCATATGTTACAAAATAATAGCATTTTTTTCTGTACACACAAAGTTTTCTGCTATTATAGGAACGTGTATAGGTTTAATTAGGAAAGCAAAGACTTTTTTTTTTTTTTTTTGTATTTTATGTCTGAGTGCTCTGCATGTCTGCCTGTAGGCCAGAAGAGGGCACCAGGTCTCATTATAAATGGTTGTGAGCTACCATGTGGTTGCTGGGAATTGAACTCAGGACCTCTGGAAGAGCAGTCGGTGCTCTTAACCTCTGAGCCATCTCTCCAGCCCCCATTTTTTAAATTATTATTCCTCTGCATTGCATAAAATTGGGTTTGTGTCGCATTTAAATATTAGATTTTTTTAAAAAATAAGATTTCATTTTATTTTATGGGTCTGTGTGTAAGATGTATGTATATATATTGTGTGCAAGCACATTTGTGTGTGTGAGTTCAGGTTCACGGATGGCACAGTGCTCATGTGTGCTCAGAGGACATCCTCAAGGGTTGGTTTTCATCCTTTACCTTGTTTGAGATGGGTCTCTGATGTCTGCCCTGTGTGTGCCAGACTAGATGGGCCATGAACTTCCAGGGAGTCTCACAGAACGCATGGTACTGCATCCAGCTCTCATCGGGGCTCTCTTATTTATCTGTCTTTTGAAAGAGGGTCTCTCTATGTAACTCTAGCTGTTCTGGCACTCACTAGACCAGGCTAGCCTCAAAATCACCGAGCTGTTTTTTCATCTGTTTGCTTTTTAATTTTAAATTTATTTACCATGCATGTGTTTCA
>NC_022013.1:27448384-27468819 GCF_000317375.1 Microtus ochrogaster
AGTGTTCTTACCTAGTAAGCCATCTCTCTAGTTCCAATTTTATTTTTGTCTATGTCTGTGTGAGTGTGGTGAGTCTGTGCCGTGTGTGTGTGTGTATGTGTGTGTGTGTGTGTGTGTGTGTGTGTGTGTGTGTGTGTGTGTGTGTGTAGGGGGTGCTCGCAGAGGCCATCTGGAGTCACAGGCAGAGTTGTGGCCTACCTGATGTGGGTGTTGGGAACGAAACTTATGTTATCTGAAGAGCAGCAAGCTGCCAACTGTGTGGTCATCTCTATGGTGCCTTGTGTGGGTTCTAAGGGTTAGATATAAGGGTTTTGACACTTGTGTGGCAAGTGCTTTGCCCACTGACCCACCTCTGTGGCCCTAGAATGTTGGATTCTAAGAGTTGTTGTCTAGGGCTGAAAGACAACAGTGGTTGAGAGCACTGGCTGTTCTCAGTACCCATGGGGCTGCTCACCATTGTCTGGAACTCCAGCCCCAAGAGACCCAGTGCCCTCTTCTGGCCTCTTAAGACATCAGAGTTGCTGCATAGACAGACAGATATTCAGGCATAGCATCCATATGAAAATAAACAAATACATAAATAAAAAAAATTAAATGTAGTTTATAAGGCTTACTTGAGCAGGGAATGGCAGCATACACCTTTAATCCCAGTACTTGGAGAGGCAGAGGCACAGACCTCTATAAGTTCGAGGCATACATAGTGAATTCCAGGCAATCCAGGGCTAGATAGTGAGATTCTGTCTCAAAACCAAAACCCAAACTCAACCCAAACAAACCAAAAAATCCAATAAGATCTTAACTTATATTTTCTAAAAAAAAAACCAAAAAAACAAAACAAAAAAAAACATTAAGTGTATTTTGGCTTGGGTTTAGAACAAGAATGCCCAACAGTTTCTGAAATGACTTAAATATAACTTTGTTTAGTATCACGTATTTATGTGATGTAGTTCTCAGCACCCACGATCATAAAATAAAAATACCAAACCAGCTCTTCAAAGTGATGAAGATGCTCCTCATCCTATATTATCGAGCATTCAGCCAGCATTTAAATTTTAATATATAGGAAAGCAAGACCAATTTGCTTTCATCTTTAAACGATACAATTATATATGTGTTCGCTAAAGAATTAAGAACTTTATTTATTATTTCTTATCAAAATTTGATTTATATTCCTATTTTATGTACCTTTATACCTGGGTCACATAAACATGTCCAGGGAAAAAAGGTTAAGAGTAGAAAAGCTTAAGACACACTATCCTAGACTACGCCTGGGAGGCGGTGTGGCACGAGCTGGGCACTTGGGATTGCTGCACACAAGACAGTGGTCTTTGACTCCAGGAAACTAAGTGGAGCTGTGAGGGTCCCAGGTAGTCACTGCTCTGGTGCGGAGCAGAGACACGTGGAGCAGGCGTCTCTCTAGTTCATATCTTAGCCAGGTCGTGTTCACCTGCAATAGAGCAACACAGGGTGTAGCCTCAGACTCGGCCAGTGTTTGCCACAGAATGCTGAGTTGGGCAGTTTGTTGTGCTGTCCATTGTATAAATGCCTACTTAATCTACTTAAGCTCCTGAGCTCCCTTAAGTGAACTTTGGATGTGGCATAAAAATACATAGCAATGTCACATATGAAAGTAGCCTAGCCATTTTATAAATTATTGTCATATTCACCATTTAGGCCTGTCATCAAGGCTACAAAAGTGGTGAATATTATTGGCTCTTGACCTTGTGGCTAGTGTGCACTCACTAGACCAGGCTAGCCTCAAAATCACCGAGCTGTTTTTTCATCTGTTTGCTTTTTAATTTTAAATTTATTTACCATGCATGTGTTTCACATGTCTGCGTATGCATTACATGCACACCTGGTACCCTTAGAGGCCAGAAGAGAACACAGGTCCTTTGCAGGAGCAATAAGTGTTCTTACCTAGTAAGCCATCTCTCTAGTTCCAATTTTATTTTTGTCTATGTCTGTGTGAGTGTGGTGAGTCTGTGCCGTTACAAACCGAGGTAAAATCCCTTGTATGGAGCCCCATGAGTTTGCTAACAAGGGAGTCTGAGGATTTGCTATGGAAATGCACAGGTCTGGGTTCAGTACTCAAACATGTGTATTAAGGCCAATGATAATGACAATCATAAATGCTTTCATTCAATTCCATGCCAGATGTTGCTTGAGAGATTGAAAATTCCTGACTGTTAATTAGGTATAGAAGCACATGCTTGTAATTCCAGCAATTGGGAGACAGAGGCAGGAGGATTGAGAATTCAAGGCCAGTTTGTGTGGAGGAGAAGAGGAAAGGGGCGGGAGAGAGAGAAGAGAGAGAAGGAACTGGGAGTGGCATAGGCTTTTAAAACCTCAAAGCCCACCCTTAGTGACACACTTCCCCCAACGAGAGGCCACACCTCCCAATCCTTCCCAAACAGTTCTACAAACTGAGCACCTAGCATTCAAATATATGAGCCTGTGAAGACCGTTCTTACTGAGACCACTGAGGGTATTTTACAACATGTATTTCTGGACACCACATGCTTGTAGTACCCATGGATGCCACAAGAGGGAATCAGAGGACCTGGAAATGGTTTTACAGACAGGTGTGAGCTGATACATGGGTGCTGAGAACCAAATCTGGGTTCTCTGCTGCAAGAGCAGCAAATGCTCTTAAAGGCTGAGTCATCTCTCCAGCCCTCGATTATTATTATTTTATATCCAGCCCCCTACCTCTTATTTTAAAATGAGCAGCACGTAGCTCTTAGCTCATGCATCAGCTGCCCAGTCATTCATTAGTCCATTGTCACAAATGTTTGGAGTGAGAGGCAGGTTAGCTCAGGCTCAGCTCTAGTTCTGGGGATTCAGCAGTGAGCACAGAAGGTGAGGTCCCTGCTAGATAGACAATGATGGAATGTATGATGCCATCTTATGGCAAGGGTGGTGAAGGGACTGGTGTGAGGTACTAGTGACGAGTGACTGCGGTGGGGTCTGGGGAGGATCACTGAGAGCTTCGCAGTTTTGGAGTATTCAAAGGGGCCAGGATGCGGCTATGGGGAGGGTGTTAGTGTATTAGCTGTTTTCAGTTAACCACAGTGAATTAACTGAGCCGAGGAACCTTATAAGAAAGAGAAGTTTATTCTAATCACCATTCTGGAGTTTCCAGGCCATAAATCTGGTACCAACCTCAGTGAGGAGTCCATGGTGGGTTATCAGGCATCGTAATGCCACATGATGCCTCATGGCTCACTCAGCCTGTTTTCTTACACAACCAAAGACCCCTGCCCAAAGGATGGCACTGCCCACAATGGACGGAACTCTCCCCGATCAGTCATTAATCAAGAAAAACGCTCCACCTGCTTGCCTAAACCTTGCCCTCTTTTGCTATCTTGGCCAAGTAGAATGATGCTCCAGGAGCCCCCTCCATAGACGGCTCTGGGCAGACTGAGGGCAGACCTAGAGAAGGAAGAAAGCAGGACAGAGTGTAGCAAGTCCTTAGTCCCTAGCCCTCAGTTCTACCCTAACTGAGACATGGCCTCACAAGCAGACCATCGGTGGCACCACAGAAGCTGTCCCTGTGATGATTCTAACAGCTGAGAACTCCATATGGAGAGATAGCCACACAAAACACTGGCTTGGTTGTCAGACCGAAGACATTCCAAAGAGGATGGAAGCTGCTCAATGGTCTCCAACCTGCCAATGTTCTTCTATCACTGCCTAGTTCCTCAGAAACTCAAAGTCACAGGAGGCCCCTGGGTGCTTAGAATGCAGCTCTTGTGACTACGAAACTGGATTTAAATTTAACTCAGAGCATTGCCTGCCTCTGTCTTCCAAGTGCTGAATTAAATGCATGTGTTTCACCACACCTTCTAGTCAAATTTTAAATTTTAATTAATTTAAATTTGCATAAAGTAATGGATAACTTTGGTTGGAGAGCTGGCTCAGCTGTTAAGAGCACTTGCTGCTTTTTCAGGGGACCTGTTCTGATGGAGAAAGGTCATTGGCTAATAAAGAAACTGCCTTGGCCCATTTGATAGGCCAGCCTTTAGGTGGGTGGAGTAAACAGAACAGAATGCTGGGAAGAAGAGGAAGTGAGCTCATACGCCTTAGCTCTGCTCTCTGGGGGCAGATGTGATGAAGCTCCGACCCAGGATGGACATAGGCTAGAATCTTCCCGGTAAGCGCACCTCAGTGCTACACACATTAATAGAAATGGACCAGGCAGTGTTTAAAAGAATAGTTTCCGTGTTGTTATTTTGGGGCATGAGCTAGCCAGGTGGCTGGGAGCTGGGTGGCAGGATCACAGCCCGCAGCTCCTTCAACACTGTTCAGGTCCCAGCACCTCATAGCAGGCTGTAGCTCCAGTTTCAGGGAGTCTGGTGCCCTCTTCTGGCCTCCACAGGCACTGCATACACATGGTGCACATACATAAGCTGAGGCACATACATTAGCAAATAATTCCTTAAAACAAGCGCTGATAATTATTATAAGACTTTTACGTCTGGTTTGGAAAAACTTGAGTTTGTGGATTTACATTTTCAAATTTAAATGGTTCTCTCTCCCTCTCTCCCTCTCCCCCTCTCTTTTTGGTAGTGTCTTGTGATGTATCCAGTCTAGTTTTAAAGTGCTGATCTTCCTGCCTTAGCACCTAAATCCTGGGGTTATAGGTGTGTACTGCCACAATCAACTACTTCTGGTGGAAATTATAGTTTAAATTGAGATGGGCCGAGAGTATAAAATAAATGCTATATTTAAGGCACAGAATTCATATTAATACTTTTATATATTAATATATATATCTTCCCCCCAGACAGAGTTTCTCTGTGTAGCCCTGGCTGTCTTCAAACTCAGAGCTCCTCCTGCCTCTTCCTCCTGAGTCCTGGGATTAAAGGCGTGTACTACCACGGCTCAGCTACATATTTTTTAATGTTTTTAGTTGAAATAGAATTATATTACTTCCCCCTCCCTTTTCTCCTCCAGCCCCTCCCAGTTTCCTATCCTCAAACCCCTCCCATGCTCCCCCCTCTCAAGCTGATGGCCTCTTTTTCTTTGATTTTATTTGTTATATATAAATATATAGAAACAGGACTGGCTGGGTATGTTTTTGTTGTTTGTGTGTGCATGGTTTCAAGGCTGACCTCTGCACTGGACAGCCAATAAGGGCGTTCATCCTTGGGAAAGGATAATTCTTCTCCCAGTAGTCATTAGTTCTTCATGCTTTTTTGTTTTTGTTTTTCAAGGCAGGGTTTCTTTGTGTAGTTCTGGCTGTCCCGGAACTAGCTCTGCAGACCAGGCTGGTCTTGAACCCACAGAGATTCACCTGCCTCTGCCTCCCAAGTGCTGGGATTAAAGGCGTGTCCACCACCTCCCAGCCCATGCACATTTTTTTTATTCAATAAGACATAGCAGATTTTCACTGTTTGAAAACATCATGGTAAGAAAATTCAAACCACAGTTGTGTTCGGCATTACACAACATGACTCTGAAATTCAAGACACCATCTTGAGAAGAGGGCTGTTTGTCTTTCTGACTCACATCTGAGAAATGAGACTGTAATGAATCTGATACTTCCAGAAGATTCTGGAACTATTGAGCTTTCAGGTGGTCGGTCGGGGGAACTGAGTGGTAGGGGTAAGGAATAATAGGGTTGGGGACAAATGGCCGTGGGGCCTGCTCTCTGCATGGGACATTCTGGTATGCTCAGTGGGCTAGTAGTCAATGATGGGGAAGGCAGGGCCCTGATGGCCTAAGTCACGGAAAATAAATAGAAGCCAAAGTGGTGTGTACCGGAAGGGGTTCCAGCATTGAGCATAGTCGGTGCTGTCTGACGTCATTCACTGCCCTACTTAGCCTCCCTAGGGCTCGTCTCATAAAGTAAGAACTGTGAGCGGAGGGGAATCGGCTGTCAGGGCTGAGGGAGAAGCTGTCTACAATGACAGTTTAAACCTACAGTTTAAAACTTTCTTCAGAGAGGATTTCAAGCGAACACCAACCCCCTTGTCGACACACTGCAGCCTTTTGTGCGCCTTTCTTTTCTGGTGTCTTGCGATAGCAGAGGCATCCGAGAAAGAGACTGTAGGATTTGTACTGACGTACTAAAGCCATGTCCTTCCCAGAGACGTGACATCAGTGCCAATCCTAGGCTCTCAGAGTTTCGGGTGACTGGAGAGACGGCTCAGGGGTTAAGAGCACTGGCTGCTCTTCTAGAGAACCTGGCATCATTTCTCAGCACCCACATGGCAGCCCACAACTGTCTGTAACTCCAACTGTAACTCCAGGCATTCTGGCACCCTTGCACAGACAAACATGCAGGTGAAGCATTAATGCACATAAAAATACTCAATAATTTAAAAAAAGAAGAAAGTTTCAGGCAGGCATAAGATGTAAACTGCACAGCGGATGCTTCCCTAGTCATTAATGAACCAGGTATCAACGGAATTCCCTCCTCCCCATTCCTACTGCCCCCCAGCCCATGCATGTCTGGCTGCCCTTTGCAGCCTTATTCTAGACCAGCCACTAATAGTTTTCAGAATCGGATGTGCGATTTGTGGGCATACAAAAGGAACATGCTAGAATTCTGTGTCGTTTTGATTCCTCTATTTTATTTTTTTAAGGAAGGTTTAGTGCCCTACAACAGCCGAGCTTACATTTAGACAAAGCTCCGAAAGCCAGTTGTCTGGTAATTCATTTGCTCACTCAGCCTGAACTCATCTGGGTAGATGTGTGGCCATTAATGACCTTTAATTAAACCAACGAGTATGAATAAATGCAGTAATTCTTGGTGTTTCTAGATATCATAAAGTGTCTTGCTGTGTGCTGCTGGCTTGGCTCTCCCTCCAGGCTGTGCGAGTACTAGGGTGTTGCAGAAATCTGAAAAGTCGAAGGTACATTTGACTCTGAGCTTTGGATAAGTGTTGTACTCGAAGGTAATTTGCATAGAAGTAAAGTTGTCGAGGGTGCAGGCCCAGAAGTGTGCTATTTGTTTGTTTTTTCTGTTGGTAGGGTCAAGTGATGAGACTCTCGGCTCACTGGACCAATCTGTGGTGACCAAGAGTAACCTCAACAGGACCAGTGGTTTCTCTTGTCAGACAGGTCTGGCCGGGCACCATGTATAGTGATTTCTTGGTGCCTATTGGTTAGCCACCTTTGGTGAAGACAGGTGAGACAGACAGGTGTGAGCTGTAGACTATAAACAGAAACCACGAAGGGCTGGCTTTTCTTCATCTGAAAAGCCCCGCTAGAACCTGGCCAGACATCTCTTAGGATGGGAACTCACAATTTCATTCTACAAGTTGGTATTTTTCTAGCTATATAAAACACTGTGACTGGCTGGGCAGGAGTGGCGCACACCTTTAATCCCAGCACTCGGGAGGCAGAGGTAGGTGGATCTCTGTGAGTTTAAAGTCAGCCTGGTCTACAGATTGAGTTCCATCCAGGGCAGCTAGGTCTGTTATATAGAGAAACACTGTCTCAGAAAACAAACAAACAAATACCCCCCCCCAAAAAAAAAAACACCAAAAAAGCACCGTGACTGTGTTTTTGGCAATTGATTGAAGCACTTACTCAAATTTTGGATGAGACAGAGTATACGCATAACCACTTGCAAATTGAGACTCAGGTAGCGGTGTATATGTTTCTAAGTCACGATGCAACTGTGAACCCTAGCAAAAGGGACCGAATAATTCAGAATCACCCGAGTAGATGGCAGGGCATCTCCCAGCGCTGGCACACATCCCCAGCCGCCTTTAGTTAGCTTTCTCAGGTTTCCTCCTGACTCACAATGTTGACCTTCAAAGGTGCAGTTCTGAAGGGGTTTTCCTAGCCCTTGCCTTTGTTTTAGAATCTAGAATGTGAAGGGGCAGGAGCCTAAGTCCCCTCTGCTATGGCACTTGGGCATTGTTGTGCCATTTTTGCCACGGTGGCAGAATGCCCGGGGCAGCGTCGACTCTAGGGTTTTTTCTGTGGACTCTGGGGACGAGTGTCACTGTGACTCCAGTAAGTAATACCAGTGGCACAGGTAGATGGATCTGACAAGCGTGAGGACTAACAGCATTGCATCCGCCTCCCGCCAATGAAGGCTATCCATCAGAGCCCGGAATCTGTTGGAGCCTGTGAAGGCGACAAGGGACTAACATCCCTTTCTCCTCCATCGACAGGGGTAATAACTCCTCAGTCCCTAGGGACAGATTGTAAAAGCCAATAGCCGGGGGCTCTGAAGCAGGGAGGGTGGAAGGATTGAAAATTAAAGAGGAAGTGGAAATTTTGCGTAAGGCGATACTAAGATGGAATAAACCATCAAACGCCAGTCTTTTAATTGCCTTGTAGTTGATGTGGGTTGGAAAACATTCATTTTGACTGCCTAATTATTTTAAGGTGATTGTTAAAAGTCACATGCGTTAGATACTTGGGGGCTTATGTTTCCTTTTTCTTTTTTTCTGTTTTTTTTCTTTTTTCTTTCTGAGGACCCCGGACTACGCAGCTAGTAACTTGTCAGGAAGATACACCACAGGTGTTAGCCAGTTTACCCTGTTTAATCTGATGTCTTTATTGCGACTTGCATGCTTTTGTGTTTCTGTGGCCGAACGCGAAGGGATGGAGTTTATACCTATCTCAGACTGTATTTTTCAGTGGTTAGTTGGAATTTCTATTTTCAAGTAACCTTCAAAATGACTTAAGTACCCCATCTTCTTCAGGCTTCTAATGGCCACCAGTATTAAACACATAGCTCTCCAAGTCTGCCGTATTAATGAGAGCTTCACGCTGTCCGTGGCGCCACATCAATAAGCGAGTTTTGGAGCCTCGGTGTTGCTCTGAATTAAACGTTGTGTGAAGATTTAACTTTGTAGACAATCGCGCCGTTTGGAAACAGATGCCCGCGGCCGCCGCCCGCTTTATAGGAAACACACTTAGGTAGTTTTTAAATTGGAACCGCTGCTTAGTTAGATCTCCGGACTCAGCTCACTGAAGGTGACAGAAGCCCTCACTCGAGCTCGATATGAGAAGTAGAGGCGACAGTAAATTTTTCACGCTGCGACAGGAGTTCTTGTTATAGGAGTCAGAACGGGGGTCAGGGCAGAGCCTGTTGATGATTGAGGAAAAGAGAAGTAAATTCATTCTGCCTCAGGCTCTTTGTCAAGTGCCAGTAGCTTTACCATTGAGAACTAGTCACCCGTTCTAGGCTTACGGCCCTAGAGGTCACTCGTTTGAAATAAATCACGGCACCGCGGAGGCGCCGCAACCTATTGCCACTCGGGATGAAATAAAAAAGAGGAATGCTGCTTGCGGAATGGAAATGACTGCGAATATCCCACCACGTGTTGCTGTTTAATGCAATATGAGGGGAGATATTGATCTCCCGAATCAAGTCATTAAAATGTGCAGTTTTTGTTTATTGGAATGAAGCAATTAAATGGCTCAGTTATGCTAGCCTTTACCTTTTCTGATGAAAACTATTGATTTTTTGCCACAGCTTTATAAGCGACAATGTTTTTGATTACTCTTGACAAACCTCCTTGGAGTGTTAATTAAAACGGTACCAGATGAGCAGGTGTGGGAGATCATTAGATGGCCCGATCGCACATCCTCACTTCGTACTCTGTAGCCTTGCATAATGAACAGGGTGCAAGAGGGGAAAAACAATATCTTCATCAGCAGAATTAGCATCTCCACTTTGTAAAAAACTAGGTGACGCTTCATGGTAGGGCTCGGATGTTGGGGTTCACTGGCTTGCTCCCGTGACTCCTTTTGACCCAAATTTTCCCTGGATGTTTTGTTTCAGTTGCCTGAGAAGCGTGTGGGCTGATGGTTTTGCGTTTCAGATAGCCGATATTTAAGCGCACATTTATACAGGAAATTGAGGCGTCAGATAGGGCATTTCCCAATGTTATGCAGATAAAGTCATGAATATTAATATGATTCCATTTAATACTTAAAACAAATCCTCCTCAGTAGGATTAAAAAAAAAGTCCCTCTAAGTAATATCTCTTCAATGTTATTAAAAAATTTTACTATCTATTTTTGGAATCCAAATAAAATATGATTATTTAGTAATATGCTCTTTTGGAGACTGTGTTCTCTTGATTTATAATTGCACATTTTCTCAGGACTCTTCAAAGATGCCTGCATTTGAAAAATTAGAAATACTCAGTAGTAATTTGTAAACCCAGAGGCAAATAGCATTCGAATTTTTGCAAAAGTGGTAATCTTTACACAGATAGTATTATGAAATGTTATTGAATCAGAACTTCATTAATACAGGCATCAAAGCAGGCCCTTTCATTTTTGTATCAAGCATGGAATTTAAATAAATGAAATGAGATGTTTGAGTCCTCTGTGATCTGGTGTCTGCGAGTAGCGGGGCAGCTTGCAGTCTACAGATTCACAGACCCGGGAAGGACTTTAAGGGGTCATCTAATCCAGTCCCCTGCTGCCAAAGTAGCTGTTTAAAAATGCACTGTTTTTCATTAGCCTGGAATTTTAAAAAGGATTAATGAATTTATAAATGTATTATTTACAATGTTCCGAGCATGTCTCTAACCGAAGCTAACTGCTAGACTTTGAAATGATAAGTTTCTGCGTCCGCATTAGAACCCGGACTTCTCTTAGGATGATTGACGAGTCACAAAGTGTTTTTCCATTTGCAATCTTTCATTTGATCAATAACTGCGGTTTATGTCCTGGGAAATGTCTTATAATTTTTAAAAATAAATCTCTGGCTGAGTTTACTCGGTTGGTATCATTATATTAGTAGGGCTAATGTTTTGAAGCCACATTGTCATCTTACAGAATCTTCATTATACCTAGCTTCTAGAAACCGAAATTGTTCATTGTTTTTGTAGATGACAGCAGGGCATCCACCATGTGTTTTAGAGCTGAAATCACCTATAACTTCTTTTTTTTTTAAAGATTTATTTATTTATTATTTATACAGTGTTCTGTCTGCCCACGTGCCAGAAGAGGATACCAGATGTCATTACAGATGGCTGTGAGCCACCATGTGGTTGCTGGGAATTGAACTCAGGACCTCTGGAAAAGCAGCCAGTGCTCTTAACCTCTGAGCCATCTCTCCAGCCCCTCACCTATACTTCTAAGTGCTACAAGTAGCAGCTGTGCCTATCAACCATTTAAGATTACATTAGCATACACATTCCCTCGAAGGCTGCTGAAACTAATGTTAGAAGCTCTATCTGCTATCTCCTCTGCAAAACTGTGGTCTATAATAAATGGTTGGTGATTTTTCAGTTTGATTAGGGCTCGTCTCTGTCCCATGTGGCCTTACCGGGAGCGAAGGATGAACACTAAAAGACCTGTGTGCAGGATGGACACTCCGATGGTTGGCAACTTTATACAGTGTGATTAGGAACTCCACCGGAGCTATGAACCGTGTGCCGTCCATGTGAAACTTCACACAGGCAGCATGGGTCACCTGCAGGCTGATGGCTGGGCTCTCACAGGAAACAAGCTGCATGAGGGAGCAGAAGTACATGGCATGAGCAACTCTCGCCTCGAAAGTCATATTGATACTGCACTGTTGGCGGAAGCGGTGGAAGCAGTGTGGGTTCAAGGGAAAGAACCGTGTACCTAGTCTCCTGAATGGAGAATCACCAAGCTTGAAGGATGGAAGATGCTGTGGTTGTCTTTGGGTACAACACACGACTTGCTCAAACCCACCATATGACGCCTATTATTCGGCTACAGCTTAGTTTGCTAGAGGTGGGAGTAAATGGGAAAATACAATTCTAGGAATTCATTACAGTTATTCCTTAAGACAATATGCTTTAAATTGTGTTTTAGAAAGTGGAGAAAGGTGGGCTATTTTAATGAAATAATGAATATAAAAGCACATATGCCCTCATCTATCATGTAAGGTACAATGAGAACTGAAGATGATGGATTAAACAATAGAAACCAGTTGCCAGTGCACTGGCTCGGTGGTAAAGCTGCTTGCTGCCAAGCCTGATGACCTGAATTTGATCCCTGGGACCCACCTGGAAAAGGAGAGATCAGACAACTGAGCATTAGCTTCTGCCCTCTCCAGAGGAGTACAGAGTGGCTTGTGTGTGTGCTCGTGCCCCACCCTCCCGATACATAAATAAATAACAAAAGGCTTTAAACAGCAATGATTTAGTCCAATTTACTTCAGCGTCCTTTGAAATCTGTTAAGTTCTGATGAAAGGGATCCTCATTAAAAAACAAAACAGCAGCATTAACAGATGCTGTGTGTTGTTTATTGCTTGGTTGGACTCAGGTGTAATTTCTGGGACAATTGTATTTGATGCTTTCTGAGATTCAGAATTACAATCATGGAGTTCTCAGCCTGGGATCCTTTAAGAGGTCATTTATCCATTCAGAGATTTACTGTGTTTCTGTGAAGGGCCAACTGCTGTTCTGTTCTGGGCACTTTAGTGGTTATCTCAGAAAGTTCCTTCAGGTACACGGTGATGCACATAGAGTTCATTCAATATCAGATACAAGAAAGAACGCGTTTCTAGTGATTTCCTTTGCAACCTTGTCTTTTGAACTGTGAATGGGGTTTCTTTAATTCTGTAAAAAAAATGAAGCCATGAAGGCACATGGTAGAAGCTATTAGGAAGATTATTTTGCTTTCACGTTAACTAAGCCACATTGTACTTAGACTCTCTGGTAGAATTTGTTCAATAGAACATACAGATTTCTCTTCTAAAGTACCCCCCCCACACACACACACACTGAATCCAAGACCTCAAGCATGCTAGGCAAGTACTTGGTCATTGAAATTTACCTACAGCCAAATTAGCGTGTTTTAAAACTATACTATTGTAAGTTCTTATTTGCTAGTAAGTATAACAGCCTCAAGTGATGAGGATTTCAGTTACAGCTCCCAGCCAGCACGTGTTGAGCTATGACTGGGCTGGACCAGTCACTTCTCGGGAGAAGTCTAAGAGGATTTGTAGCTCCACCTCTGAGGTGAGCATCTTTCTCCCCTGGCTTGGTCTCTGCTGTAGGCTCTTCTTTAGCTATCTCATGCACAACAGACAGAAGGAAAGTGAGGGCACAGGGGAGGTGCTAGTGCCCAGTGTTAGAGAGATTTCCCTTACGAAGGATTTCTGCCTTTCGTTTCCGCTGTCCATGGAGATTTGGCAGGGCTCCAGATATGGAGGGCTCCTTATGCCTCCGCTTGGAGCACCAAGCTAAGATCAAGTTGTTTCACGTTCATTAGCTAGTTGCTACATCTTCTGTAGGAAAGTGAAATTCTGTTTACTCAACCATTTTTAAAATGACGTCACAAAACACAGAAACAAAACACTAGGGCTGTGTTTGCATCTCCAGCACCCCTTGCTCTCTGACGGCCTTTCCTCGGGAAGACTCACCCATAGCCAGGCAGCAGCGACACTCGTGGGCGGAAGGAGCCCAGAAGCACATTGTTAAACAGGCCACAGATGTTCCAGCAACAGCCAAACCAGCTGTGGCGAGCCCCTGGGCAGATTTCTAAGCCCTTTCATTCCGCGCAGGGTACCAACTCGGCTTGGGTAATCTTTCTACACAGTAGCTTTTATCTAGTTGGCGCTCTCTTTTTGTAGCGGCGTTTCTCACTCGAGTAAGTCTGAGGCATGCCCCGTCAGGATGAGCAGCGAGGCCACTTTGCATGAGAAAGCGGACCGGGCATGTGCACAGGGGCACCGTGCAGTGGCCGCTCAGGTGAGGGTACCTCGTTGGGACTAATCCTTTCTGAGAACCAGCTGCCTCCTGCTTGTGGCGAGGCTTTCTGCAGTGGTGTTTTAACGGCTTGTTTGTCAGTCACGCTGCCCGTTAAACAAGCAAAGCCTGGATCCTCCTAGGATCCCAGGAGTTCTTTATTCATTCCTCCATATTGAAACTCATTCCTGTCAGCTGGAGCTCTCCAGGCTGCCTGGAAGAACTTTGGCATAGTTTCCCTAACCTTTCAAACACTCAAAGCAAAACTCTCCTTTGATAAAGGAAAAGAAAAAAAAAAAAAAAGGCCAGAGGACTTTGGCGCGCAGCCATTAAGGATGCAGGCTACTCGGCGATCTGACAGAATATTCCACAAAACACTGAAAAGTTCCCTTTAAGGTCCCCAGAGTGGACCGAGGCACTTTGCTTGTACTTAACATATATCAACTGTCACCCGGCGGCACTGAGTGTTGACTGAACACAATGGGACATCCAGATGGCCTAAACAAAGGGGACAAATGTTCGCTGCTATTAAAAGCTGTTTACATCAGCTTCCAGGATTTCATGGAGCGAAGTTTATATTGTGTCACCGCTGAGGTGCTCGACTCTCCCCCTAGCCAAGACCGGCCCTTTATAAACTCCTGTTGCACGGGACTCAGGCACTTAGCACTGGAGGAAAAGGGAGACCAAGAAGTCAGGGAAGTGATGAAGGGTGTTGACCAGCTATGCAGCTCGCCATGTGTTAAGCGCCTTGCCCGCGTTCTGTCTTATTGACTGTCGGCTCCACACCCAATCAAATAAAGCCAAAGCAGACCCTCTTCCCTGATGGGGGTGTGCCATGGATGAACGGATGGGACCCGCTATCTCCTTGTGCAGACAGAGCCTCCGAGTCTCCTTGGCTCCTCTCTGGGGATGTTTACGTGGTCATGGTTTTGTTTTCTTCCTCCAAGGCACCGGTATATCAGGTCCTGTCTATTCAGGATTAATATACATAAGTGAGAACCCTCTACTTTGCCGTCTTCTTCCTTTGTCCTCACTATGGCTTGACCTTATACATTCCAGATGCCCAGACCGTATTGTTAAGGGGTTGTTTTTGCCACTGATAACAGTACTAAGATGAAGGGTCTCCATACTCCAGCGAACCAAAGAAGAATCTAGAAACCTGTCTTGGGATTCACTTGTTGCTTACTACACTTCTACCTGAACAAATCAGATATTAATACATACTACTTATTAATTTGTCCTAAAATTCATGGTTTCATAAAAACATAGCGGATTCTCCCAAGTGCAAGTTTAACAATTATTTCCTGTGTAAGTAGATTATCGAGACACCATTTTATGTCACATTAGGCTTAATTTTATGCCTTTACAGTAGTTATTCAGCATTTGTTGTGTCATTATGAAATTACCATACTTCAGGTTTTTAATAAAGCTTTTGGGAAAAAAAGTTATCTAGTAATGATTAAATTCAAACGCTTAAGAAAACATGATCTGTTGACCTTGTTCTCTGCAGAAATAGCCTTTGTTTCGGAGTGAGATTGTGACGGGACTGAGCGATGTCATATGGCATGACACAGACCTGAAGTTCTCTGACCTATAACGTTCTCAGTGAGAGATTAGTGTGAGCTCGTCACTCTGCACTCCTCCCTACTGCCCTGGGAAATATTTTATCATCACAATAGATCTGATAAATGGGGCCACTTTGATAAACTTGCTAAGAGCAGCTTCTGGCTTCCTGTGTTTTACAGAGATATTGATTGACCTTCCTTGTGTTAACATATGAGATTCAAAGTTTTGGCTCCCGTATTTAAGTTTAAAGAAAAATACATTGTCCTAGAAAGGTGGCGTGGGCCCCTGCATACAGCAATGCCCATACACAAGGCCCATGACAGCGTTCCCTGGAACAAACTATCCTGTTAAGAGTTTGAAACTCTTGCCTTGACAATGATTCTTTTTTTTTTTTTTTAATACCACCCCCGGAGGCAGAATGCAAGCAACAAGAATATTATTTACGCTTCTGTTATTTGCACTAAGAAGTTAATTTTGTGGATTTTTTTTTTTTGTGTATGGTATTTTTCATAGCTGTCTCAGAGGGCTTTGGATTTTGAGGACAGGGATGGCCCAGATGTAAAAATAAAATGTAACAAACATGAGCTCCTGCCTCTGCCAAGGGTTAAACATGATGCCCACTTCGGAGGAGCCATTTCAAGCCCGTCTGTCAGTCCCCGCGCAAGCTGCTGGGTTTCCTGTTTATGCCTGCGCATATTTCCCACATCCTGCGAGCTTGCTTCAGCCACAGGTTTTTCCGCACACCCCGGGAGATCTCTTCCTCAAGCCGGCTAACTATTTATCATCTTAGTAAGCGATTGGAATTTTGTTAATTCCTGTTTGACTTTGAGCATGCAACTTGCTATCACCATCAGAGGGAAGATAATGTCACTTATATATTCGTCTCGGAGTCCAGTTAAACAGCCTGCGTGAAACAACCGGTCACCCAGACTCGTGGATGACAGCTTCATTGCCGTTGAGGGTCTGGTGTATAAAAACTCAGATTGACACTATGTCTAACCTGAATACGTATTCAAAAAAATTTTAATGCCTTTTCTTTCCTAAATAGCTCAGAATTTAGGAATTGACTTGGTTGTGGGCAAATATGGAATTTGTGATGGTTGAGTGGCATCCTGGGTCATCATTTTATATTCTGCTACTTCATCGGTCTGTGGGGCTTTCATAATTTCTCTGCCCCTTATAACACTTTGTGAGATCATAAATTCGTTCATCACTGAATATAAACAACACATTACTACTAGGACTGATTGTGTATTGAGATAACAGCATATGCTGAGAAAATAAGGTTCTGAACTGAAAGCTTTGGTTTTCTGGACAGAAGTTTCTGGGAGCACTCAGAATTTTCTGGAAGCACCTGTGACCATGTCAGCGAAAAGGCAGGTTCCTTGAAGTCAGACCTGAATGGTCTTGTTTGTGCGCTCATTAGTTGATGTGGTCCCTTTTATCAAAACATCAAATCTAGATATATTAAGTCAGACTCTGCAGTGAGAATCTGGTTCTATTCTGTCTCAGCAGAAGGATGTCTAGCTTTCCCTTTCTTCTAATTATGCCAAAAAACCCACAACCAAACCAAAAAAACCCTAATCTTTTCAACCAATTTGAAATTATGTGAGATCATTTATGTGAATCCTGAATTTTCTTTTAGATTCTCTTGATGCCTTTGGAAAAACAAAAAAACAAAAAACGCCTTTTAACAAAAAAGAATATGAGTTTCCAGCTCAGTTTCTCACTTCCTCCCTCCCTCCTGGGAGCTGGCTGTGTCCTGGGCACCAAGTGCCACTCAGATGTTTGGATGGCAAATGTATAGATTATATAAAATGAATTCTTGCAGGCTGATTTGAAAACACAGACAGAAGTGAATAGCCTGATTAAAGATAACGGCTTCTGAGTAATTTTGATTCTATAGTTTTGATTTCATACTTTTAAATGCTCATTTGCGGTTTATGTTGTAATTATCACTCTAAGGGCGATGTTTGCGCCTCACAGGGAGGGGAAGAGAGTCTCTTTCAGCACATTGCATTCTGATTTATAAAAGAGCCCAAGATTAAAGCTGGGAAGATTGTATTAATCTGACACTAGGTCTCCTGTAACATACTTGATATATGGTGTGATCGCAGTACCACGTAATAAAAAGTCAAGGGAGTAAAGTACATCCGATATAAATGAGGGGAAACCAAAGACTTAGTGACTCTGGAGATGTGCGGTGTAACGCCTGCCTGTTTGATTAGGACAGAAGCACCTTTGCTAACACAAGCCCTGTCACACTTCGCCATTGCTTTCCCAGGAAGAAATGTATTTAGGATCAAAATTTTAGATTTGTAAAGCGTATCTGTTAGTTCTAACATTGGAGGATTCGGCTGCATTCCCAGCGTGTTTCCTTTCCCGTTTTGGATGTCTGCACAGCTCTTTCCTCATTATTGCAAGGTTCCCCCCTTATCAGCAGCTAGGAACTATTTATGTTTAAAGAACTAGAGAACTTTATTCTTTCTGCGTCTCTCTCCTGAGCGGGGCTCTTCATGAGTCGTTCTGATTCTGTGCTCTATGAGTAACTGATTATAAAGCAACGAAAACCCCGTATCTCTGCAAGTACTCCCCAATCAGCCATATTTATAAACAGAGCTTCATCAGAAAGGGGATGATTCTGTGCTGGCTGCAGAAGGACTAAACACTTAAACCCGTGGAGAATCGCGCTCACATTGTGTGACGCATCGGTACACATGTTTTATCTATCATCAAGGAAAGCATCCCATTTAAGGCTTTTCCCCATGACAATCAAGGTCAAAGGCAGAGAAAAATTGTATTCCCTTCAGGGGGCACATCAAGATAAGCTGAGCGGTCTGAGAAGAGCGGCCTACTGGGCCAGTTCCTTTCTAGGATAATAATGCTGTAACTAAATTTGACTTTCCCAATTCACTGCCAAGACGTTTGTTGACTCTTTTCTTGAGAAAGCCTTAACTTCTAGTAACTCTTGTCTAGGAGAGTGGGCTTGCTGCCTTTTCTCAGCGTATTTTATCTTTCCCCCCAATCTCTTGTCTTAAAGATTATGCTTAGGATATACCAGGTTTGCTGATCACAGACTCAGGAGATTTCTTTATTTTAGCAATTTTAAAATAATTTTATTATTTTTGTTTGTTTTTCAAGACAGGGTTTCTCTGTGTAGTCCTGGCTGTCCTGGAACTCACAGAGATCTGCCTGTCTCTGCTGTCTGAGTGCTAGGATTAAAGGCACATGCTGCCACCACCGCCCAGCTCATTTTATTAACTTTGTACATGTTGGAAGCTGTAAGTAGCTTCTAATATTCCCAGGTTAATCCTTAGGTATAGTTAGCTCTAACTTTTAATGCCTGGGAAGATCTAGGGAGGAGGCAAAGCTTGGCTGAATCTTAGAGCACAAACAGGAGTAGATAGACAGGCAAATGTGCCAAAGGTAGGATAAGAACCGTGGAAGGAGGGCAGGGTTGGTGCAGGAAGAGGCGGGGTTTAGGGGACTGTCCTGTTCAGAGGAAGGGAGGGGTGAGTCAGCAAGTAAGGTGTGGCTTGTGAAGCCTGGCAAAATAAGGGTGCCCTTGGGGAATTTTTAAAAGGCAAAGAATATTTATGATCTGAAGAGAAACCAGAGTATAGGGAGATTTTAAGTGATTAGAAGGGCAATTTGATAGTTGAGGATGGTGTCTTGTGGCTTCAAATCCTATTTCTGGCTCTTACCTACATGCTTCCGTTTTTCTGTTGCCATATTTAGAAAACTCCAGCCATATATGGTAAGCCATTTCTCCAGCCCCTTCTTGTTTTTTCTTAATGCTCTGATCTCTCTGGGACCATGGCCTCAGCCAGGCATAGAATGTTTAAGTTGATCAACTCTATTGGGTTTTTCAGCTATTCTGTCTCCCCATCAGGAAGGTCATCACCTAAGGTCAAAGGGGAGGCAGACACTATTGAAAAAAAAAGAAAGAAAGAATGGGCTGTGGACTTCAAAATCTGTCTTAAAAATGATTTTTTTTATTTTTAAATTATGTGAATGGGGGGGGCATGTGCATGGCATCTGCAGAGGACACAGATGCTGGCTCTCACTGGAGTTACAAGCTGTGGTGAGCTGCATGACATAGGTTCTGAGTGTGAGCGAGGAAAACCAAACTCTAGTCCCTGAAAGAGCAATGAGAGGACCTTACTGCTGAGCCATCTCTTCAGCCCTCTGTCTTTGTAAAGTATATTTTAAAAAGAACAAATTCAGGTTGTCAGACCTTGATTCAAGAGAGATTTCTGTTGTTGTTGTTGTTTTTAAAGAATCTTTGACTCAACTCCTTTTGTTGGGCTCGCACAGAGTGCTTTGGAAATGGTGGTAATAGGCTGAAGAACAGAAGGGTTTGGTTGCTCATCTTAGTCCACTTTTCTGTTGTTATAGCTCAATACCTGTTGTCAGGTGATTTAGGAAGAATAGAAGCTCATTAGCTCACAGTTCTAGATGCTGGAAAGCCAGAAGCGTGGAGCCAGCATCTGGTAAGAGGCATCTTGCTCTGTCCTATCCCAGTGAAAAGAATGTGGTGAAGAAGACCAAGCGTGTGAGCTTGGGGCTCGTCTCTTACAAAGCCATCAGTGTTGCTGTGGAGACCCTACTCCCATGACCTCATCTCATTGCATGGACCATTCCCCCAGGTCCTCACCTTGAAATAGCATTGTATATGAACTTGGAGATTACATCACAGAAGAGCTGGGCTCTGCCTTGCAGGTAGAGGACCCTGATGGAGTCACAGAAGGACCTTAGAGGTATAGAGTCAGCATTCTTTCTGGGGAGAACGTTATAGTGTGAGCATTGATCATACACATCCGTGACCATCCAGAAGGCCACCAGGACAGTTAGGAAACTAATTGCGGTTGTCCTGAAGAGGTGTTGAAGGCTCTGAAGGTGAGCTGGGCTCATGAGAAGGTGAGAGCGTTCTAGTTAGGCTCTCAGATTTCTGGCCCAAGATACCTGGGGAATAGCAATACATGTCACTGACCTGTCTACAGAATAAGAAGCAGGGGAGGTGGCCACAAGGTCAGGTTTGTGCAAACTAGGATTTGAAGGGTCCACAGTCAAGTGGAGGTGTTCTCTAATCATGATGTATTCAGATCTAGGACTCAGGGTGGAGAGAAAGACAGAGCTGGGCTTAGTGACTTCAGGCTGGCTAAGAAGCTTTCTCAGTTCTCTCTCTCCCTCTCCCTCTCCCTCTCCCTCTCCCT
>NC_022013.1:27469087-27471620 GCF_000317375.1 Microtus ochrogaster
CTCCCTCTGTCTCTCCTCTCCCTCCCCCTCTCTCCCTCTCCCTCTCCTCTCTCTCTCTCTGACTTCAGTGTTGGATACTGAACTAGGACCTTCGCCATACTAGATAAACGCAGTCTCCTCGGTTCTTGAGTTGACTTGAAAATTCCCTTTTAAAGCTCCCTGGACCAAAATCTGTGGACTCTCCTACCTCATGGGTAGGAAGCAGAGAAGGAACCGCAATGATGGAGTCATTTACCATTCCTTTGAAAATGCGAAGCTCCAACAAAGCCCTGGGTAGGAAGGGGTGGGCGAGCAACTTTGGGATGCCAGCCTGTGAGAAGTCTGGGCTCTAGAGTGTGGTACATCCCCTGGGCACCAGTACTGTTCCCCTTCTCTCCAGGCACAACTCCTCAGACCTGTCTCCTCTCCTCAGAGATCAGCTAATCTTCCAGGGCAGCTTCCTGGGTTTGCCCTGGGGCACAGCCACTGAGAACAGGGGAAAGACAGGCTATGCAAACTTTATTCTGTTGTTTTCCTTTCCAGTTTATTGGCATAATGTTTCAAGTCTTGAAAAGATTTAATAATTAATTCATTGAGACAGGATTTCATTTAGCCCGGGCTGGACTTGAACTTGGTCTTGTTGCCTAGTGAGGTTTTGGATGCCTGGACCTCCCACTTCCAACACCTAGCACTGAGATTACAGTCATGTGCCATGCACAGCAAAATGCCACATGTTAAAAAAAAAAAAAAACAAGAACAAAAGAAATTCCTGTGCATTGGACCCCAGCTTAGAAAATGAAGAGAGGACCCTAGCTTGAAAAGCGAACATTTCTTGCAGTTCAAAGCTCTCCCTTAGATTTGAGGATAGATAGATTCTCCCCTCTCCCTGACAAGTCAGTGAGGAGCAGCCCTCCCAGACGATGGAATACCATTGATTTTTCATAAGGTTTACTAAGATAACCCAGGTCAGAGACTTTACAGAAACTTTAAGTTTGCTGTAATTGTAGTGAGGAACTGAGCGAGGTGTAACTGGATGGGAATGCAAATGAAGCTTTGGGTGATGTGGAGGAGGAGTTGGGAGCAATAATGAGAGTGAGGCCCCTCTTCGCCATCTCCATGAAATTTTCCTGAGGAGGTGACTGAGCCTCCACAGCCCGTGGCCTTGGGCTCCAGGCATCCGTTATCACTGATGAGGTAGGATGTGGCTTGAACAGGACAAACAGTTTGCTCTGCATCTGACTCAGTGTTGGGGTTGAGCTGTTATGCTGCTTAGAGGCTTATTAATGGGTTGTGTAAATTACGTATTTCTAAGCAACTGTTGCTCAGTTCTCATGTGATAGTGCCTAGCTATAAATTGTCTAAATGAATGCAAACACATACTTTTGTGTATGATGTGATTCTTTCTGAAAATATCTGCTTTTTATTTTTCAGAAAGTATCCAAATTTAACATTTAAAAAAATTTCCTTCCTTCTTTCCTTCCATCTTTGTGTTGGGGATTGAACCCAGGGCCTTGCACATGCCAGACAAATGGTCCTCTCCTGAGGAAACCTTCCACCCCTAAGACCTTTATTTTCTTAAATTTGCACTGAAAGTGAAACCAACCCCAGAATCACTTTTCTCTTATTATCAAAAAGTGACGTAGGGCCTGGGAGTGTAGCTCACTGCAGAATGCTCACTTTGTATGCATGTAACCCTGGGTTCCATCCCGAGTGGCACAAACACACACACACACACACACACACACACACACACACACACACACACCCCAAAGCTGGCCCCTTAAAAGACCCTTAGATTGTATCTGTCAATGAGCTAAGAATTTTCATTCTCAATAGTGTATGTCATGCTAATCAATCTTATAATAATTAATTTAATGTCATAGAGCCTTGTATACAAAGTCATACTTTTTAAAGAAAATTTTAATTGAAAATATATTCTTTTCTCATACAATATATCCTGACTCTGGTTTCTCTTCCCTCCACTCCTCCCAGCACCCCCTCATCTCCCCTCTCCTCAAGATCTACTTCCTATCCATCTATTTTCCTTCAGAAAAAAGTAGGCCTTCAAGAGACAAAACCCAAACACAACAGAATAAGATACAATAAGACAAGGCAAACCCCCTCATATCGAGGCTGGACAAGGCAACTCAACAGGAGGAAAAGAGTCCCAAGAGCAGGCAAAAGAGTCAGAGATACCCCGGCTCTCACTGTTAGGAGAGCCACAAAAACACCAAACTAACAACTACACACAGATCCAGGCCAGCTGGCCTTGGTGAGATCCCGATAGAACATCCCCATTGTCTCAGTGTGTGGGTGCACCCCTCCTGGTCCTGAGTTCCTTGCTTGTGTTCTCTCTCCTTCTGCTCCTGATTTGGACCTTGAAATTTCTGTCTGGTGCTCCAATGTGGGTCTCTGTCTCCTCTCATCGCCTGATGAAGGTTAATATTCAGGAGGATGCCTATATGCTTTTCTTTGGGTTCTCCTTATTTAGCTTCTCTAGGATCACTAATTATAGGCTCAATGTCCTTTGTTTATGGCTAGAAACCAAATATGA
>NC_022013.1:27472217-27476142 GCF_000317375.1 Microtus ochrogaster
CTCCTCCTCTTCCTTCTCCTTCTTCTTCGAGACAGGGTTTCTCTGTAGCTTTGGAGCCTGTCCTGGATCTAGCACTTGTAGACCAGGCTGGCCTTGAGCTCACAGAGATCCGCCTGCCTCTGCCTCCCAAGTGCTGGGATTAAAGGCGTGTGCCACCACCGCCCAGCTCCATCATACTTCTCGCCACTGTTTCTGAGGAGGTGCAAATATCAATTCAGCTTGAGTTTGCTTTATCTCATTCTCAACTGCGACAAAACCTTCCTCTGTGTGTGAAATCTAGGCTATAGTGAGATGATCTTAGAACCTATTCTCTGATAGGCTAAAGATCAGTGAATCTGTGTTCTAGTTCAGGAGACCCAGGCTTCAATGGGACTCAGAGGAAAAATAACACAGGCGAAAACATTTTCAAAAACACAGCCTTATAATTTGATGTGCCAGTAAGTTACAAGGAAATTGTGCAACTGCTATTTAATGGACATTACCTAATTATAGCCCAAGAGTAGAGAGCCTCATCCTGCGGATACATAATATAATTCCGCTTAGAGAAGTACTGCCATGCTCTTAATAAAATGCCATCTCAGCTTATTCACCCGTAACTGCTAAACACTGTCTCAGAGGAACCAGAGGACCAGAGTGCAGCCACGTGAGCTTGGGACTTTGGACACAGCTCTTTGAGAAATGGGTTCGTGTAACCGAACATTTAGAGCCACCATTCTCTTGTCAGCAAGGTTAGAATGCTAGAGCAGCCTCTTTAACCCACTGAGGGGGACAACAATTTTAATTGCTGTGATTTATTGGCCCTTTCCTCTTGGCGAAAGGCTTCATACACCTTAGCGAATTTAGTCGGCACCTCTTGGAGCCCTGGCAATCATGTTGAGATGGTATGGTTTCTCTTCTATCTCTCTGTATGTGTGATACACAAGCACACGTAGGTGTGAGGAGAGAGAAGTGTGTCCTGTTGTACCGGCCTCCAGATTAGTCCCTCAACACAGGGTCTTTACTGAACCTGGAGCTAAGCTTGGTGGCCAGCAAGGCTGAGTGATCCTCCCATCTCTGTCCCCACCCTATAGACTGGGGCACCTGTCTGTAGCCAGGCCTGTTTTTGTTTCTGCTTTTTGACATGGCTGCCGGAGATTTGAACCTAGGTCCTCGTGGTTTTACCCGCTGAGTGTTCTCACCCATGAGTCTTCTCTCTAGCCCTGATTCTTTCATGATAGATTTTAAAAAATAGTACGTAAGGTAGTTGTCTAGATGACACAGTTGGTGAGCGGAGGGGCCCAGGCTCAGAGTCATCTCTGCTGGGCTGCCTCTCTCAGCTTGGCCTGGGGTGGTTAACTGAGCTATTGCCGGTTCTGAGGCGCAGTGCGACACTTGTTCTCCAGACTAAATCTCTCTGGAAGCAGGAAGGCAGCTGTCCTGTGAAGGTATAAGGATGGTATTTGTTAGCTTGATTAAAGACCTTCCTGGGATGGACAGAGGTTTCCGGTGTGTCTCATGGGTGCTGCTGCAGGTCCTGGACCCAGCATGGGCTCCAAGAAGCCCCGAGGTCTCCTCAGTGGGTGGGATATTTATCCAGAGGCTTGTCTTCCAGAAAGTACCCAGAGATACAAGTTTCTGAGCTCACTGACTGATGTAAATTATTTTGGTCAAACTTACCTCCATGGCTGTTCTTATTGAGAACCTTGTCCTGATCCCCTTCTGAGGTTTCTTCGTGCTAACTCGGGCAGATCGAGGGTCTGCATGTACTCAGGTGTAGACTGAATGTACCCCCATGGAGTGGCCTCCCCTTTCAACCAGGTCCACACCTCAACCATGAGCTGTAGAAGGTACTCAAGGTCCTTCCAGGTGCCACAGTCCTGCTGTCGCCCAGAGTGACTGAGCAGTGTAAAGAGTTTTCTGCTACCGTGTTAACCACCACAGCCCAGGGATCTTACCATCCTGTTGCTGTGAAGAGACACCCGGGCCAAGGCAACTTCTATGAGAAGGAAGCATTTAACTGATGGCTGGCTGACAGTTCCAGAGGTTTCGTTCATCATTATCATGGTGGGAAGCACAGCGCCCCACAGGCAGACACGGGACTGAAGAAGTAGTAGCTGAGAGTTCTGCATCTGAACCAACAGGCAGCAGGGAGAAAGAGACACTGGGAGTGGATCGGACTTGGGCTTTTGAAACACCAAAGCCCACCCTCAGTGACACACTTCCTTCAACAAAGCTACACCTAATCCTTCAATCTCAATCCATGAGGACCAAACATTCAAATATATGAGCCCTATGGAGGCCATTCTCATTTAAACCACCCCCCAAATGACTTACAGAAGGGAGAGTTTATTTGGGCTTACAGTTACAGAGGGACAGGTGTCAACCATGGCAGGGAAGCATGGCACCAAGTAATAGGCATGGTGGCTGGAACAAGAAGCCAAGAGATCCCATCTTGAGCATAAGCAGAGAGCAGAAAGAGTGACCTGGAAGGGGCGGGAGGTTGTTAATATCCAGGCACACCTCCAGTGATGACATCCTCCAGGAAGGTTGCTGCACCTAAACTCTGCAGATGGCACCACCAGCTGGTGCTAAGTTCCAATACCTGAGACCATGGGCGACAGTTCTCCTCTGAGACACTGCAAGCCCAAAGTGAGTAACTGCGCCCTCAGTACATGCTGTCCACCCAGAGATTCCCTGAACTGATCTTGAAGCATTCCTTGAATAATTTCATGATAATTTTTTTTCTTTTTTTGGGCCTCGATCAGAAGGACTTGGGCCCCCCACGAGCGGTGCCGGGGAGTGGATCTTCCGTACGCCACATTTCCCGCGCCGCGCATGATAAATTTTGATCCAAATTTTTCTTTTCTTTTCCTTTTTTCCTAAAAAAATATTTATTTATTATATATGCAGAGTTCTGTCTGCATATACCAGCATGCCAGAGAAGAGGGCACCAGATCGCATTACAAATGGTTGTGAGCCACCATGTGGCTGCTGGGAATTGAACTCAGGACCTTTGGGAGAACAGCCAGTGCTCTTAACCACTGAGCCATCTCTCTAGTCCTTATTTTTTCCTTTTACTAATAATAGATTTTTTCTCCCTCACATATCTTGATTATGGTTTCCCCTTCCTCTACTCCTCCCAGTTTCCTCCCTGCCTCTGCTCTCATCTGAATCCATATACTTCTGTCTCTCATTAGAAAACAGTCTTATAAGGAAAAACAACAAAATAAAATAAAACAAAGCAAAAACTAACAGATTGAAATAAGACTAAACAATCAGAGGACAAGAGCCCAAGAAAACCACAAGAAACAGATTTAGCCACAGAGAGTCTTCATTTGCACATTCAGGAGTCCCATAGTCCCAGAAGGGCAAAAAGAGAGAAAAATGAATAAATAAAAAAACATAAATAAGATAAAAATAATGGGCTAGAGAGATGGCTCAGTGGTTTAGAGCCACCTGGCTGCTCTTTTAAAGACCCAGGTTCAATTTTCCACCACCCACATAGAAGCTCACAACTCTCTGTGACTACAGTTCCAAGGGATCTGACACCCTCACACAGACATATATGCAGGCATTGCCATGTAAAATAAAAATAAACTAAAACTAAAACTAGAAAAGATTAAAAAAAAAAAGCTCTGACATGACATTATGAGACAAGGAACCACCAAAGGTGCCACTGAGTTTACTTCCTGTTGGCCCTCAGAGTAGCCCACAGAGTAGTGTGTCTGCCTGTGAGACTCCCTTGGAGAAAACTAAAACTTTGCCTTAGCAAGTGCTTATCAATTGGAGACAGCTTCTGGCTTAGGGACGGAGGCGTATGCTGCTTCTCCTTTCAGCTCTGGGACCACATCCGGTGCAGACCCACGCAGGCCCCATGTGCTGCCGCAGTCTCTGTGTGTCCACGCAGGCCCCATGTGCTGCCGCAGTCTCTGTGTGTACATCGGTG
>NC_022013.1:27476485-27482378 GCF_000317375.1 Microtus ochrogaster
GGTGCAGACCCACGCAGGCCCTATGTGCTGCCGCAGTCTCTGTGTGTACACGCGGACTTTGATCTTGTTGACTGAGAGGGCTTTGCTCTCCTGGTGTCCTCCATCCCCTCTGGGTCTTAGGCTCTTTCTGCCTTCTCTTCTGCAGGGTTCTCTGAGCTCTGCGGGGAGGGATTTGGTGGAGACATCCCATTTAGTGTTCCAAGGTCTCTCACTTCCTGCGTACTGCCCAGCAGTTGGCCCTGAGTTTTCTATCATGCATGCCTTTATTCCATTCCGCACCTACTGGGCCAGCTCTGGGGACACAGCTCAGGATAATATAAGCATCATCTCCGTCCTTCTTCATTGAAATTCTGACAGTGAGCGCCAAGATCCAATGGTAACGTGAGCTGTACGTAGAAATTGCGAGCTCAGGTAGTTCTTGAGGCCCCTCTGGGTGACTGAGGGCGACATGCAAGATCTGGACGACTGGCAGCATTTGGTCCCCTGAAGACCCAGAGAATGAAGTCCTAAGCGGGAAAGAACTGAGGCTTGAGGCTGTTCAAAGACTAGAGGGAACACGTGGCCTGGAACACGTGGCTGAAGGGACACAGGTGAGTGGGCGTTGAGCTATTGTAATAAGGAGTTGCGGGGCTGCGTCCTCAGCACCCCGGCCGCCTGCTAGCTTATGCCCCGAAATAACAACACACAAATTGTATTCATTTAAACACTCCTTGGCCCTTTAGCTCTAGCCCTTACTGGCTAATTCTGATATCCCGATCAAACCGTCTCTAATAATCTGTGAGCACCGGTCTTACCGGGAAGACTCTAGCCTATGTCCATCCTGGGTCGGAGCTTCATCCTGTGTGCCTCAGAGAGCAGAGCTATCCCCGCGTCTGCCCTGGAGAGGGGAGCATGGCGTCTCTCTGAGTCCTAACTGCTCTCGGTACCTTCTCAGAAGGTTCACATTCCGGGGTCACATTCAGCTACTGCACGGAGGTGCACCGAGTGGGTCGTCTTTGCCTACACTGTTAGGTGCGGAGTGCGTCCCCAAGTAACCTCACTCTTAGGAGGAAGTTAGAGAAGGAAGCGGCCATTTTCACTGCCAGGTGATAAATGTTCTGCTAAGGGGCAGTGCCCTGGACTGCGGGGGCACAGAGGAAAAACACTAACCCTGGTAAAGCTGTGGACATTGGGGGAGGCTTCCTGCAGGAAACATAGCTTGGTTTGAAACTTGGTTACAAATAGCCCATTCTCCTGCCTGGCCAAGGTGGAGGGAAAGTGTTCCAGGGGAGGAGCAAGGGTCAGGACTTAAAGGATGACTGAGCTGTGCAGAGATGGCCTCATGCATTGTGAACAGGGCATATGGTAAGTGCCCTGGGTTTTGAGGACATGCACCGATGGTACTTAGAAAAGTAATATGTGGATACATTGTTTTCCATAATCTATAACATTATGGGAGATCACATACCATCAAGAGAGATTAAATTCAAAACATCTGTAGTTTGCACAGTACAACCGTTACTCTAGACAAATTCTTCAATCCAAGGAGCAATTTTGTAAGTTCCGATTTTCTCAGTAGAATCCGAGGCTGAGCACAGCTTCTTCCTCGGTGCTTGTGTTTGCTCCTGGCTCACACCCCAGGTGAAGCCCGGGCCACTTGTTTTCAGTAACTGAGCTGCGAGTTTGTAAACAAGCTATCTTGGTAACAAAGGCTGTGGCACGGGCAGGAAGGAAGGGCAAGAGGAGACCAGAGCTACCAGGGAAGCTATAAGGGCCGGCTACATCTTTCTTTTCCTGGGGAGAAGTATTTGGCCTCTGAAGAATGTCACGTGGACATCACTTTGTTCCACCTAATGAGTGCACCAGCCGTGAAATTTCAGAAGCGTAGAGTAAGCTGCTTCTCTCCCGCGGGCACACCACCGTTAGAAAGTAGAAAAGGAATCTGGTCACTGGATGCGAAGTCAAAATGCTGCCTCCTGACCTTGACAGGAAGGGGAGTTTTCATGCGTGTTTTTCCTGTCAAGCGTTCCTGTGTAGTTTTGAATTAGTCAGGGGAGGAAGGCATGCATTCCATGCGGGGCTTAGAAAAGCTGGCTTACTGCTTAAGCAGGCTAGACTGCTAACTCCACACTGCAGCATCCGGCTCGCTCGCAGAAGGCTTTGCAAGGATGCCATGCAGGAAGGGTGCAGTTTTCAAAGCTTAAAGACGAGTGATTTGGCAGGGAGGGAGAAACTTTTTCTAATATCGTAGAAATTTGATCCTCTCTAAGCGAATGCCTGGTTTGTAGAAATAAGGCAGAATCCTTTTTTTCCTCACATGTGAATTTTGGTTTACTGACAGTGATTGTGAATTGGTGTGGACAGAAAGACGTGTGTCCTCAGGAGACTGGCCAGTCATCGTGCCTCCTAAAGAAAACTTTAGTGACCTGTCAGCTCCTAACTCCCCTTTGAAACTCAGACTGAAGTTACCAAACAGTTTGTAGTGTGTGTGCTTTAGAGCTAACTGCAGATTGCGTGTTCTAGCTGACTAGTGTTAACTATATTTCTCTATAATGATGCATTAAAATGACGCAACAAATTTAAGTTCAGGAAAAAATGACTTAGGTAGGGATGAGAAAAGAGGCCAGAAGTTGGGAGATAAATATTTTATTTTACAAGTCCGTTTAAAGGACTAGGGCCAGCGCTTCACCTGACACCACTTCCTTTATCTTTGCCTATACTGACACAGCCAGTTTGTCCATAGAGCTCAGATCCATATAAACATACACGATGGTGTGGGAACGTCCTCAGTCTTTACGGTGAGTATGGCAATAAAGTCTCTTCTGACTTTGTGGACCCCTTTTTATAAAGCAGCTACTTTAGAAAAGGTGTCTTTGCAAGAGCAGCACGTGTGTGTTACGGGCTTTATCTTCTGGCCTACAGGCTAATGCTTTCACCGCTCCTACTTCTCATCTTGCCCAGAGAAGGCACTTATGTCCCCACAGGGTGTGTGTGCGTGTGCAATGTGGAAACCAGAGTCAGCTTTCCATGTCATCCCTCAGAAGCTGCCTATCTTCTTTCTTTGAGACAGGGTCCCTTCCTGGTACCAGGGACTCAATGAGGCTAGACTGACTGGCAGCGAGTCCCATAGACCTGCCATTTTCTGCTTCTCCAGTGCACACCATTATGGTGTGTGTGTGTGTGTGTGTGTGTGTGTGTGTGTGTGTGTGCGCACGCGCATGCGTACACACGTACTGAAGATGAACTCAGGACATCATGCTTGCATGGCAAGCACTTGACTGTCTGACAATCTACCCCAGCCCTCCAAAGTTGTTGAAGTTGGAGTTATTGAATGTAATATAGAAAGGCGATACTATAAAGAGTAAAATAAGTGACGGGACCGTCAGCTGCAAGGGATCAGAAGTAGAGGAATTAGACCTAGGCTTGGGGAAGGCAAGAAGGCTTCCTGGAGGAAGAGAGGTTTAGCCTGTAGTTTTAAAGAAGTATCATTGGGAACCAGACTGATTCTACACTTATTTTTATTGTATTTATTTATATGCAGTATTGGACTATAACCCTAGGGCTAGACAAGCCCTGTACCACTGAGCTCTATCCCCAGCCCTTGGTTTCCTGAGCCCAGGTTTCTGTGTGTAGTTCAAGCTGCCCTTGGATTTAGGATTCTCCTGCTTCAGCTTCTGGGGTGCTGATATCATAACTGTAATCAGCACACCCCATTCTTTCTTTGTTTGAAATGGTATCAGGACCCAGGTTGGCCTTGAACTCATGGTCAAGTGCTGTGGAATATTATTTTAAGTAGGCAAAAATGTGTTGTATTTGTTTAAGCTACAGAATGTTACTTTAACTGTGTAAAGGTGTGTTACTTTGGTTTATGCTGCATTTGTTTAACAAGGTAAGGATGTGTATTAAGTTATGTAAAGACATGTTGCATCTGGTTCACCGTACTTGCCTCAAGTACTCAGATCTGATTGGTCTAATAAAAAGCTAAACAGCCAATAACTAGGCATGAGAAGGATAGGAGGGGGTGCCAGGAAGAGAATAAATAGGAGGAGAAATCTAGGCTTGGGGAGGAAGAACAAGAGAAGGAGGAGGAGAGGACAGGGTACCTGCTTAGGGCAAGAAGCCAGACAGTCATCAGCAAGACAGACATAGAGACAGCAAGAAAGTAAGAAAAGGTAAAAAGCTCTAAGGCAAAAGGCAGATAAAGAGAAACAGGTTAATTTAAGTTAAAAGAGCTACCCGGAAATTAGCCCAAGGTAGGCAGAACATTGAAACTAATAATAAGTCTCTGTGCTATGATTTGGGAGCTGGTTGGTGCCCTCAAAGAAAAACCTCATGATCAAGCTGATCAAGATCCTCTTGACTCAGTCACCCAAGTATGCAGCCACACCTTCCTCTCTTCTTCGGCAAGGTCCATTGTACTCCAGGATCGTGACCTGAACCTGCTATTCCTATCTCACCTTCTCGGGATTACAGATTCACATCAGTGTACCTGGCTCTGAGCTGTCTTAAGAATCAACTTTTAAAAGTTTAATTCAAAGAGCTGTGGTTATTAGAATCTCAGAGTCTTCATTAAGGAGGCTTGCTTGGGTTAGCTGCTTGACCCCAGTGTCTGGTTTTCTGGGCACGCATGCATGCACTCATGCATGTGCGTGTGTGTATTTCTATACTACATATGTGTTTGCTGTTCATACCATTTCTTAGTAGAACCTCACTCTGGTTAAACACTTGAGATTTACCATGAAATATGCTTTAAAATTTTTCTTATTCATACTAATACTGTATCTGTTGCAGTGCATTCAGTTCTACTCTTGTTTTTTGGCCAATTTTTATTGTGCCCAAATTAATGAAAGATCAAGGCTACCAGTTAGAAGAGATCTGTCTGTCTATCTATCTATCTATCTATCTATCTATCTATCTATCTATCTATCTATCTGCCATGCACCTCGACCCCCCCCCCCCCGTCTGCACTCTATATGCTAGAATCCAGTTCGTGAGCTTTGGGCAAGTGGCTGGAGGTTGAGGAAACACACACAGAGACAGACAGACACACGGACCTCCAATAACTGGTACAAAGCCCCTCTTTTATAGCACCATGGAGGCTTAGATACCCAGCAGTCAATGGCCAACAGGTGAAAATCCCATCCTCTGATCCTCTAGGCAAGGCAAAGCTTTAAGTAACTCCAATTAGAAGGCTCTAGACAGGGAAGAGCAGCTGAAGGCCAGGACTCCAATTGGTCCCACCATCCGTCTGTCCGTCCGTCCATCCATCCATCCATCCATCCATCCATCTATCTATCTATCTATCTATCTATCTATCTCTTTCTATCCATCCATTCATCCACCCACCCACCTACTTATATAAACGGAGACTGCTTGTTTGTTTTCTGGTCACCTAGGCCCAAATAATCAACCAGAAACTATATTAATTACAACACTGTTTGGCCAATAGTTTAGGCATATTCCTTGCTAGCTCTTACATCTTAAATTAACCCATTTCTATTACTCTGTGTATCACCATGAGGCTGTGGCCTATATGCAAGATTCTAGTGTCTTTCTCCTTCGGCAGCTACATGGTGTCTCTCTGACTTTGCTGGCCTTCATCTATCTCTGCTTGGATTTCCTGCCTTGCTATACCCTGCCCTGCCATAGGCCAAAGCAGTTTATTTATTAACCAATGGTATTAAAACCTATTCACAGCATACAGAGGGGAATCCCACATCCTACCTATCTATTATCTATCATCTATCTATGCACTTATTGTCTGTCTGTCTGTCTATCATCTATCTATCTATCTATCTATCATCTATCTATCTATCATCTATCTATCTATCTATCTATCATCTATCTATCTATCATCTATCTATCTATCTATCTATCTATCTATCTATCTATCTATCTATCTATCTATCTTCTA
>NC_022013.1:27482478-27485189 GCF_000317375.1 Microtus ochrogaster
TATCTATCTATTCATCTATCTATCTATCTATCTATCTATCTATCAATCATCTATCTATCTATCATCTATCTATCTATCATCTATCTGTCTGTCTGTCTGTCTATCTATCTATCTATCTATCTATCTATCTATCTATCTATCTATCTATCTATCTATGCTTCCCCCTCCTCCTGCATGTGTATGTCTTCACACTTGTATGATTATTGGGAGGAAAATGTGGAGATACTGGCAGATCAGGAAGGTTTTTGCTTTTGTTTTTTTCTGGAACAAGGTCTGACTTTGTTGCTTAGGCAGTAATTCTTCTGCCTCAGTCTTTCAAGTCCTGGAGTTATAGGTGTGAGCAGTCATGTCTAGCTTATAAAGTATTGTTGTATAAAAGCAAAAACACCGCTAACAGTTTACTGAGGGATGCCACCATTTAGGCGGTTTAGGATCCTGTTGAAAGTGTGTTAGAAAAGGCATGGATGCTCAGCAGAAGAGGAAGCCCCTGTAGACGCATAATTGGAGAACTCTGGCAATCTTACCAAATTCTTTGTTCAATAGGGACATTGTTTTTGTGAGATTGAATGTGCATTTTACTTTTGTTTGTTTACTTAAAGATTTTATTTTTATTTTATATGGATATTTGCTTGTGTGTATGTATGTGGATGCCAGAAGAGGTTGTTGAATTTCCTAGAACTGAAGTATACATGGTTGGTCATCACAGAGGTGCTAGGAACCAAACCTGGGTCCTCTGCAAGAGCAGAAAGTGCTCTTAATTGCTGAGCCATCTCTCCAGC
This sequence comes from Microtus ochrogaster, assembly GCF_000317375.1. NCBI lineage: Eukaryota > Metazoa > Chordata > Mammalia > Rodentia > Cricetidae > Microtus > Microtus ochrogaster. Next base: position 27,483,258 of record NC_022013.1, read on the forward strand.
TCATGTTTGTTTGTTTATTTTGATAAAGGGTTTCCCTAAATAGCCCAGGCTACCCTTGATATCACAGCAGTCCTCCTGCCTCTGACTCCCAAATTTCTGAAGTTAGAGACATGAGCCGCCATGCCTGGCTAGATAAGATATTTTTAAATAAATTTTGAAATAGGTACAGATTTGGGTGTTGAGTAAGTAAACAGTGCAGAAGGAAACAGCCTGGTTCTGCTTATCACTGGGATCCATGGTCTCAGATTTCCTTTGAACACATACTTTACTGTGGAAACTTAAGAAAAAAAAATCATATTTACTGAGAATAAGTTTAAAAATACAAAACTTATCTTGATCTTTCTAGCTGTTGCTATGGTTTTGAGTAATCCATCATTAAAGCTACGGCACTCCAATGATGTATTAAAGTAATATATCATAACAATGCCATGGCTTTGATGATATATTAATGTAATACATCGTTAAGGCGCCATTGGCCTCATGATGTATTACTCAAAACACTACCAATTGGTTAGATCAACACACAGAGACTTGTGTGTTAGGGACAGGAAAATGGCAAATGATTTCAGACTCAAGCACAATTGAACTTCTCAGAGATGTCTCGCTCAGAAAAGCAGTTCTGGAAGATTGGATGGGCTTCAAAGGCTCACCCAGGCATGGTGGGGTTGAACTGCATGTGAAGGGCAACGAAGACATCTGCTCTGACTGCCCTGAAACTCGTGCCTGGACCAGGTTTTCATGCGGGGAAGGGCATGCCGATGCTGCGCCTACCAGCAAACTATGTGTGATGCCTGTGAGCTCTCTTTTAGTTTCTACAGATGCACAGCCTGGCACCCAGTGAGACTTCAGGAAGCAGGGTGGTGGCGGCGGCGGCAGCAGGCTTGTCGGCCTGACTCTGGAGCTGGGCCAGGCTGATGCGTTTGATTTTGTGATCTCTGTTTAGGGAAGCCATGTTTCTTCAGCTATAAAGGAAAATTTAACAACAACAGCAACAACTGGCTTTCAGGTTCCCTTTATGCCTTCCTCATCCTCCATTCCCCTTCCTCGTCCTCCATTCCCCTTCCTCATCCTCCATTCCCCTTCCTCATCCTCCATTCCCCTTCCTCATCCTCCATTCCCCTTCCTCATCCTCCATTCCCCTTCCTCATCCTCCATTCCCATTTGTCCAACACCCAGAGGTGACATTGGGAGATCAGGTCTAGAAAAACATTGGCAGTTTTCTTGTTTTATTTTTAGGGTGCTGCCAAAGGCCAGGACTGTGACAAGGAGTATGGCCCTGGAAGGGCAGCTCCTTTGGTGACTAAAAGCTCAACTCACTCTAAATTCCCCATCAGCATTGGGTCTTCTTCCTGACTTCCGCTTTCACTCTCAGTACAAATAAATCCACATTCTTTCCCATGACCATGCTGCCTCCACCCTTCCAAAGGCTTCTTTTTTTGTTGTTTTGTTTTTGTTTTTGCTTTTGTTTTTGTTTTTGTTTTTTTGTTTTTGTTTTTTTGACAGGGTTTCTCTGTAGCTTTGGAGCCTGTCCTGGAACTAGCTCTTGTAGACCAGACTGGCCTCGAACTCAGACATTTGCCTGCGTCTGCCTCCGGAGTGCTGGGATTAAAGGCGTGTGCCACCACTGTCCGGCTTTTCCAAAGGCTTCTTATTGCACTTGGAAGGAAATGCAGTCTCTCTGGCCTGAAGCTCTGACTACAAGGACTGTATGGGTCATCCATCATCTTCTACCATAGATTTTGGCTTCTGTGCCAGTTTGATGACTTTGCACAGATCAACAACTTTGGCCATCTCTGGACAGTTGGTTCTTTCTTGTCTCTGTAGTGTCATCTTAAGCGCTGTTCACACCAGCTGCTCACAGGGGCTGTTCACACCAGCTGCTCACAGGGGCTGTTCACACCAGCTGCTCACAGGGGCTGTTCACACCAGCTG
>NC_022013.1:27485289-27491045 GCF_000317375.1 Microtus ochrogaster
GCTGCTCACAGGGGCTGTTCACACCAGCTGCTCACAGGGGCTGTTCACACCAGCTGCTCACAGGGGCTGTTCACACCAGCTGCTCACAGGGGCTGCCCCAGGTCACCCAGCCATTTGTGACCACAGTTCTCCCTAATAGTTGAGGGTTTGTCTTTCCCAGAACTTAGGTGGAAAGCCTGGGTCCGATGTCTCTGATGTTCTCTGCCTTATATGCATGGCCTGGCACAGATCAGCATGTAAGCTGTGTACAATATGATAGTGGAAACCTAAGCCCCAGTGTTTACTGGCTTGCTGTAGTGAAGACAGTCAGAGGGCGAGAAGATTCTGAGATGAGGTGATAAAGAACAGCACACAACAACTTAATACAAAAAGGCCTGAACAAGACAGTGGACTCCTTCCTCAATGGGAATCAGAAAGTCATCTCTGCAGGAATCAGAGGAGAGTGAACAAGCTGGACTGGAATCTGGGGAGTGCAGGTAGACTCGGCCATGCTGAGCCTGCAGAGCCAGGGTGCCTTTATCATGTGGTGTTACATGTTTGCGTGATTATATCTGTGCAAAACCATGGCAAGGCCAGAACCTGTGACCACGTCACTCTTGCCTTTCCACTCACGTGGGTGATTATTGAAGCAGCTGGGGTTTGTTCTTATAATGATCACGAGGGTTGAATGTGAATGCAATCACACATGAAGAAACAATAACACCCTCTAACTTGTATTAGAAGACCCCTTGTAACATGTGGACCCCTTAACCTAGAGACTCCCAGTTAAAAGTCTGTTTGGAAAAATTAGAATGAGAGAAAGGGCCATGCTTGTACCTTGCTGTCTTGGAAGATTTCATGGTAGAAAATTAACTTTCAAATAATTTCATTTTGCAGTGAAAAAGAATGATGTTTCGGGGAAGATCTGAGAGTCATCTGACAGTTGATGGGACTGTCTTCCCCTTTAAAACCCACTTCTCTTTTGGGCTCTTTTTTTTAAAATATTTATTTATTTATTATGTATACAATATTCTGTCTGTATGTATGTATGCAGGCCAGAAGAGGGCACCAGACCTCATTCCAGATGGTTGTGAGCCACCATGTGGTTGCCGGGAATTGAACTCAGGACCTTTGGAAGAGCAGGCAATGCTCTTAACCACTGAGCCATCTCTCCAGCCCCCTCTTTCGGGCTCTTGTAAAGCAACCGGCCTTTAATTGTGATGAAATGAATTCACGCAGACTCCATTCATTTGGTGTAGTGCCCTCTCCACGGGCACCTGTAGTTACAGGAGTACTCAGTGACGATGCTGGACTATAGAAAACTTGAGGGGATGTGAAAGATGATTCTTAGATGCATCTAGAATATCCCCCAAATCAAGGAAGGCTCTGGCTGAACTGACCTTCAGTCAATAAATGAGAAAATTAAGTGACTAGTTTGTTCAACATCTTCCACATAGCCCCTGGCTGTCCCAGAACTCTCCATGTAGACCAGGCTGGCCTTGAACTCACAGCAATTTGTTTGTAATTATACTTCTGTTTCCAGATCCTAAAAACTTATTATATCTCTAGCTAAAAATTGAATATGAATTTCTTACAATTCATTATTATATACAATTTGAATTTACTCAGGCAGATTAAATGCATAAGGCAATAGAGACCTATTTTAGGTTTTAGATATTGAGGTAAGGAAGAAAATCCCATGGTCCCTAAAAGAAAAAGTTTAAAGAACTTTAGAAACAGCAGTGCAAGAAATGAACTAAGTCCTACCATGCTGTAAATCATAATGTCCTTCATGGGTTCATGTTTGAACCCTGGGCTCAAATTTCTAGACACAATATCTACCTAGCAGACATAGGCCACAGTGGGTAGACTTCTACAGGGTCTCTGCAGACATGGGGAAGCCGATTGGATGATATGGACAACAGATCTGATCTCAGTGCTCTCACTGCCGGCAGCCCCTCATGCTACACTCACCCTTTGGAAGTAAATACCAAGATTGTTTGACCCTGTTTCTCTGTATCCAGAGAGTACATCTTGGTAGAGGTGGTGGTGTGTAGGGTGGATTGAAATATGAAAGATCAAACAGGAGAGAGAAGGGGTACAATGGTGCCAGTGGAGCCTGGAGCCAGGGCTTCAGGAGAATATATTCAGCGCAGGAGAAGAGTTGGAGGAACAGTCCCCATTAGTGTGATCCTGACTGTAGGCTGAAGGCTTACTTGCCAGAGGTTCTTCCTTCAGCTCGCTGCTGTCAGTGCCGTGGCTCGCCTTTGCCGGCTGTGTGGGCTTTGGGGTATCGTGCACAGCTGCAAATCCACTGGGCTTTCAGCAAAGCCAGAGAAGGCCTTGTATCAGTGCCATGCTTGAATGTATCTTCTCCAGGTGCATACAGAGATAGATCACTGGGAGGTAGTTATGGGGAGTCGAGCCACACGACCAGGACCAGAGACCTGCTGGAAGAAAGTACAGACTGGGAATAAGGTTCGTAGCCGTGTTTGCTGAGCATGTGCAAGGCAAGGCCTTGTCATCCAGCCCAACCACTGCAGGAAGAGAAGGGAGGAAGGAAGAAAGATAGGAAGGAAGGGAAGAGAAGGGGGAGAAGAGAAGATAGGAAGGAAGGAGAGAGAGAGGAAGGAAGGAGAGAGAGGGAGGAAAGGAAAGAGGAAGGAAGGAAGAAGAGAAAGGGAGGGAGGAAAGGAGAGGAAGGCAGAGCATTTCCAGCCCTCTTACTTAACCCACGATGGTGTCAGTCTGGACTCTCACAACTACGCCATATCAGCTTCCACAGCTGTGTCTCATCACCCACGCCCATCATGCTTGCCTAGTATCTTTTGAGAAAATACCAAGACCGAATCCAGGTCTTCCTGGTTGCAGCCTTGCAACTTCAGATGAGTGGCCCAGGCTGTGTGTTTGTTGTGATACCCTGAGTCCACACAGATGTGGAGCTGGAGGAGCAGCCAAGTGACACACACCAGAGGTCTTTTCTGTTTGGGTTTTGCCTCGCCTCTATTTTGTGGCCTGCCTTTGAGATCGTTGAGACCCCAAAAGTCTAACGCTGAAATGCCTCTGCAGTCCCCAGGGTCCCGCCAAACCTGACAGCCAGACACAGGGGCACTGCATGGAGCCATGGCTGCCACGGGTCACTGCCAGCCTGTCACTCTGTGGAGAAGTGACAGGAGGCATGTTCACAACTAACAGATGGCGTTTCCCTGTGCCCTTTGATCTGGGCAGAGCGGCTTGTATGGTGTCTCGTTATGATTGTCACTTTCCGTGTTGGGCTTGTTGAACAGGTTTGGGTCTGTGGTAGGTGCGGCAAGGGAGTGAGGCTTCCTCCCAGGGCAGGTGATCCTAAGATTGCCAGATGGTTGGAAGAGCTGGCAATGAATGTGAGGTGCAGAGGGTGGGATGCAGATGCCAAGGTAGCGATTCCATCCTGAGCTTGCTGAGCTAACAGGGTCCTGACCATTACCGGGCAGGCGGTAGTGACAGGAGAGACACATGGCTGCCTCCAAACAGCTTCTGTCTCCTCCTGCCTGCCATGTTCCCGGGTTGGTAGTGTCTGCAAATGAGCTAGAGATTAAGTTAAAAAATTAAAAGAAATTTACTTCTGCACCGAGAGTAGAGACTATTGAGCCGTGGATGCAGTGGAGTTATGTGCACCTGCATCACGTGACTTCCGTGGTGTGCACAGCAGATCACTGAGACTGGTTACTCCATGCCCACCCCTGAAGGAACATTGGAATTTAGAGATCTGGTACTGTGACTGTCTTATATCTATAAGATGCCTATATTGTAACTTAGATAAGATACCTATATCGTAGCTACTAAAACTAAGACTACATGGGATGAGTGTGAGTGTGTGTGTTTGTGGTATGCATGTGTGTCTGTGTGTTTGTGGTGTGCACATGTGTAAGTCTATGCACGTGGACATGCTGCCATCTTCCTCAGTTGTTCTCTATCTTAGTTTTTTTTTTTGGGGGGGGGATAGGTTTTCACTGAACCTGAAGTCCATCAGTTCCATAGACCTGCAGGCCAATGAGTTCTAGAGATTCATCTGTCTCCGCCCTCCCATGGCTAGGGTTCCTGCCCATGCCACTGTACCTGGATTTTACATGGGCCCCCAAGGATACAAACCAGGCCCTCTTCATGCAGAGCAGGCAGCTTACATTTGCAAGCTCTTCAGTCCCCACCTCAGTCACCTTTAAGACACTGACACCATGCAAACATTTTCAGACTACCTAGGCACTGCTGGGACAGCCATGCTCTCAGAGGAGAGTATCTCCTTTGTCCACAAGCTACAGCAGATGTTCTGTAGGCAGAAACATCTCTGGGCAGTCTCTCTCTAGGAAACCATCATGACTGTTCTTCAGGGACGATGCTCACTCTCGGAACTGGAGGTCATGGTCCATCCCTCAACATGAAACACGGACTAAAGGGTGGAGGGAAAGTAGTTCCTGAAAGGAGAGCATGTCTTCTTGCCAAAAGAAAGAGAAAGGGATGCTTTAAAGGCGAAAAGAGTGGATGAGCCACAAAAGGGTTTATGTCTACAGAGCCCTGTACTGTTCCACCCTCAAGTCCCATGAAGCCATGGGCCACACTGTCCTCAAGATCCAGCATATCCTGACATCTAGCCACCTATGGCCATTCTGTGACAAAGCCACTCTGTCACTTTTCGAGGCTATTTCTTCCTTTAAAAGTTTTTTTCTCTCTTAAATTTAAGTGAGCTTAGTACAGAATTTCAGATCAGTTCTAGTCTCCAGTCCCTCACACGACAGAAGCATAGAGCTGTAGAAAACGGCTCTCTTAACATATACTTCCTCCATCAGATAAAATTCCCCTTTTTTACAAATGAATTGTATTATATTATTTATATTACTCTATAGTATGATTTTCACTTTGTAAGTCTTGAAATTTTTTCCATGTCAACATGCAAAAATGTTTTCTAGAAACCACCTAATACCTCCTTAAGATGGGTGCGCCATAATGTGTTCAGTTATTTTCCTGCTCGTAAGTGTTTCCACCAGTTCTGTCATGGACAGGCCTGTACACACAGCTCAGTATCTTTTTGTAAGCACAGCTATTAACTAAATTCCTTGAGGTTTAATATGTTTGAGGTTACAGAGAGGCATGGCAGCCCACGCCTTTAATTTTAGCAGTGGAGATTAAAGGCAGGTGGATCTCTGTGAATCTGAAGACAGCCTGGTCTACAGACAGGGTAAGTTCTAGGACAGTTAGGGCTATATTGAGAGACCCTGCCTCAAGAAAAATATGCTCAGGATCATATGGATTTTAAGTTTGGAATCCCAGAAGATTGTCAATATCATTTCATCTCCAAAGCATTTGTGTGTGTGTGTACATGTTTGTGTTCATGTGTGTACAGACGTGTAGGCACTCACATGTGTAGGCACACACATGTGTATGTGTGGATCTGTGTGCATGTGAAGAAGACTACACTGTGGTTTTTTTCCCTCAGGCATTATTTACCTTTGAAAAACTGAGACAAGATCACTCACTGGCCTGGAACTCACCAGGTAGGCCCGCCTGACCAGCATGGCCCAGGGGTCCTCCTGTCTCCACCTCCTGGTACCTGTGTCACCACAACTGGCTTTTTTTTTTCCTTTTAACATGGGTTCCTGCCATTGAACTTAGATCCTTGTGTTTGCAGGGTTGGCGCTTTACAGCTGATCCATCATCTCCCCAGCCCCTCTGCTGACCATCAGGCGTATTTGCACACCTAACCAGCTTTACACCCGAGCCATCTCCCCAGCCCCTCTGCTGAC
>NC_022013.1:27491440-27495994 GCF_000317375.1 Microtus ochrogaster
ACCCGAGCCATCTCCCCAGCCCCTCTGCTGACCATCAGGCGTATTTGCACACCTAACCAGCTTTACACCTGAGCCATCTCTCCGCCCCTCCACTGACAGCTGGCATTTTTGCACACCTAACCAGCACTGGGGATGGCTTGAGCATATATGGAAACCTCAAAACCCACCCCCACAGTGACACTTCCTCTAACAAGACCACACCTACTTCAACAAAGCCACACCTCCTAATAGTGCTGGTCCCTATGAGCTTACAGGGTGGGGCAATGACACTCAAACTACCCCAACTCCCTTATTTGCATTTTGAATTCAGACATGATAGATGTAGGAGTATCGCTCAGTGTCAGAGCAAGTAGCTAAGGCCTGAAGTTCACTTCCAGCTCTGCTCAAAATAAAGGAAGAAAAGGAGAAAAAGGGAATCGCACACTAGGTCTAGTGGCTTCCCCTTCACAAGGTCACCTGGAGTTTGGGGCCAGAGTGAGACCCTGTCTCAAAGCAACAAAAACCAAGGATGACAAATGACATTGGGAATTTGTGAATATGTTTAGTTATTTCTGTATCATCTCTGTGGATCTGAAACTTCCTCTGTCTCCCTACATTAAAATGCTAGCGGTTGGATAGTTAGATAGTTTTTCTCTCACAGAGTTCACCAATCTATTCAGGCAACACACTTACAGACACTTAAATCTGGATGGATTGTGCCACCCTGAGATACACGGTCATTTCTCAGGTGGACAAACTGAGGCCTAAGGAAGCACACTTAATTGACCAAGTCATACATAGTGACTGGTCTCACACCAGAGTGCAATTTTTTGTTTGTTTTATGTGTGGGAGTGTTTTGTCTACATGTATGTTTGTATACCGCATGCATAACTGGTATTCTTGAAGGCTAGAAGAAGGGGTCGGTTCCCCTGGACCTGGATTTACAGACAGTAGTGAGCTGTCATGTGGGTGCCTGGGAATTGAACTTGGGTCCTCTGAAAGAGCAGCCAGTGCTCTTAACCACTGAGCCATGTCTGCTGCCCAGTAGTGCGGCTTATGTCACTTGTGCCATAGAAAATTGTGAGCCCATGAGTGCAGCCCGGTGAAGGGCTGCTGCTGGGCCAGCCCTTGCCCCGCCCTGTGGAGAATGGGGAGCTTCCTGCCCACTTAATAGCAACTCGGAATAAATCGAGAAAGAAAGTCCAGTAGCCTCTGCAGCCCCTAACGCCATCCCAGGTCATTACTTAGATTGTTAAAATAGCATGAAAGAGATACAGGAAAAACAGTTATGGGCTTTGCTATTATCTCGAACCTCCAGTGAGCTATGCAAATCCCCGTGAAATTAGAGCCCTTTCATTTTGATCTGGTAGTTAGACTATTATCTTCCTTCTGCTCCTCAAGGAGCTCTTAAATAATCACTACAACCAAGTTTTCGTCGTTAGGGGAATTTAAAGACGAGGATTGTCTGCTACAGATTAACCCAGGGGATTCTAAGCACTGTCCGAACGCCACAGTTCCTGCTGGTTCATGCTGGCCTTTCCTCCTGGTGCAAAGAGCTCTTTTTTTTTTTTTTTCTTTTTTTTTTTGCAAAGAGCTCTTTTTAAACTCACCCTTTACCACGTGATTTAGACAAGCCTCGATCTTCCTGTCCTGTAGTTGACTCGGGAACTGGAAAGCCATTCGATAGCTTTTCCAGGGTGCTCTTGGCGTAAGCCCCTGGAAGCTGAGGCAGGAGGATTGAGTTCAAGATCAGCCTGGACTACGGAGACAGATTCTGTCCAAAACCATCTTTTCCCCCTCCAGTTGATGAAAAGAGACATGACTTTGAGGAAAAGAATTGAAACAAAAAGGACTGGAAATTAAATGGTGAACCTACATGTAATATATATTAAGAAGCAAAAGAAGTAAAGATGAAAAAAAAGACGGTGAGGTTATAATAAAAAAACCAGGCGTATGCATCTTCTAAACAGTGCACTGGACATTGCTTTGTACAGCTGCAGTTTCCTAGTCTCAGTCAAATATTTGCCGCTTTCCACGGTTCAGCTGGGGGCTGGGCTAAGGGCCTAGCCGTGCTGTTTATTTTCCAAGGGAGAGAGAGTTCTTTTATCTCTCCCCCTTTTCATTTCTTAATTATTGGAATGTAGCACATTCTGTCCTGATACAAGAAAGTTCCTGACTTTGTGTCTGCGGAGGACAGCATAATGGATACAGGAAAAATTCTCCTAGCCCCATTGGATGGGCCTCTTCAAGTACATCGGAAAGAAACTGTGTTAGTATCAGACAAATTGTACCCTTGATTTCAGCTAAAGGCAATCTGGAAACTGGCTTATTAGGTACTAATATGTGTTCTTGCTTTTAGACATTAGCTTGCTGTGGAACTAATGGAGAGTGTGGGGTAATTTAAATAGAGACCGGGGTGGAGGAGGCCAGGGCTACAGCAGCACTGGTCCAGGATGTGCCACCCGACCTCTAGCACAGCCTGGGAGGCTAATGACACAGCCTGGAGGGCTGACCTGTCAAACCTTAGGCTGCAGACTAAAGAGTGTGGATTTAACCATTTACCTGCAAGGTTCGTCTGGAGTAGCACACTAGATGCATGTGAGGTTGTCAGAGGGCTGAGAGCGCCTTAGAGGGTCATTGGAGCAGAGGAATTCGAAACAGAAACAACTGGGCACACTGGGATGACAGAGAAACAACTGGGCACACTGGGACGACAGAGAAACAACTGGGTACATTGGGACGACAGAAGCAGCTGCATAGAGGTGCAAGAAACAATGGGGTAAGGGAGGGTTTGCTTGGATGGTGGGGAAGGGAAACCCACAGATGGCTGAGGGTAGGGTCTGCTGACTGTAGTCCTGGGAAGGGTGGAGGAAGTGTTGGCCTGCGAGACAGAGAATAAGTTGATGACTCTGAGAAGTCAGGGAGGTATAGAGAGTGAAGTTTCCCCCAGTTAACACAAATGCCAAGCCGTGGTGAATTGATGTGCCTCTTCGTTGTCAATAGAAAGTCAAAGATGGACAACGTAGCAAATATGTCAAATCCAGCTCTTGGAATATTTGTATATCCCGTATATATGTGTGTATATATACACATACATATGTAGGCAGATGTTTCTTGTCCTGCAGCTGCTCTCAAATAATCATTAAGAGGCTTAATATTAATTACAAATGCTCAGACGATAGCTCAGGCTTATTACTAACTAGTTTTTACAACTTAAGTTAACCCATTTCTACTAATCTATATATTGCCATGTGGCTCATGGCTTTACCTGTCCTCCAGTATGTCTTGCTCCCTCTAAATCTTCTAGTGACTTTCTCTCTGACTCCACCCTTCTTCCCATCATTCTCAGTTTGGCTTTTCTGCCTAACTTTATCCTCTTCAGCTATTGACCAGTCAGCTTTTTTATTAAACCAATCACAGTGACAAATCTTCAATGTACAGAAGCATTATTCCACAGCATGCATACATGTATACATACATCATACGTACATATATACACACACATATATTTATCAAGTATTTATACATCTATATATATACACATATATCTACACACACCAAGTATTTGAACCTAGGCACTCATATATGCTAGGTTAGTGCTCTACTGTTGAGCTATATCTCCAGCCCCCTTTAAGACTTTTATTTTGAAATGGTTTACTAAGTTTCCCAGGCTATCCTTGAACTTGTGTTCAAGCATCAGCCTCCTAAGTAGTTGGTGTTACAGAGCCACCAGATATCTGATTTTTGTCGTGTTTTCTAGATCTGCCTGTTATAGTATGTGTGTGTGTGTGTGTGTGTGTGTGTGTGTGTGTGTGTGTGTGCGCGCGCGCGCACGCGCCCCAGTGCCATGCAGTTTTGCTGATGCTGGTAGATCCAGTAGCTGAACATATTCAACTAAACTATATATGATATGTGGCTCTGGACTGTGAATTCATTTCAAATTCCCTTTATTAAAGCAATTGTATCAAATTTGTTCTGCTTAAAAATCAGAAGGTGACTAAATTCCAATTATTAGGCTAACCAAGAAACAACTTTTTGAGGCAGAGTGTAACCCTTGCTGTCCTGGAATTCACTCTGTAGATTAGGATGGCCTTGGACTCAGAGACCCACCAGCCTCTCCCTCCCGAGTGCTAGAATCAAAGGTGTGTGCAACGCCCGAGGAGAAGTGATTTGTACAGTTTGACAGGATGGGACCTATATTGAACTTGGGACCTCTTTATCTGTTTCTTTGATTTTTGTTTTTTTCCCCTATTATGTATGGATGTTTTGCCTTCATGTATGTCTTTGTTCTGCTTTTAACCTGGTGCCAACAGAGGTCAGAAAAGAGTGTCAGAACTCTTGGAAATGGAATTACAGATAGTTATGAGCTGCCAGATGAGTTCTGGGAGTAGAACCCAGGTCTTCGGGCAGAGCTCTTAACCACCGAGACATCTCTCCAGACCCCTGTTGGCTTTGTTTATTTTTGTTTTGTTTGAGACCGAGTCTCACTGAATCTTGAGCTCACCAGTGTTCTAGGGCAGCTGGTCAGCAAACCCAGTGGCTCTGTCTGTCTTTGGCCACTACCCCACCGCTGGC
>NC_022013.1:27496104-27511513 GCF_000317375.1 Microtus ochrogaster
TCGAGTTCTCAGTCTGCAACTATTCCTCATGGCCACTCTTCCATTGCCTGTGCACCGCCTGGGGAGAGATCGGCGTGCATTTGCCCCCGAATGCTACTCCCTTGCTCATCTATTCTCCAAGACTCAAAGTCCTCTGCCGTGTCTTTCTCTTCCTTGCAGAGGTCTCACTGCCTGGGGTTGTGTGTGAAAGCGGAAGGAGTTTTTGTTTGTTTGTTTTGTTTTGTTTTTTTAGTCGGCAGTATCTTTTTCTCTTAGCTTTTTGACTGCTAGGGTAAGGCCCACTTGCACTATGGAGAGTGCTCTTTTTATGTAAAGTCAAGTTACTGTGGCTGTTTCCCACATCTGCCAAATACCTTCCCAGAAACACTCAGACCAGCATTTCAGTAACTGGGTGCTGACATGAAAACCCAACTAACACAGCAGGGTCACTGGGGTTGAGGGGAGCTCTGAGACTTGGGGTTTCAGTGGAAGGAGGTGGGGTCAAGTTAATATCCAAGGATTCAAAGACTGTGGCCCTGGAGTGACAGTCACAGACCTCTAGGAGAAGGACTCCCAAACTTAGTGAAAACTGCGAGTCTCTGTGGCTGTAGAGAAACAAGTGCCCCCCAGGCTTTCCTCTCTACCCCCACGCCAGGCTTCGCCCTCCACCCTCACCCCAAGCATGTCCAACTTCACTGCTCTGAGATGGGGCTGTCTCCAGGGACCTTCTCTGGCAATGGAGCCTGGTGCCAGGTCATGCTCCCTGTTCTCCTGTAGCTTCCATTGTCCCGGGCCCTCCGAATCTGTTTGTTTCCTCAGAGAGAAGGTTGTGTTGTTTTTATCTGGTTTTCTAAGTCACTTGTCATCTGTTGCCAGCTGTGGCATGTGATTGAAAGAGGAAATGGCTCTCAGGAGTGTGGGAGCCAATGGCTGTGAGCAGGGACTGCCCACCTGTGGGAAAACAAGTTAAAACTCGCTAGCTTTCTGTGGTGGCAGAAATGTATTTATACTTTGAAAGCACAAACTTGCTTGGAAGGAGCAAAGAGCGGCCCTGTAATTAAAAACAAAGTGAAACTATCACACATAACTACCAGTAGAGAATTAGAAAGTTGACTCCTCCTGTGTGGTTTGGAGCCAGTTTCCTGTCTTTTGGCTTCAGGTTTCTCCGCTGTAAAGTGGGGTAATACGAGGTGAAATTAACTGGCCAACTAATCAGTTGGAGGAAGATGACTTACTAGACAAATGGGAGTTGTTACGGTTTACAGTATTTTTAGTATTGTTATTATTTACACATAATATGAATGTAATTTCCAAGTCTAATATGACATTAACAAGTGAGACCAGTACACTCAGGACAGTTCTAGGTCTGTTCACCCTGAAGGTTGCTTATCGTTGAGTTGAATGTCTGCTTTGCTGATCAGATGGTTTATTTAGACTTTCTTGGGTAGCCATTTTTGGAACCATGGGTTAAAGTTCAGGTTAGCCCAGCTTTTGTCCTGAGGATCACACTGGTTTATGACTGAGCCTGGGCCTAGCTGTTCCAAGGTGTTCCTGTCTGCTGCAGGTTGTCTGAGGCATCTTAGCCACTTGCCTACAGTTCATTTTCTTCTCACCTTTGCTTAGTAGTAGCTCTCCAACCTCAGCCTCTCAAATACTGGGGTCACCCATTGGCTTCTAAGCTAATTTCTAAACATTTTCTTTCTAAAACCATAGTGTGCCAATGTTAGAAATAGTTTTTAACGAGGGAAATAAATTCACATCTGTTAAGTATGGACACTCATCAAATTTGCATTTGATATTGTTGTAGACACAGGGCATTTCTGCTTATACAAGGGTCATGGTTATACACACCAGCAAATTATGAACAAGGAGTCAGTGGGACAGTGAAAATATGGAGCAAAGGACACTTTCTCCATATCTATTCAACACAGTACTTGAAGTTCTAGCTAGAGCAATAAGACAACAAAAGGAGATCAAGGGGATAAAGTAAAAAGAAAAAAACCAGCAAAACTCTCACTATTTGCTGATGATATGATAGTATATATAAGTACCCCAAAAATTCTACCAAGGAACTCCTAGAACTCATAATCACCTTCAGTAATGTAGCAGGATATAAGATTAACTAAAAAAAATCAGTAACCCTCCTTTATACAGATGATAAACAGGCTGAGAAAGAAATCAGAGGAATATTGTAATCGTCTGTCTTGTCTCTTTAAGAGACAAGCCCCTCCCACTCTTCACCCATCCACTGAGGCAAGCAGATTTTCCTTCTGCTTCCAGCCTGAGCCCTTCCCTTTCCATCTCTCTCCCAAAAAGGCAGCTTCTGCCTCTCCCTTCTCCCCTTCCCCCACCTCTCTGGTTTTCTTTCTCTCTCTTTGCTCTTCCCCCTTCTCCCCTCCATAACCCACTAAATAAATACCCACTTTCTCTACATGGCATGCTTAATAGGTCTCTATCTCTCACCCACTGCAGCTCCTTGTGGGATTGGATACCCTGCCAATGTCTCTCACCCCACAAGGCTCCCTGCCTGGGATCTGTGGGCCTCTTGGGGAATGGTGGTGCCATTTTATTTGTACTATAACATTGGTGGTTGTGACTTGGCAAGGCTCTCCATGTCCCCTCCTGCCCATGGACGGGCCAACTGAGGACATGTGGAACTGGGCTCAGGAACCAGGTTTCTTTACAACAGCTCTACATTGTATCTGCCTAAATGCCTACCTCTGTGCACACCAATAGCTTCGGTGGTGAGTTTTCCCCTTAGAGCCCCCAACCACAGCCTTCATGGGTACTCAAAGGAATGAGATCTGGCAGATGGATGTATTCCACTTTACAGAATTTGGAAAATTAAAATATGTACACCACACCATTGACACTTATTCAGGTTTTCAATGAGCAACTGCCTTGAGCTCAAAAAAGGCTGATTCAGTAATCACACATTTATTAGAAGTTATAGCCATCATGGGTATAGCTGTACAAATAAAGACAGACAATGGTCCAGCATATGTATCTAAGAAAATGAAACAGTTTTTTGATTATCATAATATAAAGCATATTAGAGGTATACCAAACAATTATACAGGTCAGGCATTTATAGAAAGATGAAATCAAACTATAAAGAATATGCTAGACAAACAGAAAGGGATGGAAAATACCCCCCAGAAATAGATTGCATAATGCTTTATTAACCTTGAATTTTCTTATACTGATAATGAGAAAGGAACAACAGCAGCAGAAAGACATTGGATAATAGAAAATTTTTCTTTTAACAACATGCTTGGGATTTAGAGAAGGACAGCCATTGTCCAACTCCAAAGTCAGCTCTTATTTTTAAGTAGAGATGTATATGTGTCCAAATAATCAAATTTTACCGTGCAGATAATACAACATCATAAGACAGATTTCTCTTTGCTTGTTGATTCTTTCTGGATAGCTATCTTTTTATCTTTAGGCATTTAGATGTCCACGGTCTTTCCACTCTTTGAAGATGAATATTTTCCTACAAAGACAAGAACAGAACCCTGACCCAATCCTTGTGAGTTTTTTTTTTTTTACCACCTGTATGATTGTCACCTCTGTGGATGAGCCATCATTTCTCTTTCTCAAGAGGTTTCTCTTTTTCAAAACAAATCTTTATCAATTTGATGGTATCCATAGCTTTTCTTCTCCTGTGGAGACAAAAGAGTAACCCCTTCCCCAATGTAGCACATCTCCTGATTTTCATTGTAAGGTCAGCACATCCTTGAAATATAATGGCATTCCGTTTCTCCTTGTAGAATTCAATGCCGGACTTGCTAATGCCGCAGCCCTGTGAGATTAACTGACCCTTCTTTCCTTGCCCATGCCTGTGTGACTCCAAAGAACTGTCAACCAGCACATGGAGGCTTTAATGAGTGGTGTGGCCCTCCTTCTACTATATTAGTGCTCTTTGCCCACCCATTTTCGCTTTTAGAGAGATTGTGCCACTTTGAATGGATAAAATACATTTTAAGTTGAAGGCTATTTAAGTCACTAGCCCAAATCCCAAACTTGTAGCAAAAGCCAAACATCAGCCAAACTGTTTCTGTGAAAGCTAGCTAGAAGACGGTCTTCACATCAGCATTGGTCTTTTGACGGTGGGCATGGATGAAGCTCCAAGGTTAGTGTGAAGTGTGTCATGAACATCACCAAAACTTTACAAACCAGGAATTTGGAATATGTGCTATAGTTGTAAATGCCTACTCTCAATCAAACCAGCTCTTCCTAGATCAGGAGCCTCTGAGGACAAGAAACGAGCACATATGTTGCGTACAGAGGCCTATCTGTAGAATATGAAATATAGATACACTTCCTGTCAACTACAGAAACCCAGACACACCTAGGAAGGGGGCATCTCGATGGAGAGACTGCATCTATCAGATTAGCCTGTGGCGTGTTTTCTTGATTACTAACCGATCCAACCTGAACGCTGTGGGTGGATCTATCCCTGAACAGGTGGGCCCGAGCATTTGAGAAAGGTAGCCGAGTAAGCCCTGAACAGAACAAGCCTGTAAGCAGCGTCTCTCCACCATTTCTGCCGTGGCTTTGCCGGACGATGGGCTGTGGAAGGTAAGAGGAAATAAACCCTTTCCTCGCCCAGTTGCTTTGTGTCATGGTGCTTATCACACCCACAGAAAGCCAGTTAGAGCACACACTAAGGTGAATCCATAAGCAATTTCTTTGGCACGGGGGGTGGGGGAGGAGTATTCAAGACAGAATTTCCCTGTGCAGCCTTGGCTGTCCTCAGATTTAATCTGTAGACCAGGCTGGCGTTGAACTCACCAAGATCCGCCTGCCTCTACCTCCCGAATGCTGGGATTAAAGGCGTTCACTGGGCACAATTCTTTATTAAATGTTGTTAATCATGGGTGAAATTCTTGAGGCAATATGTCTGCCATGGCCCAAGGATTCAGGCAGAGCTCTGGAAAATGAACATGAAGACCTGTGACCGTGAAGGCAGCACTTTGGCCGCAAAGACTGGTGTAATTTTCTTTTCTTTTCTTTTTTTTTTTAAAGTGCTTCTCTTTTAATGAAACAGATCCAAAAGATGTACAATTGTGCAGTTCACAAGCATGGAAAAACAGACAGAAGGACAGAGCTCCAACAGAAGAAGCTAACCCAAGACCAGGCTGGACTTGCCACCAGGGGGGTTTCTCCTGGATGGCGCTGGGGCTGGAGCCACTGGGCTGAGCACAGGAGCAGCAGGCACGGGCTTCTCTTCAATCTGCCCCAGGTTGGCTTGGAAGTCTGTGTCCACGTTTTCATGCATATCACCTTCTCCCTTGAGGTCTAAGAAGTCTCCAGAACTCGCTTCAGAGGGGTTACTTCTCTGCGCTCCAGGTGACTTAGAATCTTCCCTGCCACCAGTAGTAGACTTGGCACCTGCTGACTTTACCCAAGATGGAGGGTTTTCTTCGGGTGTCCCAAAGATGCTAGAAGCCATCTTGTTCTTCCTCACAGGTTGTTCTGATGGCTCATCAAAGCCTAGTGAAAAACTGGATCCACCACCTGGAGGCCGCAAAACCCGGGAGCTGTTCCTGCTGTTGGGGTCCACACCCCTGAAGGTAGTGGTAGTGGTCATGGCACCAAGGGGCGAGGTAGGCTGGCGCATAGCCACCAGCCCCGCTCCATGAGCCTCTGCCCTGGTGTATTTTTCTTTTAGTTGCTCTCAAGTAAAATCCATTTGCAATGCTACCAAGAAGCATGGTTTTCTGGGATGATACATAAAGCGATACATAATAGTGCTATGTCCCCTTTGCCCAAGAAAGACTGTGAAAACCAGAGTTGGGGAGGATGGGGGAGGGGACCATTGCCCTCATGAAGTCAGCCAACCTTTAAGTACCAGGGACTAAGCTTGTGAGCCCTTACCCCTAGCTGAGGAGCTATTGCTGACTGACGGCTCCTGGGGGAGGGGCAGTCAGTTTTCCTTAAGGAGTGACCCCCAGTAGGTTGACCATGCTGAGGCTTCCATATGAAGGAAGTCAGGATGAAAACCCAAGCAGGGCAGGAACCTGGAGGCAGGAGCCAATACACAGGCCTTGGAGGAGTGCTGGTTTGCTCTCTATGGCCTGCTCAGCCTGCTTTCTTTCCTTTTTTTTTTTTTTAATCTTTTTTTCTTTATTTTACATTCCAACTACAGTTCTTCCTCCCACCCCTCCTCCTGCCCCCATCTCCTTCCCTCCAGCCCATCCCCCACCCACTCCTCCCAATGGGTAAGGACTCCCATGGGGAATCAGCAAAGTCTGGTATACTAAGTTGGGTCAGAACCAAGCCCTCCCGCTGAATTAGGGCTGAGCATGGCACCCCATCATAGGGAATGGGCTCCAACAAGCTAGCTCATGCACCAGGGATAGATCCCGGTCCTACTGGGCCCCTCAGATAGTCCAAGCTTCACCACTGTCTCCCACATGTGGAGGGCCTGGTTCAGTCCCATGGAGGCTCCACAGCTGTTGGTCATGAGTTTCCACGAGCTTGGTTCAGCTGTCACTGTAGATTTCCCCATCATGATCTTGACCTGCCTTCCTCATCTATTCCCTCCTCCCTCTCTTGCACTGGATTCCCGGAGCTCAGCCTGATGCTTGATTGTGGATCTCTGCATCTGGCTCCATCATTTACTGGATGAAGGCTCTATGATGACAGTTGGGGTGTCCACCCATCTGTGGAAGGCCAGTTCAGGCAGGGATGATACCACCCACGATGGGCTGGCCCCTCCCACATCAATCACTAATTAAGAAGATGCCGTACAGGCTTGTGTACACCTCAATCTTACAACATTTTTTAAATTGAGGTTCCCTCCTCTCTCATATGACTTTAGCTTATGTCAAGTTGACACAATACTATCCAGCACAGTATATATATATATATATATATATGCATATATATTATATGTGTGTGTATGCATATATATAGTTACAGGTGGTTGCTAACTATCTGACAAAAGTGCCAAGAACTGAACCAAGGTCCTTGGAAAGAGCAGTAAGCACTCTTAATTGCTGAGTCAGCTTCTTAAATTGTGTGTGTGTGTGTTCAGCCTGCATGCAGGTTTGCAAGTGTGGGTGCTGCAGGTTCAAAGTTGACATGGTATATATTTATTGATCATTCTCCACTTTATTGAGGCTGGGTCTTTAGCTAAGCCTGGAGCTCACTAATTTTTACTAGTCTAGTTAGCCAACTTTCCCCAGGGATCCCCTATGTCTTCCTCCCTCATATTAGATTAATAGATTTTAACGTGGTTCTGGGACTCTAAATGCCAATCCACACAGCAAGTGCTCTATCGACTGACCCATCTCCTATTGTGGGAGATGAGTTAAAGATGTGTTACATTCCTTCATGCTGTGGAATATCTGTTTAATGAGGCAAAGATGTGTTGCATTCTTTTATGTTGCATTTGTTTAACTCTGTGAAACTGTGTTACTTTGCCTGCCTAAAACACCTATTGGTCTAATACAGAGCTGAATGGCCAGTAGCTAAGCAGGAGAAAAGATAGGCAGGGCTGGCAGGCAGAGAGAATAAATAGAAGGAAAAAAGAAGAGAGAGAAGTGAAAGAAGGAGGAGAGGATTACATTAGGGTCTAGCCACCCAGCTACACTACCAGCAATGAAGAAAGAAGGGAAGGAAGGCATACAGAATAGAGAAAGATAAAAGCTCAGAGGCAAGAAGGAGATAGGCTAATTTAAGAAAAGCTGGCTATAAACAAGCCAAGCTAAGACTGGTCATTCATAAGAAAGAGTAAGTCTCCACGTATTTATTTGGGAGCTAGGTATAGGCCCCCAAAGAGCAAAGAGTAAGAGTTAAAAAAAAATCTCCCCAGACACACATTACTTCTTTTTAAAAGCATGATCCATCACTAAACCTGGAACTCACCCCTTTGGCAAGGTTGCTGAGCCAGCGAGCTTCAGGGACCTGTTTAACCTCTGGCCTCCAGTGCCGGAGGCCCATGCTGACACGCCTGGCTTTTAAGCAGTTGCTGGGAGTCCCAGTTCAGGTCCTCGTGGATGGAAAGCATTGTTTTCACTGTGCTAGCTTCCTTGTTCTTCTTGAAAGCACAGCAGGTCATTCGCTTGCTCGCAAGTTAGTGGGCCGTGGGAAGGGAAGGAAAGATTGCCGCCCATGGTCAGCAGGGCCAGGACTAGAACCACCGCTGCCTCTACTACTCACCACAGAAAGACAAAACACCACTTTCTTGTGCCCAAGAGGAGATACAGTCTGAAGCTGCCCAAGCACAGACATCAAGGAGAATCAGCAACCCGGAAACAACCAAGATGGCAGCTGGTTTGCCGACACAGACACCTGACTTGAGCACTTCCCATCACCGCCCATCCTTGTGAGCTCCTCGTGTCTCTGGGCGTGTTAGAAGATACACAGCTGATGGATGTGCCCGTGTTGGCAAACTCCCTGCCACCCTCTTTCCCCACCCATGCCAGTGACGTCACAGACCACCCCCGCCCCCAGCACTGATGGGGTGACTAGAGCGATTTTCCATTTGCAGCTATTGAGAAATACCTAGTGGAGAGATACAGGCCTTTCTTTTGTTCTGGGAGTCCAGGAGCAAACAGATGACTTGCAGAAAGTGTTTTCTGATTACAAAATAAGCAGGCTTTGGGGCTTCTCGTTCCCACGCATTTGTGTTCAGGCGTGAGCGTGTGTTAAATATGTACAGTCCCGCCTTTCCTTGAGTACGCAGCAGCTCTCGTGCCAGGTTCCCTCGGGTGTCTTTGTGTCTGTGATGAGGCTTTGCCACATAGCAGACTATATTTGGGGAGGTTTTCTGCAGCGCTGGGAAAACAGGAAATTGCCATCTTTGGGGACCGTGAATCAAAGTGGAGATGGAAAACCCCTTCTTGGGACACTTACAAGACCACTCACCCGAGTTCCTGTTGCACCTGGCAAGAGCAAGCATGGTCGGTCTGTCTGGGAGGCTTCAGTGGGTATACACACGTGTGTGTACATAGGCATGCTTTAATACACACCTAGGAAGTGTACTGTGGGAATGTTGCAAAATGTTCTTATATACATCAAGATGGTTACAGCCTATGCCTCTACGTGATGCAGTCTTATGGGACCACCATTGTATATTGTCTCATCTCTCAGCAGCTGTTATCCAGACTTTTCTGCCTGTGGAAATGTTATCCATATTTAAATACTGCCCTTTCTATGAAATCTTTTTTGACTGGTAACAGTTTTGACACAAACCTGCATTCCAGCGTTTGCACCAATCAGCTCCTTTGAGTTCCCTTTACATTAGAGTGTGGTGGTGGTTACTGTTGATCTCAGTACTTGGGGTGGCCCAAGGCAGGCATGTCACTTTGAGTTAGAGGCTAGCCTGGTCTACATAGCAAGTTCCAGGATAGTCAAGGATATATAGTGATACCTTGTCTTAGAAACAACCCACCCACCCCAGAACACAAGCAAACAAAAGCCAATGCAAAACATCAAAGGGAAATCAGCAAACACTGGTGCGTGTAGGGAAGCACACAAGGGGGTGTGTATGTGTAGCAAAACACACAGGGGTGCCTGTGGTGAAGCACACAAGGGGGTGTGTATGTGTAGCAAAACATACAGGGGTGCCTGTAGGGAAGCACACAAGGGGGTGTGTATGTGGTAAAACACACAGGGGTGCCTGTAGGGAAACACACAAGGGTGTGTGTGTGTATAGTAAAACACACAGGGGTGCATGCAAGGAAACACACAAGGGTGTGTGTGAGTGTGTGTGTGTAGTAAAACACACAGGGGTGCCTGTTGGGAAACACACAGAGATGCGTGTAGTGAGACCTACATGGTGTGCGTGTTTCACACACAGTGAAGCGTACCTAAAGTAATTAATGTTTTCTGCCCTTTGCTTCTGGAATGTCCCAGCTGAGGTTGATTAAGTGGAGATTGGTCCCCAGGTGTCAGGTGATGAGAACGGAGAGGGAGAAGTTATTGCTTCTGTCATGTATTGTTTCCTATATTCTACGTTAACCCAGAATGAAGGGTGTGACTCCCGGCTAGAAGCCTGGGCTGTGTGTTCTGATGAGGTCTGTTTGTCTTCCACCCTGCGCACCCCACCCAGTGTGTGGCCAACTGTGTGACCTTTACTGTGGAAGGCAGTTCCTAATACACACCAGGGAAATGTGTTGTCAGGTGTGCTGTGGCTAGAATTGTGCTCACCTTGGAGGGGTGCTGTGAGAATTACAGAGGTGATGGGATGAAATGAGGGCCCAGCCCTTGTTAATCACCCACACCGCTTTGTTTCTGAGTGGCGATAGGTATGAATGGGGCAGGCACCGACCCTGTGTTGAGCTTCTGATAAAGAACTGGGTGGCCCCCTCCAACCCCCCCAACTTTAAGATGTCTTTGAGTGAGATGGAGCGAAGAAGTGAGCATTGATTGTACACTTCACAGGAAGCCTGGCTGGAATCCAGGCCACGCAATGGCCACAGAGATATCTGATACTCAATCAAAGACCACAATGTGGGAACACGGGAAATAAAAGCCGCTATGGCAACACTTGGAGGCACCGCACGTGTTCCCACCTTATTTATAGAAGCGCTTTCCCCTCCGTGGCCTCATTTCCTCATTGGCCTAATGTATTTTGCAGGCAAAAGCTTTGGAACAGAAACTTTTATCAGGGAGTGCTTTGCTGACTGCCAGCGGCGGAGGGAGGTGAGCCGCGATGACATGTACGTAACCTGTGCTCTCTTCATAAGCACGGCTTCTCATCTGCATGTTCCCCAATATGCGTAGAGGACATTCTCAAATGAGTCTGTAGGCAAATAAATGGGAAGCCACTGACCAAAGTGAGGTAGGGGACAGTTGGTGTCGCTCTTAAGTAATCAGGATTCAAGTTTGGGGAAAAGATGGCCATTTCCTACTGACGTGGTACAAAGGTTCCTGGCTCTGTATCCTCATTGTGTAAGACTCAAAGGCTGTGTTGCACACATTCTCAAACACACTCCAGTTTTATATGTTATAATTTCAGGGATCGAACACAGGGATCTGCACAGATGAGCCAAGCGCCCTACCACTGTACAAGGCTGTTTCAGACAGCTATGGTTAGAACTCTGCCCATTGGAGTTCTTGTTGAGAAATGTTTTGTTTTGATTTTGATGGCATGGATTTTAAAAATGCCTACCTGCCACCATTGCTTCCTTTCAGCCCTAAAGAAAACTCTCATGGGGGCTGGAGAGATGGCTCAGTGGTTAAGAGCACTGACTGCTCTTCCAGAGGACCCAGGTTCAATTCCCAGCGCCCACATGGCAGCTCACAACTGTCTGAAGATCCAGTTGCAGGGGATCTGACACTTTCACAGCAATGCACATAAAATAAAGTTAAATAAACTGTAAAAATATCTTAAAAAAAAAAAAGAAAGAAAACTCTCATGGGTGTCCACACTGGGGCCCTGGAGGGAATGGGTTTGTCTCTACTGCAGGAAAAGGGTTCACTCCCCCCCTTTGCTCCCACTCCTTGCTGCAGCACCACCGCCCTACTCACATGGGCACAGCGGTAACAAGGAAAAGGAGAGTCTTCAGGAGCCGGCATTGAGTGGGGGAAAGGGTTTTGGTGGACCAGGGACAATTTGCAATTGTACATAACTCCCTGTTTAGCTTGTTGCTTAAAATGAGATCCAATTTTCACCTGTTATCTTCGGTGTATGTTCAGTGTATTTCCTCAGTGAGGTCACCACTTGGAACAGTCTACATAGGTACTCAGCCATAGCTTAAGTGAGAAATACAAGTGAGCAAACTGATTTTCCCTCAGAGGTGTTTTTAGGAATTGGTGGACTTCAGTGGCACAGGAGGAGGGTGCTGTCTTTCGTTATATGGGAGCTATGAGGAAGGGCTGGGAGAGCCAGAATCATGATTCATTAATCATGGGCATGCCTGTGATATGTGTGTGTGAGTATGTGCGCGCATGCGTGCATGCATGCACACACGTGTGAGGGGGTATATTCTTGAATGCTTGACTGTGTGTGTATGAGGGTGCATCTATGCATGCTTTTGTGTGTATGAAAGGGGTGCATTCATGCATGCACGTGTGTGTTGCTTGCATGTGTGTGCATGTGTGTGTATGAGAGTGCATGCATGCATGTTTTTGTATATATGAGGGGGGTACATTTATGCATGCTTGCATGTGTGTGGTGTTTGCATGCATGTGTGTGTATGAGGGAGATACATTCGTGCACATGAGTTAACCTGGGGTATCTTTTTCATTTTCCACCATCTCTTTTGAGACTGAATCTCTTTCACTGAACCTGAAGCCCATCATTGCAGCTGGATAGGTTGGCTGGTTAGCCTTCAGGATCCACTTATCCAGCGCCCATCGGTGCTGGGGTTCTAAGTGCCAATTACCATGCCCAGCTTTCACGTGTGTATTGGGGGGATCCAAACTCAGCTCTTCATGCTTGAGTAGATATTTTTGACCCTCTCAGACTAGGTGTGAGGAGAGAGCCATAAGTGTGTGTAGCGTCTGCACTACAGGACTGTATGTAAGCTGGGAACTAAACTGGAGACTTAAAAACACACACACACACACACACACACAGACAGAAACACGAGGACATGGGTCATCCTCGATACAAGAGTGCCAAGTTTATTATGCTCCAGGGAAGCTTATATAGGGATCCTTAAATGATAGCCACGCCTCAGCTCTCGGGATCTTTCAGCTGCAGGCCTCACCAGAACCCACTCCCCTGCCATCAGGGTCTCGTGCTCAGAGCAGCTGCAGGCACAGGTGTTTTGCTCAGTTTATTCCAGCAGGCAAAGGGTCTGAGGCAGGCAAAGAAAGTCAAGGAGCCAGAGATCTGAAGCCCCCAACAATCTCTCACTACACAGCAGAAATCGGGAAAGTGGGTTTTGCTTACAGTGCTGGGGATTCAATCGAGGGCATCATAAGTACCAGCCAAGTCCTCCATCACTGGACGCCATCTCTAACTCCATGGGGAAGGGTTTTGAAAGCTTAAGTACTTTTCCAAGAGTAGACACATTGTCTTTTCCAGCATGCTAACCGTTGCCTGTATGTGGGGTTGAATCGGTCTGACCTGTCTCATAGGCTGTGATTTCTCTCCTCCATCATAAGTATTGAAATGAGCGTCGCAAATTCATGAGCTGGTTCTCAACTCTCGGGGTAACACCATTCTAGCAAACTTGAAAGGCTCAAGCAGGTTGTCCCTGGAATGTGGGTTCTCCTGAAAGTTTTGGCTAAGCTATGTGTCTGGCCTTATTGGGGAGTCAAGTGTTGACTCTGCACAGAGTCAGATCCTCAACGCTGTTGCCCAGCCTGGCCTTGAGCGGAACAGTTTCTGGAAGAGGTTGGCTTCCAGTACAGGTGGCCTAAGTTTTGGATCACCTTGATTATTAGCATTTTTTTTTTGTTTTCATCTTTGCATTGTGATATGATCTTTCAAGATAGGTTTCTCCTCTCTGGGGCCACACAGGATAATTCTAGTCCTTCTCATGATTCCTTCTTCAAGTGGCAGGCTCCTTTGTTTACAGAATGCCATTTGCACTGCCTAGTTCCTTGGACTAGTGTGCAGGTGTGTGATGGTTAGTGTTTTTGAATTTTCTTTCTTTCTTTTTCCCCAAGACAGGGTTTCTCTGTGTAACCGCTGTCTTGGAACTAGCTCTTGTAAACCAGGCTGGCCTCGAACTCACAAAGATCCGCCTACCTCTGCCCTCCACCCCCAAGTGCTGGGATTAGAGGCACGTGCCACCCCTGCCCAGCCGTGATGGCTAGTTTTAATTGTCAGTTTGACACAATCTAGAATCTCTGGGGAGAGTATTTCAGTGAGGGATGCCTGAGCAAGGTGGACCTGTGGGCATGCCTGTGGAGGTTTGCCACGACTGTCTTCATCAATGGGGGGAGCCTGCTCTGAAAATGGGCAGCGATATTCCCTGGGTTTTGGCCCTTGACTAAGTAAGAGTATTCTGCTAAGCTACATGCGTGTGTGCGTGCGTGCGTGCATTTGTTTCTCAGATCTTGACTGTAGATGGAATGTAGTGGGGTCAGCGGCTTCAAGCCCTCGACTCCCCTGCGTGATGGTTTCTCCCTAAGTCGTGTTTTCGTTATCACAGCAATGAAACTGGAACTAGGACGTGGTCTCCTACATTGAAATAATTCTCAGCAGGGACCTTTAATCCCAGCACTAGGGAGGTGGAGGCAGGTGGATCTCTGTGAGTTCAAGGCCAACCTCGTCTACAAGAGCTAGTTCCAGGACAGGCTCCAAAACTACAGAGAAACACTGTCTTGAAAAACCAAAAGAAAAAGAAAAGAAAAAAGAACTAATTCTCTCTTGGAGAGAGGGAGGAAGGCAGTTTGAAACTTACAAACTTACAGGACATAAGTTCAGAAAATGATAAACCCTCCTTCCCAATGCAGCTCGGTAGAGCTGACTGCTAGTTAGCCAGGGACTCCAAGGGTGCACTTTTTAGAGTGAATCATCTCGCAAACTAAGATGGACTTACAAGTGATGTCACTACCTATGAGCCGCCCGTGCTCCTGTAACCCTAGTGAGCCCACTTGCCTGCCACTAAGGCAGAATTGTTTCTTTGGTTTGTTTACTCATATCTTCCCAGGAAAAGCCATGCAGTTACGTTAACATCAGTTAACAACGGGAGTGAATTGCCCTTGTGATACTAGGTTTGGGGCACGTGAGCATCTTGGATGGGCACCAGTATTGTTCTATCCTGAGATGCACACAGTCCTATGTGAAGCCAATGAAGACTGCTGAAGTTGGGTTCTTGGGTGCCTCCTGAAGATCTCTGTGTGGGCTAAAATCTTGATCCTCGGGGTAATGGGAATTTTAGGAAGTGGGGCCTTGTGGGAGCTTCCCAGGTAACAGAAGAGAACTGTGAGCCCCCGGCTTCTTCCTATCTTGGTTTTGTTCTTGGCCTCGATGGAACAGTTGCCTCATCAAGTGCTTCTGACATGGGGTACCATTTCTCTACAGGTGAGAAACAGTGGGCTCATTATGACAGGCTGAAATCTTTAAAAGTCTGAGCCACCCACTCCCTCAGTGAAAAACCACCATTATTATTATTATTATTATTATTATTTTTGTTCCTAAATTGCTTGCAAGTCTTCATTTTATATATTTCTTAAAAATGGTATATTGCAAAACATAAGACTTACAAGCAAAGATTTAATTATTTTTATACATTTATGGTCATTCAGCAATAGAAGCAGGTAATAAAGTATACATTTTTATGTAATTCTATCATTCTATCATCAACACAAAAATAATTGTTGAAAAGTAGTGAAAAGAAGGTTTTCTGAGAAGGCAAGTGTTCGAGCATATCAGTACGTGTGTCTACACCCAGGATTTTCTTTTTTTTTTTAATTAATTTATTTATTGAGGATTTCTGCCTCCTCCCCGCCACCGCCTCCCATTTCCCTCCCCCTCCCCCGATTAAGTCCCTCTCCCTCATCAGCTTGAAGA
>NC_022013.1:27515503-27516145 GCF_000317375.1 Microtus ochrogaster
ATATTCTTTCCTATTTGGGTGGAATGTTCTATAGATGTCTGTTAAGTCCATTTGCTTCATTACCTCCAATAATTCTCTTAATTCTCTATTAGGCTATTTTTTTTTTTTTGAGACAGGATTTCTCTGTGTAGCTTTGGTGCCTGTCCTGGAACTAGCTCTTATAGACCCGGCTGGCCTCAAACTCAGTGATTCGCCTACCTCTGCCTCCCAAGTACGGGGATTAAAGACGTGCATCACCACCGCCCAGCCTTTTCTTGTTAGTTATTGCTGGTATTTTAAGTTTTAGAAAACTAGCCCAAGGATAAATGTGGTCTATGGGTCAGGGAGCTTTCATTTTTTGTGTGTGGAAATTATAGGATGGATCTATCAATGTCTGCACTGAGCCAGAGGCAATATCAAGTCACTGCGCTTGCCCTGATGGTCCTGTTTATGTTTTACTTTTTTGGTGAGGGCAGGGGTCAGATAAGGGAAACAAGCACGAGACTAGGACCTATTTCACAGAGGTGTGTCTCAGGAACGGTGCACCGGATGGGGGCAGGGGTCTGTGTCAGGTGAACAGCATACCAGGGAACAGAAGCAGGAAAGGGCAGCCTGCGCAGGCTGGGGCTGGGGCTGGGGCTGGGGCTGGGGCTGGGGCTGGGG
>NC_022013.1:27516245-27541257 GCF_000317375.1 Microtus ochrogaster
GGGCTGGGGCTGGGGCTGGGGCTAGGTGGGGCTGGAAAGGCTAGACTCAGAAGTAGGGAGTGGTAAGGGAGGTTGTATTGGAATGAACCTATAGGGCTGGCTGTTGTATGGAGTGAGGTTGGAACTGGATGGACACACAGCAGGCATCTAGCTGGGAATCTGCCAAATAATTTCAGGCCAGAAATGCCAAGGGTCTGATCTGCTGTTGGGGAGGCCAGATGTGGACCGATCTGAGGGAAGCAGGGAAAGGAATGGGTGGGTGGGTTTTAGATTTTGAGGCCTTGTGGGAACAAGGGCACTGAAGGAGCAAAGGGGACTGTGGGGGAGAAACCTGGCAGGGCTTCAGTCCCTGGGGCAGAAGTGCAGGGAAGTTATAGCCTGGCCATAGCAAATTGAGCTGGTCTTAAACCTCAGAGGGATGTCCCAGGCCAAAGAGGATGGGGGGATGGCACTGTCTTTCAAGTTGACAACTAAGTAGCTGTCTATACCTCGTTTAGCGATGCAGCCTTGGTTATTTTCAACTAATAGGGTCTTAGTGAGAACCTGAAACATGACTTGCTGTATGTAGCTGGGAGCTCAAGCTGGGAGTGGCCAAAGCTCCTGATGCAGCCTCAGATCTGAGGATGGGGACAGGTAGAGCCCAATTCTCTGCATCCTACTGGGTTCTTGATAGTTAAGCTTCAAACCCAGCAATTAGTTCTGATTCTAACGCCCCCTCTGCCACCTTCCCTTTCTTAGCAACTAACATGGAAGGCACTTCTTCAAACAAAACCACAAGCATAGCCCGACACCACTCACCACGTTATTAATTCCCAACTTAACAGAAAACAAATGCTATGTGGACCAGTTAGACCTCTCCGAGAGTATTTATTGTGAGTTACTAAACTAGACACTTCCTGTTCAGCGGTGAGGAAAATTGTTCTGTGTTATCCCAGGGAAATGTCAAGATCACTAAGTGTTGGCGCTTTCTGACCCGGGTTCTGGGGAACAAAGTCTCCACATGGTTCTCATAAAAATATACATCAGAAATGGCTTCAAACTGAATGTCAAACTTAGTTAAAGGTACAAACCCCCTCAAAGTTAGTTTGAATGTCCAACAGAACAACCAAATGCACACCAGCACGAGGATTTTCCACCCCTTTGGGTGCACTGGGCTGCAGTGGACTTAGCAACTTGGGGTGTGTTATTCTAAGGATGGAAGTCGGGTCCCCTTGGCTCTGTCAGAATGACCTCTGCCAGCTGCCAATAGACTCTGGAGAAACTCTCCTGCTTTGAAAAAAAAAAAACATTTAAAACACCCGATGTTCTCACCTCAGCTGATCTGGGTTATAACCTGGCTACACATATAAAAACGGTGTAAGTCAGTTCAATTAAACATGAAGATATGTTTGCATTTTTTTGTGACATGCCAAGAATCATTTAGTTTCCCCCCCCAGGGGGGGAGTTGACAGGGGAGATGGGATTTGTAGAGCAGTTACTTAAAAATCTCAGTTCCATGATGTGTAATCACACATGTGGATGCATCCGACTGGTTAATTTTCTGCGCATCCTATGTCAGATTGCCTTGGTGCAGGACCAAGGCATCCTTCCGGCCTCAGCGGGTGGAGGATGCAGAGGGAACGGTGGAAAAGGGAGGCTGGCCTTTGATGTTTTATAATGAAGTGGTTCGTGACTCTTGTCGTACTTTATAGTGCATGTTTTATTTCCAAAATGAACTTTTGTAGTTGTTTGAGTTGGCTTTGAATCTCCAAAATCTGGGGAGTACTGAAGGAGGCCTATTTCTTTAACATTTTTTAGACATTTTATTTTTAAACCGAGGGAATAAAAGCTTAGGGCTCTGAGCTGAGGGTAGCGGTCTGTTTACATGTATATGTGATGTGCATGCCTGCGTGTTTGCATATGAAGGCCTGAGGTAGCCTTGGGCTTCTCTTTTCAGTTTTGCTAGCTATCCTGTCTTGTGAACCCTATCTCCACCCTTCTAGCTGGGGTTACAGATTGGGTGCCTCATCTACCTTTAACTGGGTTCTGGGCCTTGAACTTTGGTCCTCATATTTGTACAAGTACTTTAGCATGGAGCTATGCCTCTAGCCCCAGATCTGAGTTGATGCATAAGGATGCCCGATTTTCTCTATTACTTTTGCCTTTTGACGCCTAGTATCTTTGCTAAGAGAGACATTGGCCAAAGCTGTCCGAGTGCTCCTTGAGTCTGATCACCTCTATTCAGCCTGCTCCTACTGGACAGGAGTATTCTGCCGAAGTCCTGACTTCCTTAACGAAGCCATGGATTCCAGCACTGCTAACTACAAAATGAAACACCACCTTGCTCTAGTCCTCCTCTGGCCAATGCATTGGTTTGTTCAAAGGGCTTTGAAATGAAGCTGTTCTGAGGATCTGAATTGTAAAGGTACTTAGGAAAGTAATTAGGACACTATTTGGTAGACAAAGTTAGATTGAGAATTTTGTGCCAACAGTCTCGCTATGATACACGGATTGAATGTTCTGTGTCATCTGCAGACATCCGAAGCCTTATACACAAAGTATTCTTGTGAAAGACTTTGGATTCCATTCTTGGGCACGTTGACTACTAGATGCTTTCATATCCAACACAAGGACCACATAAAGGATTTTTAAAAGTTACCAGTTGGGCATGTCAATATTTATTGAAATACTAAAA
Source organism: Microtus ochrogaster (assembly GCF_000317375.1). Classification (NCBI taxonomy): domain Eukaryota; kingdom Metazoa; phylum Chordata; class Mammalia; order Rodentia; family Cricetidae; genus Microtus; species Microtus ochrogaster. The sequence continues at coordinate 27,518,920 of NC_022013.1, forward strand.
ACAAAATCCATATTGAGAAATTCCTGGCAAGAACTGACATGACAATATGTATTTCACTGATACAGTAAGCACACGGCAACGAGAAACCGACTTCACACTCTGAACACGGCATGAACTCAAGTCCAAGGCAGCTGCGGGAGAGCCCTAATCCAAAGATTCAGACATTACAGACTTGTCTGCCGAGACCAACGACGGGAAACCCAGCTCAGCTGAAAACCTTCCCAGGTGAGTCCAGTCTTCAGTAAGAGTAACTGATAAGGCAGTTGGCTGCCTTACAAACCGGCTACCAACTGCCATCAGACCACTGGCCAGCTCTGAAAGGGCCATGGATGCTGGGCAGCAGCACCTGCTTCACTGCTTCTGCCCTCAGCATGGACGTGGCTGTTTTGAACTTTTAACCACTCTCAGGGTAAAAGCTACTAGAGCGGCATTTGACAACTTTAGGCTTAATGTTCAGTGGGGAGTACAATGCATTTAAAATAAGGACACATGGATTTTTTTCAATGTTACAAACCCTCCAACTAACCATCCTCCTAGCCTCTGCCCACATAGAGACGGGCTAGAGCTCTCTCCTCAACCACTGACATCACCATTCCTTCCCCGTGTGCCTTTATCCAACTTGGTTTTTGGTTGGGAGGCACAGCCATGCTTCTCTTGGATTTCATGCTTTGGATCTGAGCTCTGATGAATGATTCCATCCTTCTTTGAACCATGAAGATAACACTGAGAGTCAATGCCCAGCTAATGTGCATCCCTCATGGATAGTAGAGGTGATTAATAAGTGTAATAAAATAATAATCTTTGTACACACGGAAGTAATAACTAATATCTTTGGTATACAACTTACAATGTTTGGAAAGGAAAACCAGGTAAAACTCTGTCTTGATAAAATGACTTCAAAATAAAGAAAATCTACAAGTCATGAGATTTACAATGGCTATTAAATAAACTACAGAAAGATGATGGGAATTTCCAGACATGTGATCAAGTGGATGGTTTTAATCATCAAGACCCTTCTATACCACTGAACTGTGTTCTACTAACTTGAAGACATGCTATAGTAAACACGTATTTGGTTTCTTCAGTCTTGGCTCTATCTTATACAAAGGGGAACCCAAGGAACAATAAATTAGCATAATTTTCTACAGTTGAAACTATGATATACAATATAAATAAACTGTTCCAGAGCCAGAAACATTTGTGAAAAAAATTAAGAACAGGGAGATACTCTTTTTTTTTTTTTTTTTTTTTTTTTTTTACAGTTTCTACAAGTGATTGTGCTGCTGATCTCGGCAAATTAAAGACGAAATGAGAGTCCCATTCTTGATTTTAGTGTCTCACGACATACAGCGATTTAGTCCTGTGAAAAGTAACTACTAACCAGAGAAATAACACTAAAGAAATGACCGCTTTTGCTTTCTTGTAATAGCAGAGTCACCCCCAAACTCCCCCCCCCCAAGGACCTAAAGAATGTAAACACTATATTTCTTTTGACTTTAAAGTAGTAATACTTTATTTTCAACACATGTTCGTCCCCATCTGCAGAGCTCCCTTTTGGGACCAGGAAGTAAGGCAAGGCTTCCATACCTGTGGCCATCGCGTGTTAATACTGACAACACTGGTTGAGAGAGTTTGCCACCTCTGCCCTCCAGCATTTTTGTTTGTTCTACAGCAGACTTTGGTCTATGACTTAGGCCGGTACCGCGCTCTTCCATTGCCCTTCGCAGGAGATGTGAATGACTTCACTGTCTTTCCAGGTGGTGAGATTCACTGCTTTTGCACCCCAAGTTTAGGGGGTGCTTTACCAACCAACCTTGAGTCAGCTGCCTTCACAGCTCAATCTACTTTCATTTGGAATTGCTGAACATGCTTGACTTTTTGGTGCCTTAGACTGTGACTATTTGACATCCCAGCCAAGGATGTTTAGTGTTTTATTTTTTTTAAGTGAACTACAAACCCTGATGACTACACAGACGGATGTGTACTAAGAAGCCTCTTGGGCAAAAACTTATGAAACCCAACCATGCCAAAGCTGTATTTCAGCAAAAATAGCAGAAATAAGATCTAGCTTGCTTGTTGGGAGTATTTGCTTAAATTTGTTTGATTTCCTTTAATATTAAACTAATGCTTATATAGAAGAGAGATACTGCCTGCTTTAGTTAAATTACGAACACACGACAAAACAACTTCAGAACATTTAAAATGGCAAGCTGACATATTTATACATTGCTCTTATTAGTTGCTGGCAGGTCTAAGACAGACACGCAGAACTCAGGATTTAGTGGAGCTACTACTGGGTGTGGCTGAACGAAGTCCTTAGATAGCTTCCGAGCTCACAGGTCAGAAGGTGTGGGGCCTTCTGGGAGGAGGGGGGGGGGCTGCCAAGGCACAGCCCGTGTATTCTTTGAGGGTTGTTCGGCTTCACCATGGAGGAATTCTGGACACGTCCAATTAATAACATCGGCCAACTGCTGAATTTTTTAACAGATCAGTTTAAATATACAAGGAATGTTCTGTCCGTTTCTATTGTGATGTGGTATTGGACTCTGTCTGTGAGTTCAATCCACCCTGTGACAATGTCTTTCTTATGAATCCTTGGGGGACGGGAAGCCTTTCATTCACAGTTTGCAGTACGAATACCCTGATAGATCATTTCTTTGCTATTAAGTATTTGATTATTAAGCTTTTTAAATCTCAGTGTCTTTAAACCAAGTTTGTAATTTGCATTGCTTGGAGCAGTTCAGAGTATTATGCTTTCTTCTTCCTCCTCCTTTTCTCCCTCCAGTCTCTGTATTAATCTCTGTGTTCCAAGAGCAAGCTTCCAGGGGTGGTGACTTAGGCTCTTTTTGCATGCAGCATCTCAATGAGCAGGTTATTGTAGGGGACATCCCCGTTCAGGTGCTTGTAGTAGAGGTACTCTTCAGCCTGCATGCTGATTGCCCGGATTTCCGGCAGCCGAAGAAGTAGCTGTCCGAATTTCTCCGTCTGCTGTGGGTAGTTGCAAATCGTGTAGTCTAGCAGAGCTGCATTCACCTGTTCCTGGACACTTTCCACAAGCTGAAAGTTCTCGAGATTCTTGACGTCTGCATTTAAAAAAAGAGAGACAAGATTTCAATGACGTGTTTTTGTTTTTTCTCCTTTTAGATTCCCATTTACTAAAGCCATGTTCGGTTCATGGTTGCCTTGTTCTCTTGCTGTAAAGTGTGCTTTCCACACTGCCGAGCAGTCAGGAAGCCCCGCTCAGCACACTTTCTGGGCAAGGGCTCGCAAGAGAACTTTGCAAGCTGGTCTGGTTGAAATTCTGCATATACCTCAAATCAATTAGACACCAATGGATTTTGAGCAAGGTCAACTCTTCTCATATCTTACAAAAGGAAAGACTCGAGGATTCTTAAAGTAGAGGGATCATAATATATTGCCAGCAAATGAGTCCCTAGAGAAAGACCTATCTTGAACCAGTATATTATACAATTCATATAATTCTGTATTAATTTTTCTGACCCAAGGTGAAATCTGTGTCCAGGGTGTGATGTAGTTAATTCTAATAAAAAGTGACAGGGTTCTTGTTTCTGTTTGACATTTTCTAAATGATTCTGAAAGCCTTTGACTTGTCTAGCCTATGCTAATGAACCATCTGGTACACTCCAGTGACTGCCAACTGAAGATTCGCTACTGGGAACTCTCTCAAATATATATCTCGGTGACTAATGATCTTTATCAAATGAAAGCCTTGTCCTGTAGGCAGAGTACAAGCCAGGATGCCTGGTGCCCTTTAACCTGATGCAGTTTCATAAGGCTGACTCTTCATTTTATTTTTTCTTCTGGTCCTGGGTCACGGGTATGAAGAAGTTGGACACAGGCAATTCATCCTGCCCAACTCTGGGTGATCATCCATTTTTAAAACATCTGCCCTGGAGGTCCTTCCACATATTGTTTAAGGAAGAGACACGATATCACATACAAATGCACACAGATGATCGACGTGGGAAAGATGGAATGTCGGCATTTCACTTCTAGAGTTTATTTATGTTCCCTGGATAACTTTTTTTATGAAGTGTGTATAGAAGCTGCTGGAAAAAAATATACAGATGTGCATGTGTTTACTCTGTGTGAGGAACATATATAAACAGACACAGCCATCCTTGCCCTTTTTTTCTCTAATTGGGGAAAAATAAACAAGATTCTGAAGTAAACCAAATACTACGTATGAGCAAAATGAGTAAAAGGTTAAATGTGCTAGATGAAAGGTCACTGTTACCATAGTAACTCACAACCAATATGTTAGGCGTCGTTAAATTAGCCTGTGCTATGCCTGGGTTCCTCTTAACCGTCTCTCGATGAGTCTGCAATAAGGTCACCTTACGTGTGCCACTGCACTGTGTCCGGGTGGATATGCGTGTTTATATTTGAACCGCAACTCTGTACCAACTAGCAGCTTCTCTATCACCAAGTCTCTGGTCCACATTCAGACCAACGAGGAATCGACAAGAAGTAGATACATAATAGGGAGCTGGTGACCAAATAAATCCTAGCTCAAAGTGAGAGAGATGGGGGTATAAAAATACCTGAGTGGGACAACCAGGCACGTGCTACACTGAAGCTTTGTGCCATTTGCGGCACCTGGCACTTGGCACATACGGCAGTTTACAGCCAACCAAATACTTCCAACTTAAAGTGAAATATTTTTAAAGTGGGTTCAAGTTACTTAGAAATATTTAGAAACATGGCTATGATCTAGAGTTGCGTGTGGTTCAAAAATTACCAAGTGTAAATGATCAGAAATCCCTTCAACATGTTCTACTTCAGTAGGAAAGAGAACTCCACGTGAAGCTACGTTAGGGTGATTTAAAGCGAACTACGCATCAATTCACATGTCGGTGAAAGATGCGCACGAGGCAGAAAGGCTAGAACTGGCGGGGACCAGCAGGAGGATGGAGGAATTTGAGCACTATGAAATAGAAGAGGAGTTTTTTTGGGGGAAAGTTGTCTTTGAAACAAACAGATTATTTGTATACCACTATTCTAAACTGAGCACTGAAAAATTTCAGATTATCATTTATTGCTAACTTCTGAGAATACTGGTCCAAATTGGTACTTTCTCCGAAAAATTCAAAACATTTCCAGCTTTCCATATAGGAGGAAAGCACATAGGTTTCACCAATTTTGAGCAAATACACCCCCTCCAATTATCAGGATTGGACACACATGACTAAATTATCTCCGTAAGTTACTTCAATGATTTTAGCATTAACTATATAATAAAATATATGCTATTAATTGTCCCAAAGACTTCTGTCTATGCAGGGGGCAGAGATCCTTATACTTAAACTGTAAGATTTTTTTTTTTTAAAGAAAGAAAAGGAAAGCCAGGCATGGTGGCACACACGTGTAATCTCAGCACAGAAGCAGCAGTAACAGGAGGCCTGAATTCCATGCCAGCCTGGAGCACACAGCCAGAACCCGAGAGGGAGAGAAAGGAAAAATGAAGGCAATGCTGATGAGCTGGCTCCCGTTTGCTGGCAAGCAGTGGCTGGATCGTTGTGCTCTTGTCTGCCTCTAAGCTGCCTCCGTCTAATAAACTGTCCATCTCTCTCCAGGGACTACAAGCTGCTGGGGAGAGGACCAAGCATTGGTCGAGGGAGCCTCGGAAAATACACTAATTACTGTTCCTCAACATTGCTGCTGCATTTTCATGACAATTGTGGAATGCCCTTTTCCATGATCATGTGGAATGGCTAGTTTGCATTCCTTTTCAACTAGAAACTAATTTTTTGGAAAAATTTTGTATATACAATAGATTTTTCTTTAAAAAAACTGCAGTAAAGTATTTTAAAGGTCATAATATTCACGAGTCAAATCACACTGTGGTTAAGTTTGCAGTCCACATAGCAAGACTTGCTCTAAGAGCTTTTTCAATGAGAGTTTCCGTTCCCTGGTTGAATTCATGCCTGCAGTCCCGTGGGAATTGCAGCTCCTCCTGTGTCTATTGAATCTCTGGGACTGACAAATAAACCTTGGTTTTTCCACCCAATCTAAATGGTCCATAGAGAAGAGAGCTCACAAGGACCTAAACACAAGAGATTAGGTAAATACCAAAATATCGGTGAAAATACCTCCTCCCAGGAGACCTGGAATTTTCTGATATGGTTTGTATATATTTTTTCTCTTTAGGAAAGGATTCAAAAAATTGAGTGTACCACTCCAATGACCACAGAATTAGTTTTTTTTTTTTTTAAACATAAGTTCATCTCCTTTCATGAACATTTAAAAGTGCAATTTAAATCGGCAAGTACTGAGACGGGCAGCGGTGCCCTCAGTATCCAGTTGTGACACATCTGGATTCCAGCAGCCCCAGCTGGAGGAAGAGTGCCGCCCGCCAGAACTCCCACCAGCTCTGGGGGCGTTTCACACCTGATCTCGACAGCTTGCGTTTCGCACTCTGCACTCCTTGGAATTTCCCTAACCTTCATTCTCAGACAATCTAAAATCCACTAGTTGTTGATTGCGGATTCAGTGTTGGGAGACTGTATGCAGACGGGCGGAGGCACCCCAACCCCTTCTTACAGTCTTTAACGTGTGATGACTGGCCAGAGCATTTGGAGATTCCCTCAAGTATCCATTGCTTCACTGTTCCGCTTTATGCACTCAGGGACTAATTACCAACTTTTCCTATGAAGCACACTACGATAAGCCCACAGTGGGGTGCTCGGGTTTTCTTTCCCATCCTTATTGAGAAGTAAACCCTTAGGCCTTCTGGAATATATTACTGCACTGACTTCTCTGTCATCTGCAGGATTTGGCTCTCTCTGAAGATGAACCTTGGCCTCCCTGGTCACTGTCATGGGAGAGCCAGCAACCTTGCTGTTGCACACACTTTCAGAGATGGGCCTTTTGCTGAGCAAGGGGCCTGGCGGGAACCAGAACTAAGAGTCTTTTCCTGAGACGCAGTCCTTTATAAAACAGAACCAAGGGAAAGACGGACTGTGTTTCCTTGAAGCTTTTGGAGAGAATGACGGGATATAAATATATAGGCACTGTCACGTGGTTTGCCTGCAGAAAGCCTTTTCCTTTGATAAGAAGAACTTTCCATGGGAAGTTTTAAAAGTATTTTAAGTGGATATATTTGAATAATTTGTATAAATTTACAAGTTTTGGAAGTTGGAGAGAAAGCTAATTCTTATATTAACAAAATTTACTCAGGGAAAGAAGGGTTGGGGTGACAGTCAGAAGTACAAAGGCAGACTAGATCCAGTGGAGAGCTGGGCTGGTAGCCTATAGCCCTGACAGAGGACGTGGAGCTGAAAATGCTGGTGTCAGTGCGAAGGGTTGGAAAGGCTGTGTAGGCTCTGCGGAGCGACTACTTACCAAGAACTTAGGAGAAGATGAGATACACATGATGACAACCAGACTTGGAGATATTCAGTGGGGTTTCCAAGATGTCAGGAAGACAGGTTAACACTTATCAGGCACTAATCAATGTGCCTAGTTATTTCCTTAAAAAATAAATCTCATGGAGAGGATATCCATATTCCCATTGACATGTGTGTATAAATGAAGTGGAAAGGGCCATGGGCCAAACTCCATGCTCAGAGGACAACTTTGTGAAGTTGATTCTTTCCTTCCACTTTTATATGGGTTCTGTGGATCGAATTCCTATCGCTGGGCAAGTGTCTTTACTTGCTAAGCCATCTTACCAAGCCAATACTTTCATTTTTTAAAACAAAAAGCTCAAGGCTCAGTGATCCAGTCAGGAAAGCAGATCCCCCATTTATGAGCAGGTATGGCCCTCGAGTCCATACCACAGGACTTCCCTTCAGCGGGGCCAGGACCTCAGTCTTGTGGGTTTCTAATCTGCAGACAGGGCCATCCTGGCTCAGCAGGTAGTTGAGCTTCGAAAGTGTTGAAGAATGCTCCTCATGGACTATTAGCATCCATGCAGCTATGGCTCCTGATGACTCAGGATTTACCATCTTAAATGCTACAGATCATTGTGAATGGAACCACAGTTGTGACTGACGACAGTCTAGCATTGAGGGTGCCTTCAGAGACACGGGGCATCTCTGAACAAGGCCTACCTCACCCTTTCCATCTGGGCTGTGAGGGTGCCAAGAAGTTCCTGCGCCCTTGACTTTTTGACATGCAGGTTTCAGAAAAAAAAAAGTCTCAATGACCAAGAAAGTTTTTTAAGACCATTTGATCCCATGGTTCAAATTGAGTTCAACAAAAACCAATGACAATGGTGGCGTAATGTCATCTTCATAACGGGCCCCATTAACAAGCACTCAACTCCTCAGAGCCAGCTTGCTCATGTGCAAAACATGGAGTAACTCCCCTGTTTTCAAAGGTCACTTCCAAAGTTAAACAGTCCTTCCTAAGTGAGCATTGCTTTGCTGTCCAGATGACATGTGGAGATTGGGTTTGCTTCCAGCAGGTGGCTATGGTCTTTCTCACCATCAGTACACCTGACCATTTTTCCTATGGCTTACTTTTCATAAAAGAAATCTCTAGTGGTTCATTTTCCAAAATTACTCAAGGAGTGCTTGAGGCTTCATTCCATTCTCACAAGGGACTAAAGAGATTCGGAAGTTAAGAGCATTGGCTGCTGCTCTTCCAGGGGTCCTGCGTTCAATTCCCAGCAATCACATGGCCCCTCACAACTGTAGCTTGGGATCTGATGGCTCTTTTTTGTTGTGCAGGCATACATGCAGGCAAAGTACCCATATGTACAAAATACAGAAATAAATCTTAATTTTCAGGTAGCCACGTTCATTCCCCTGTCCGTTTGTTTCGAGTCTCAGTGGCCACAAACATACATGGTGTTTTACATTGTATGTGACATGCTAGGACACAGCGCAAGGAACACTGACGCATGGAGAATATCACCTGCAAACATGTTTTCCCTCTGTCTGTTTTACAGAAAAAAATTATACCAACGTTGGTGAGGTGGCTCAGAGGGTAAAGGGCCTGTTGCATGGGGTGGCTTGAATGAGAAGTGTCTCTCACAGGCTCAAGGATGTGAATACTTATTGGCTTCCAGTTGCTGGTACTGTTTGGGGAAGTAGAGGCAAGGTGCAGCTTTGCTGGAGGAAGTGTATCACTAGGGGTGGGCTTTGAGAGTTTATAAAATCAATCTAGTTCACTTTTTCTGCTTTCAATGTTTGGGGTTGGAATGTGACCTCTCTGTTTCCTGCTCGTGTAGCCACGCCCCCCTATGATGTTATATCCCCCATACACCTAAAGAAACCCTTTCTTCCCAAGTCTAGTTGGGTGTTTATTTCAGCAGCGAAAAGTAACTAGTACACTTTGGAAAGCCTGATAGCCTGAGTATAGTCCTGAAACAGACACACACTGACCACACAGGCTGTTCTGATCATCTCCCAGGCCCTACATATACACGTCACACACACAAACACACAACAATAATAACCTTAATAAAAGAAGCACCCCATTCCCAAGAGGCAGTGTGCTCCACCTGTAAGGGAGGCTGCTCCTGACTGACCATGTGTCTTCATTTCTAGTCTTGAGACTGTCTCTGGAGACATGGACATGTCACTAGGCTGGACCAAAGCTTCTGCATTTGTGAACACTGAGATATGAACTTAAAGATCTCCATGGTCACCCACACCCCTAATATTCTGCTTGATAACGAAAGTAAGACTTGAAGAGCAGACACTGAATTCTTGTTTTTAACAACTAAGTATGAGCATAGATCCACATTGGGCCATAGCTCATCACTTGATTTGTACCTAATATCTGAACATTACTTCAAATTTCCACAAAAATTTTGGTCCAAAGTATGAATTATTAATTTCAGACACTAGTATATAGTTGTGATCTGATGTAACATACCATTCAAAAATGGGAACTTAGAGCTGGAGAGATAGCTCAGTGGTTAAGAGCATTGGCTGCCCTTCCAAAAATGGGAACTAAGCTATTTGCATTGAAGTCACCTCCTTTTGAGGGAAGAAGGTAGCTTTTCTGGGGATACATTTCGAACTGGCACAAGTTTCTGAACTAGCTCTCTGGTGCTACGACAGGCCAGGCTTCTCCTCTGTGAGCAGTGTACAGAACCCTGAGTTCACCATCCCACATAGTTACGAAACCCAAGAGTTCATCTGCCCCAGCCAGCCACCCACATTTTGTCTCTGCACACAGCTTGCATCTGCCTCAGGACTTTACATCCCTGGTCCTCTGGGCCAGATGACTCTCCCTCTCCCATGCAAGAGGGGCTTCCTCAGTTCATTTGCTAAGGTCAGCTCCTCAAAAGAAGACTTTTGAAAGCAATCTTTAAAGCTCTAAATTCTTTAAAACACCCTGCTCTCCCATTCCCCCCTTAAAATTATAGTAAAATAAATTTTATTCAACTGTTATTCATAGCAGCCAAAAGATATAGAGGCAATTCAAGTGTACATCCATGAACAGAAGAGAGGAACCAGGGGAAGTAGGGGAAGCCTTTTAAATAGGGGGGCATTCTGAATAAATGTGTCTGGAGGACTTATGCTGAAAGGCAAAGCTGCAGACAAAAAGACAGACTACCTATGAGGCAGTGAGGTTTGTTGACTTCAGAAAAAATGATTTGAAATCACTGTTTAATGGATATAGAATTTTAGTGTTGCGAAATGAAAAGAGTTTTGTGGATTGGCTGTATAGCAATGAACTTACCCTAGGGAACTTATATTTAATAATAGTTGAAAATGAAGCCAGGTACTGCGGTCCACACCTGTAACCTCAGCACTTCAGGGTCGGAGGCAGGAAAAGCATGAGATCGAGGCCAGTCTAGTCCACACAGTGAGACCCGTCTCAAAACATCATCTAAACCAAACTGAACTCCACACACGAAGACACATGCGGGGAGGGGAGTGAGAGAAATGGGAAAAGGAAAAGATGTGGCTGGGCCTAGGGCTACGATAGAGTTTGCCTCGCATGTGTGTGACCCTGCTTCCTCCGCCAGCACTGTGGAAAGTAAGAGAATTGAATGCAGTCCATAAGCTCTAATAAGCACAGCTCACTGCTTGTGTGAGATGCAGCCCTTGGGTGGTCTGTGTGCTCTTCCCATCAACATCACCGAGGACAGAGAGACAGAGGGACTGCCCAGAATTCGATGCCTGCATCGTTCTACTCTCTTTTCGCTCTTGCTGGATTTCGATGGGCTTACATTACACATACATTTTTCTACGGTTTTGTTTTTTAATTTTTTTTTTAGTTAGTTTGAATTAAGTCTTTTTAGCCAATTTTTTAAAAATGAGTACCTGAAGTGAAGGGTATTCCTTAGTTTTTTTAAAAAGTTGTCTTTCTCTCCTTCTAGAAAGGAGGCCCTGAGGGAGAGGACATGGTCCTTGCTGTTGGATCCCAGCACTAGGCAGATGACAACCAAAACAGCTTCCTGATTATTCCAAACTAGTATCTCCCCCCCCCCCCTTTTTTTTCAAGACTTGACATGCTGCCCTTATTCCACAACAACAAGCAACACAAACCCCAATTCCATTATATATTGTGCTGTCCGGGGAAACAGCCAATTTGGAGTCTTGCCAGGTGTCTGGTATGCCTGTGTCTCTCACATCCTTTGGACCCTTCCATCCATGTGGGCTATCCTTCTCTACTGTGGCTCAGCATCTTCACCAGCTCTGCCAGTGCTCATGCTGGAGGCTGCCAAATAAATCTGGCTTTAGGCGTAACTATGCCCTCTCTACCCAGATGGCTGAGGTGCTTTTAAGTTCACAATGTTTACAACTTGGTCCAAAAACCAGTGTTCTACACCTGAACTTCTCCTGTCTTTCCCGGACCAGAAATCCATCCAATTACAGATGTCTGAGTAGACCACAAGCCTCAGATGGAGACACTCTCACTGTTCCTCTCTGCCAGTCCCCACACCACCAAGCCCGTTTGGATCTGCTTCCTAATTGTGTCTCAACTCTATCTCCTACTCTGTCACCCTATGACTTGCCTTTATTGCTTCAGCAGCCTCTTTAACTGTTCTCAATTCTTCCAGTGCTGCCTGCCTCCAATCCATTTTCGTCCGGGCAGTCAGAAGGATGGCTTTAAATGGGAATCTGATTGTGCGCTTGAAATTCTCCAATGGCTTGCTGCTGCCCTTGGGCTAAAGATTAAAGACATTCATCTGGCATTTACTTTCCAGCCCCGACTTCACCCCTGTTACCAACTGTTTGTAGATGGGCCTGAGCCTGGACCTGTGCTGGCCCCTCTAACTGCGATTTCCTTTCCTTCACCTTCATTCTGCTAACCGGTCTTGATCTGGGGCATACACCTCTCTCTATGACTGACTCGGTGACACATTCCATTTCCCCATCAGGGCACTGAGTGTTCCGAGGCCATGTGCCTGTCAGTGGCAGGACAGCAACGTGCTCAGCTCCAGCCTAGGAGGATGTCTGGGCCTTTGTCAAATTAAACAATGTGTTTGCGTATTTATTGCATACACACAGACCTTGCTTGTGTCTTGAGATCCTTCTAGACACTCTGGTAACATCTTTCTCAGTAAGCTTATGTCCCCTCCTTTTGATCCACTAGTCCTTAGCTGCTTCTCGTCTCTGTTGCTAGGCAGTCTTTGGGAAAGGGCAGGCTGCAGCCTGTCCCATGTTTCATATCTCACACAGAGCACACGCATACTCTCTAACACCCAGTGCCTATACTCCTGAGCTTAATAATTTCCATTAGGCTCCAAGGAACATGATGTATAGAGAAACTAATGGGATAGCAATTTACTGGGCTTTTTATTTTATTTTTTAAATGAGACAGCAGTTCCACTACTAAGTTTACTGCCTTGTCAAATTCAAAACTAATTTCAAGTATAGTGGAACACATCTCGTATAATTTATCTCTAGAAAAAGCCTAATTTGATTGAAAATTGTAGGAGTTGCACGGGCAGTCGAAAAGCATTTGTTTGAAACTAGAAAGTGGTGACATGTTTTTGACACTGTATCAGGTGACGCAGAACATTTATTTTTTCCTTTTCTTTAGATAGGGTCCTATCGGGCAGCCCATGCTGACCTAGAGTTCATTACCCTCAGTCTCAGCCTCCAAGATGCATACCATTATACCTAGCAACACTGTAACATCTTCGTAAGGATTTGTGATTTGATGTCCAAAATCCTTAGGGACACAATCTGCAGAAGGAAGACGGTGTATGGCACTGAGGTTTTAAGGCCAGCAAACAGATCACATTGCATATAGGCCAGAACGAGGTCCCTGCATGGCAACCAACAGAATACTTTGAAGCAAGAGACAGAAGTTAAAGGGGCATACTACTTAATATTCTCTCGGTGCCCTTAAACTTCAAATAAAAATGTATGTGAATCAGACTTAAAGACCTAAAGTTTGATAAAAAAAAGAAAAAAAATTGGTGGGCGCCACATTTCACATGTGAGCATCACAATTGTAGCCGCCTTGGCTGGTCTTGGGAGTCACAAATCCCTATATCCTTTCATAGAGAACGTCTGTCCCCACAGAGTAGGAGACAGGGCAGCCATATACATGTAAAGGTCTGTCCTGTTCAAGAGACAAGCCACGCCCACTCCCTCCTCTTTCTGCCAAGGCAAGCAGATCTTCAGCTTTCAGCCTGAGACTCTTCTTTTCCATGTTTATCTCTCTCTCTCTCTCTCTCTCTCTCTCTCTCTCTCTCTCTCTCTCTCTCTCTCTCTCATCTTCTCCCCTTCTCCCCTTTCCTATCCATAATCCACTAAATAAATGTTCAACCTCACTCTGGATGGTGTGCCTATCTGTCTGTCTGTTGCCCACAGTGTGGCTCCGTGCCCGGACCAGCGAGACCTGCGATATGGTCTCATGGCATGCCCATCCTCTGTCTCTCCTCGTGAGACTGGCTGCACCCACCACCTGGCTCTCTGCATAGGACTTGCTGCCCCTCGTGGCCCACTGCAGTCACTTGGAGAACTGCACCATCCCTGCCTGGGACTGGCTGCTCTGGGGACCCGCTGCCTGCTGCCACTTAGGGGACCTGCGGTGCGGGCTGCAGCGCAGTCTCGGGACCTGCTGCAGATACTCAGGAATCGGCAGCATTTTACTTAATCCATTACAATACAAACCCAGCCACATCGCCCTTCCCACAGTCATATTCTGAAGCTGTTTTGAGGCACATTTGCATTTGATTCCCAGTCAGGAACTTCGGTGGTTTTTTGCAAAGTTTTCTTATTTTCTTAGAATAAGATATGAGGCTGGGTTTGTTCGGGTGGCAAGTCAAGACTATGAATAAACCAACGTTATCATATGAAAGAGAATTAAACAGGCAGATCCAAGTGGGGATATATTAAGCCAAATTTAAGCTCCAGTTGTGGAGTTTAGCCTGTACTAGATGTCTGGTTTGCCTCGGGATAAATTCAGCTTTCCAGCTAATCGAAAGAGGAAAACTGCCCCAGGTATGATAAAATTTACAAGAGAGTGCAGCTGAACAGTTCTTGTTAAAAATATTAGCTTAAAGGCATTCTTATCGTCTTTGGGATGAAGACAGTATTTGCATTTAATTATCTGACTTCAAACTTTTATGAACTTGGATCAAATATTAGCTGAGCCAATTAAAATATTATTTTGGGTATGCGTGCCTATCAGTCCAATTCCAGTTCACCTTGCTTAGCTCTGGTAGTACTTTGTGAGTAGTATTATTGCCTTACAGAGAGATGAAGGCCAAGAAGAAAAAAAGGTAACATTGAGCACATAATATGGACCAGGCATGTTAGGTTATATGTATTCTTGAGGTACTACATTGAGAATAAATAGTTTGAACATTTCTCTATATTGTAATAGATCTAGAAGAAAAGATAGAGTCTTCTAGATAATTCTACCCACACAATCAATACTCCTTCATAATTCAGAGTTTTATAGAAATCCCTTCCTTTCCATCCACAAGATACCCTGCAGTGTAGACTGCCAGGAGCTGCTTGCTGCTTCTGGACTCTGCTGAGAGCCTGTTCTGCAGCCAGGTGCTCTCAGAGAGCAAGGGAAGACCATTTCAGGGAGAAAATGGGCACGGATGGAAAGGCAGGAAGAAGCCACTGAAAAGGAGGAAGGCTTCCAGTGAGACCAAAGAACACCACAATATTGCTTAAAAATCCTTTCCAAAATGGCAATGACGAATGAAGGCATTCACTACTATACAAAATAACCGAGTTGTGTGCAGCTCATATTATTACCTGGGCCTCACTGCCAGGAGCTGCCTGTGCACAAAGGTCAAAGGGGAACTTCTTGCCCAGAGGGCAGAGAGACAGCCGGAGACAGAAGCAGCCTCCCCTGGCCTGTGTGCCTGCCCAGCAACAGACCCCAGGGTGATGCAGTCCTGTGGCCACATCTTGGCAGTGGTTTGTCTTCCAAGGTACCATGCGGGTATGGTTGGCTCTGAGGGTGGGAGAACCACATTCTCATTCCTTTCTTTCATTTCAGTAGAAATGGGAACCCTAGTATAATAATACACTTGCTATTAAAAAGAATAAATACTTATCGCTTCAGAATAGTGGCTTCTCAATCACCCTAATGCTGCAACCCTTTAATATAGTTCACGTTGTGGTGACCCCAGACCATAAATTATTTCATTACTAATTCATAGCTGTAATTTTGCCACGGTTATAAATTATAATATCTGATATGCACGATATCTGATATTTGACCCCCAAAGGGGCCATGACTCACAGGCTGATAACCCTTGCTTTAGGAAAAAAAATGTCAAGTTTAAAAAAAACAAAAGGAGTTTGTGGTGATGTCTGCCTTTAATCCTAGCAGGGTTATTCAAGGCTATTTCTGTCTAAATGTGAGCTCCAGATTGGGTTTCAAAAACAAAACAACCCAAAACAACAAGGTGGTGTGGGCGTGGTGGTGTACACCTTTAATCCTGGCACCGGGTCTGAGTTCAAGTTCAGGGTTGAAGGTTAGTCTGAGTCGCAGGGTGAGAGCCTGTCTCAATATTTCCCCCAAACAAAACAAAGTAACAAGAAAAGAAAGCTCAAACATCTATGGCACTTGGCGACTGGTCACCAGTGGAGAGTGAGCAGTCCGAACCTCCCACTTGAGAGGCTAGATCTGATGTTTGCTTTCTGGTCTGGGTTCTGAAGAGAAATAAACTCATCTTCAGCAGCACAAGGGGAAACATCCGGGAATCAAGAGTGCCACTGTTTCTGCTTTTGCATCAGCATTTTATAAAATACTGGTTTTCTGTGAACTAAAATCAGTTTTTCACGTTATTGCCAGGGCTGTCCCATCTATGATCTATCCCATGAGCAGCCGAAAAGCATTTGCTTTGCCTGTGTGTATGTCTGAGCACCATGTGCGTTTCAGTGCTCAGAGGCCAGAAGAGGGTATCTGAAAATCTGAAACTGGAATTATACGTCATAGTTGCCATTTGGGTGTGGGGGACCCAACCCTGGTCCTCTTGGAAGAGCAACCCTTCACCACTGAGCCATCTCTCCATACCCTCTTTTAAGTATGCTACTATAATTGCTTCACATTTTACATAGCTCTAGTACCATTACTTGGAGAAAGCACTTGCTGAAATGACCTTCCTTCCTTTCTTTCTCTCTCTCTCTCTCTCTCTCTCTCTCTCTCTCTCTCTCTCTCTCTCTCTCTCTCTCTCTCTCTCTCTCTCTCTCTCTCTCTCTCTTCTTCCTTTCCTTTCCTTCCTCCCTCCCTCCCTCCCTTTCTTTTTCTTTCCTTGTTTTTCAAGACAGGGTTTCTCTTTAGCATTGGAGCCTGTCCTGGAACTAGTTCTTGTAGAGCAGGTTGGCCTCAAACTTAGAGATCTGCCTGCCTCTGCCTCTTAAGTGCTGGGATTAAAGGCTGTACCCTTTAATCAAGACTGCCCGGCTTGAAATGGCATTTCTTTGTTACACGAACATCTAGCTGTTGGTTGCCACGTTGAAAAATTTCCACAGTAGTGAGGCTTCTACTTGGGATGCTCTATTCCCATTTCCTCTAAAGAGAAGACAATAGATAATCCATACAACTCTGCATGTAGAGGCCTGTGAGAACTCTTATCGCACATGCAGACCTAAGCATCCAGGGCTTCATTAGACTGAAGCTCAAAGCCACCTTTTAAGAGTTAGACGCACGCTTTGCCTGTTATTACATCATTTCCCCTCGCTTATTAGAATTCTGCTCAGTGAGACAGAGGTTGAAAAGAAGGGAAAAATTATTCAGAAAACCAATACGTAACTTGAATTATTTGGCTTGAAAAAAATAAAAGGGAGGGTCTTCAGGGTGGGGTGCTAAAAGAAGAACAACTGGTTACCTAACAAGATCGTTAGAGACAAATACTTATCTAGGTTTTGGACATAACTTAAATTAATAATTCATTCAATTGCTCATGGATTTGTATTTCTCTGTGAAAGACAGAAAATCTATATCGCCAATCTGTTTCATATTTGTGTAATCATGTGGCAGGGATCTACCAGAGATATTAGCCTGAACTTCAGGCCAGGGGCCTGTCTTTCGCTAAGGAAGCTTTTAAGAGTGTGAACTGTAGATTTTGCTAAGACAGCAATCATAATAAAATTTAAATCTGAATATCTGATTATTCTGGTTTAAGAAACTACCTTTCCATCTCAGTTTCCTTGCCTTCAAGATGAATTTAAAAAAAAATAAAAGAAAAAGAAAAACCAAAATAGTAATGACTACAGTACCTGGCTCAAAAGAACAGCATTAGCCATTTCCTCTCCCTGCAGTACTGACTGCTCTGATCAACTGTCCGGGTTAGGCAACCCAGTCCTTGTTTTGGTAGCTCATGTAAGACTTTTTACCCAGACACCAGCCCCAAGGGAAAAGGAGCTCTTCCGACCTTTCCATTGTCCCTCCCTGGAGGAGGGTACAGGTCCTGGAGGAGGAGCATCCCCCAGATGCTCGATCAGCTTAGGCTGCCATTGTGGAACCATGACTGCCTCATGGGATCTTATGCTTAAGGATAAGACAAACCAAATATTCTTCCCATGAGCCTCCTAGGGAATCAACAATTATAACCATGCCAGAGTCAGGGTAGCCTCCACCAACTCAATTTTCCCACTGTAGCTTAAAGATGAGTTCTTCTCTCCTTCAATGCAGAAGATTTGAAAGACTATGTAAAATCTGATGTTGCAGTTATCTGTAGATTGAAGACTAACAGAAAATTGAAGATAGCTTTGTTAGGTCCAAGACAGTGAACTGCATCACAAGGAGCAAGCTGTAGGCCATCCCGGCTGTGGTCAAAGGCAGGGCTAACTGCAGAAGGATTTACTTCTCTGCAATGCAATTTCAAGAGAAGACGGAGATGTGACTCTTTGCTGGTGAAGGAAGAATCTGTTTACATCTCTCAACACTGCTCTAACACAAATTCCCAGTCACTTAACTCATAGGAAACCCAGAATGCAATCTTCTCCAGGCCAAGTCTGAGCACAAAGCCCTGCTGGAGAGAGTGCCCATTCAGAGGACTTGCAGATCACCGAGCAGGAGTGTCCAAACAGTGTTAGTTTGTGATGAAAGTTTGGCGCTTAGGATCCATGATGTATTAACTAATACTAATTCAGCGATGCCTATTTAAGTACTACCTGTATTGGTATTATCTGATTTCATGCTTAAGATTCAATGGTGTTGATCTCTTCTAACACTGGTTAATAACCAAGCTCCCACTACAGTCTAAGCTCTACCCTCTATGCCCCCATCTCTGCCTTTCCCTTTGTCTCAAAGACTAAGTTTTTTGATGGGCATGGAAATGAGGTTCACTTCCTACCACCGAAACCCGGCCACATCTTGGTACCAGAGTTGCATCCACAGCTGTTGCGGAAGCCCGGTGTACAACCCTCGGGGGTGGGAGTCCCTGGTGCTGGAGTCGTGGACAGTAGTGAGCTGCAGAGCTGTGCAGACCTACTGAGACAGCAAAATGAAGCATCTTTTAACACCGCTGAAAGAGGCAGAGAAGCGCACACTTTGGTAGTCACCACACCGAACACTGTGTTCTAAATACAGTCTTTCATAATCATCTGCCTCTTCTGGTCACTAACAAGAAATTCACAAATGCTTGGTTGAAACTTCCAGGAAGCCCCTAAGGATGAGATTATCTATCTACCTTCATGTTGTGGGCACCTGGGGGATACCAGTGAGAAGTGAACCTTTCTCTTTGTTGTGTGGAGGTGAGTGAGGGCTGCCGAATCCATCCAGCTACTGGTCACTCCTCATACTGCACGTGAGTCTGCCTGTGGCTGGGCAAGACAGAGTCAGGAGTGATGTGGGAGTGATTTCTTATTAATAAAGAAACTGCCTAGGCCCATTTCATAGGCCAGCCCTTAAGTAGGCGGAGAAAACAGAACAGGATGCTGGGAGAAAGAAGTTGAGTCAGGGAGCCGCCATGGTTCTCCCACGCCAGACAGACACAGGTTAAGATCATTCCTGGTAAGCCAGCTTGTGGACTACATAGAATAATAGAAATGGGTTAGATCAATATGTAAGAGCTAGCCAATAAGAGGCTGGAACTAATGGGTCAGGCAGTGATTAAAAGAATACAGTTTCCGTGTAATTATTTCGGGTCATAAGCTAAGCTAGCCATGTGGGCGGTCGGGTGCAGGGGGGACGCAGCCCAGCCGCTCTTATTTCAACACAGGAGAGGGTGCATAGCTCAATCCTTCCCTTGCCCAAGTGTGTCCCGGGTGAGCACAGGTACCAGCATGTGGGAAGGCAGGAGACAATACCAGCTGTGGGGCAGGCCAGCCACTTCCACACCAGGACTCTGGGCTGAGGCTGAAGAGGCTCTGCACTGAAGATCTGGAAGACACTTCTGGAGATGCAGGCTCCAAGGTGAAAAGTGCTCTTGTGGGGCAGGAAAGACCAGATGCCGCTTCTTAGCTAATTCACTAAAACACAACACTAATTGAAGAATTCGGTGAGATCACAGAATGATATTTCTGTGAATATGACTAAAAACGGTTAACATAAGCCTCTTTTATTTTTTTCTTAATTGAGAATAAAATTCAAATCTTATGTGGCCCATGGAAGAAACCGTAACCACAGCTGTCTTTACCTGAGGCCCATTTGACCGTCTACAAAGCTCCTTTCCTTCCTTCTTTCTCTATAAATCCATTCATTCATTTTTGCCTGATTCTCTTTTTTCTTTTCCCTTTCTTTTTTAGAGGCAAGGTTTCACTGTGTAACAGCTCTGGCGGTAGACCAGGCTGGCCTTGAACTCACATAGATCCCCCAGCCTCTACCTCTTGCTTACTGGGATTAAAGGTGTGCACCACCACCAACCTACTATTGCCTGATTCTTAATATACTCACAGTTTCTGATTAAGAGACTCTTCCAGAATATCTATCTTTAAAGCCTGCTAAATAACTAATATATGACCAGCAACCCCTCTGGCAAGGAGCCAGGCAGGTGGGTGGGTGGCATGCCTGCTCTCATTCTGGATTTCCCCACCAGTGTGGCCCCACAGAGCTCAGAACAGCCAGTTTGGAAAGTCCCTGCTGTCTAAAACATCCTGCCCCTTTCCTGCTGGAGTCTGCACCCTCTGACCTCCCCTCTGGCAAGAGCAAGGGGGTTAAGCCAGAGCAAACACCCCCCTGGGTTGCTGTGGAGAGTGCCACAGAAGAATCTCTCCCTCTACCCCAGCTGGGGCCCCAATCCAGAGGCTTAGGCTGAGCTCAGTCCCCAGTCTGAGGATTCCATTTCAACTGCGCAAGCATTTGGAAAGAGGACTCTTTACCGAGAGCTAAGTGTTATCTAGGGGAAGTATCAGCTGCAATCACAGGGATTCTGTAATCATCCGAATGATGCTTATACACACATCTCCGATTATAGTTAGGTTAAACTAAACTGAAAGTAGGTTTATTAAGTGTGTGTGTGTTGGGGGGGGGGTTGCTGGAGATGGCTCTCTGGTTAAGATCATTTGTGGCTCTTCTGGTGTTCCCAGCACCCACACCAAGTGACTCAATGCTGTTTGTACCTCTAACTACAGGGAATCTGATACCCTCTTCTGGCCTCCACAGGAAATCCAACCATGACATGCATACACAGAGAAACACAAACATAAATTATACATTTTTTTTTTACAGTTCTAACTACTAGACTTACAAGTAATAGGCCAGATGGAGTGGCGTGCTCCTGCAATCTACAGAGGGAAGATATTAGGGTATGTGTGATGTGTGTGTGTGTGTGTGTGTGTGTGTGTGTGTGTGTGTGTGAGAGAGAGAGAGAGAGAGAGAGAGAGAGAGAGAGAGAGAGAGAGAGAGAACTCATAGAAGATATCAATGGATGGTCAAGTGCTTGCCTAATGCGGTGAGGATACAAGTTCTAAGTCCAGCACTGGAAAGAGGAGGGATAATTTAATCTCGTTGATGTCACTATTAGCTAACTAATTTGGACAATGCAAGCCTTTCCCAGAAAGGGGTACAGAAGAATTGGAGGACCTGTTTCCGGCTTCCCAGGATGCTCAGCTGTGACCAGCCTGGGCTAATGACAAGGAATCCTTGCCTAATCCGGGCAGCCCCTGCAATACCTGGAGATGCATTTTAGTCTCCAGCCATCTTGATTTAGCTGGTAGCTAAATATGATCCGAAACACGATACACATGCGTCACTTTTAAACCCCACACCATTTTCTATTTCCAACAGGCACACTCTGAAAGAATGGAGCTTTGGTTGAGGCCCAGGCAACATCAGCCTCTTTCCCTTTTAGGCTCATTGCTTGTCTGGGTGTGGAGCATGTTAATAGCATCATTACTCTGCTTACTCCTGCAGCCTGGAAGACCTGAAGAAAATCATAGAACAGAACCCATGGCAAGCAGCCTCTTGGCTCATTTTGGAATTGTTGTTTTCCTTTGATAAGGACTGAACTTCTATCCATACCCTTTGCAGGATTCTATGCTTTCATTTAGAAGACAATCACATATATATGACATATATATTTATGACAACCATATTTATAAAAATCCGTATGCTTATACTTTCTTAAGTTGATTTTTCTCGTGCAGCCTGGAAGGACAGTAGCGCACAGCCCTCTTCCGCCAGCAAGTATGTAACAAGGTATGCTCCTGAAGCATGTGGCTCTTGACTTGATGTACGCAGTAATGAAAGCTGGCTATTGATTTTCCTGTAGCTGCTTGTAACTATTATAGTTGATACATCAATAGAAAAGGAAAGCACAATGTTTCACGGGAGGCAGAAAATCACAGAAGACACGGTGCTCTGACAGTAAATCATGGCATGATCCTGAGAATTGATAGATGGTTCCTGCTAACTTGAAACCCGGGGCTTTCTCTAAAAAGACCGTCCTATTATTGCCCCATACTTCCTACCAGACTGACTGCCCAGAATGGCGCAGAAGGATGCAAGACAATGTTTCATCTCCCGAAGCCTTTCTCTTTT
>NC_022013.1:27541357-27571870 GCF_000317375.1 Microtus ochrogaster
GTGGGGTGGGCTGCATGGGGACCAGCGTGCTGTTGAGCAGCCATGGGGCCATTTTCCTCTCTCAATTCCCAGAATTGAGACGCTGCCGACTAATCCCTCCAAGAAAGCTCGCAGGTTAATTTCCAAGAAGAGCCAACAATAGAGAACAGGCAAGAAAACAAACAAACAGGGCTCGGGTTCATCCCTAATTCTCAAAGCAGGGGGATAAAACAGAACCCAGAACAGAAAGGTTGTGCATTCTCGGTGCTTTTAATGTGATTAGAGACAGGGAAGGGATGCTTGGGGCACGAGGGAAGGGACTAAGGCCTGTATCCTCTGACAAAGTCTTTTAATAGCTGAGGCCTCCAAACTGTGTGATAGCTGGTGACCCTCTCTCTCTCCTACCTCCCACCAAGCTCTACACCAACCACACCCCCCTTTTTTTGGCCATTGATGCACGTGGGCTTAATGTTAAAACATTCAAAGCTACGGGGTAGCGCTAGTGGTTAAGCCATCTTATGAGCATCTTGTAACCAGCCCATTAATTACTGGAGCTCTGAGCACTGCTTGCAGCTTCCCCCATCACATGTATGAATTATTTAACAAGGAGCCATTTTTTAAGTGGTGCTGATGACCATCCAAGTAGTTTGCCTGTGATAGCATGGGGCATTAAATATGGATGATGCCCATTGGACTCTGAGACACTTGTCTTTCTCCTAAACCAGTTGATGCCATAAAAACAAGATGAGGATGCTCTAACCCATTAACTAACTGCCTGGACAGACGGTACAACTGTTTGTTTCCTCCGCCAGGCATCCGCCAAGGGAGGCAGGAAAAAGTCTGGCCTCGTATCCTTCAACTTGGCTTGGTTGTTTTCCCTCACCCGTCTCAAGATTGAATGAACTGCAAACAGTGGTAAGATGGTTAACACACCTTTCAGACTGCCCGTTATGGCTTTCACTTAATCACTGCTCATTCATGCACCTACCCACCCACTCACCCATCTACAGGCTGTGTGAACTCTTGCGCTTGGTTTGGACATTGCAGACTTCAGACAAGTGACAGAAACATTCATACAATCATTTTGATATAGGACTTGCTGCATGGCGCTAAATGGGGATGGGGGTGGGGGTGATGCATCAAGAGAGCCAAGCAGGTACCTGCGAAGAATCACCATGTAGGCCCTAAGTGATGACCAGGAGCTCATAATGTGGAAACCGAGGCTCAGGCTTCATAGGCGGGGGCTTTAGGATGCCGCGCTGCATGGTTGGTGCTGTGCTAGGCTGCACCGCACAGCTCTAGCAATTAGCAGCTCTGGGATGAATGCTCGTGGCCATGGCATTGAGTGATTGTACTATTGCCCTGCTGAGAGCTGCCAGGGTGCCGCACTTGGGAGCCTCTCTGCCCTCCTCCACTGTACTTTGGTGTGTGTTGAGGGTGAACACACAGGTGTGAACAGCTATTGGGTGCTTTCAAGATGCCACGAGTCAGTGGCTGACAAACACGTGTATTGGGTCACAAGTATAATAAAGAGACTCTTACATATTTTTATTTGTATATTATATATGTATATACTAATTATCTATAATATGAGAATTATATCACAGTCAGAAAACCCCAGAAACCAATTCTGAGGCTACAGCTCATCACTGATCTTTGGGACAGCACTGGGTGAGGGTGAACCCCCTGGCAGCCCATCCATGGCTGCATCCCACCTTGTTTCTTCATAAACCCTCTCAATAGGGGCTGGGAACACATAGTACTAAAAAGCACAGCTAGAGACAAGAAGATAAAGGAAGAAAGGACAGGAAATGCCGAGAGGATGCAGACCCTGTCACTGCGTGCACAAACATTTTCATTTTTGTAGGTGATTCTCCGAGCCAATGGAATCCACAAAGGCAAAGCCATTCACAAAGAAAACAACACGAATGAACTAGAAGTTCAGGTAGACCTTGTTTTGTTTGTTTTTGACCAGGGTTGCACCACATAGTGCAGGGTGACCTGGAGCTCAAAATCCTCCTGCCACAGCATCCTGAGTACTAGCATCCCAGAGCCTGTCTTGTGTTATAAACATGCCCTCCCTTTAAGTTTGCAATTCTCATTTTGATTCAGAAACCCACCCCCAGGCACCTCCATTTATTCTTCACAGTCTCATTCGACTCTCTTGCCTTTGAGTTTCTTTCTTCTTTGACTAATGTGACTATTAACTACTAGCTACCCCATTTTGGTTTTGGAGCTGATCAAATCCATATTTATTTGTAACTCAGGTATCTGCTCACCATGTAATAGCTGCTTTACTGACTACAGTTTAAAAATGAAAACTTTGTGTTATTTATCCATCATAAGCTTGCTTTGGAACAAGCAATTGTCTTAGAACAATTTTGAGAAACCTTCTATTGCTATCTCTGTCTCTCTCACCCCCATCCCAGTATGTAGGACTGCAAGAACCTTCTGGCTGACCTGTAATAAATGCTAGTAATCTGGTATCTTGTATGTAGTGATTTTTCACATCTAGTAATCATTTTAACTTTTTTACATTTTATTTACTTTGTATGCACACACATGAGATGTGGGATGTCCTTCTGTATATATGTTGCATTTATTGATTGATAAATAAAGCCCGTTACAGACCAATGGCTTAGCAGAGTAAAGCCAGTCGGGAAATCTGAATGGAGACGGAGAAAGAGAAGGCAGTCAAAGAGATGCCATGGAGATGCTGAAGGAGAAAGATGCCAAAACATTACTGGTAAGCCACAGATTCATGGTGATACATAGATTAATAGAAATGGGTTAATTTAAGAGGTAAGAGCTAGCTGGCAATATGCCCAAGTCATTGGCCAAAATAGTGTTGTAATTAATATAGCTTCTGTGTGATTAATTGGGTCCAGGGTGGCCGGGAAATGAAAGCACAGTCTCGTGCTGCGTGCGTGCGTATGATATGTATGTGCATGTTATGTGGAGGTCAGAGGAAAATTTGAGTTGATTCTCTCCATCGTGTGTGTGTTACAGGGTTTGAATCCATGTCATCGGACTTGGCAGCAAGCACCCTTAACCAGCTGAGCCATCTCAGTCACCAATAATTTTTTTTTTAGTTTTTCGAGACAGGGTTTCTCTGTAGCTTTGGAGCCTTGTCTTGAAACTAGTTTTTGTAGACCAGGCTGGCCTTGAACTCACAGAGATCCACCTGCCTCAGCCTAAGATTAAAGGCATGTGCCGCCACCACCACCCAGTGAGTCAGTCACCAATAAATTTTTATAAGTGAACATTTTGAAGAATAAAGTTGTGTTTGCAAAATTAAGGTCTGGTAACAATGAATAATCTATTTAGTATGGTCTATTTAGTGTAATTACTCTATAAATGTGTCTCTTTTGACGGTGCCTAGATGTTTCAAAGCAGAGAAGACATTTGTTTGGCATCTGTGACTGCAGTTCTTCTTCTAGTCCCCTTTGCTGTCTGGGCTAGCCAAGGGCTTGGAAAGCTGCACATTAGGACTTGTCGACAGGTGACCACTGTTCAGAAGGTTGGAAAGCTACACATTAGGACTTGTCGACAGGTGACCACTGTTCAGAAGGTCGCAGGTCCCCATTCTCTAGACTCTTGGCTTATGTATCAGAGGACAGCACGTTACACATTTGTGTAGTGTAATATAGTTCTCACTATGGGCATTATTATCCCAAACATTCTGGTTTAATTCTAAGCATTATTAACTAACCTTTCACCCTGAAATGAGGAGCCACAAAATTTAGGAGTAGCTGTTCAGATGCTGAATTATGGAGAGTTCTTGGTAGGTTATAAAAATTCAGTTTCACCTAAAAAAAATTCAGATTCTGAAACTCTAACCATTGACATTTCCATTGAGTAGGTCCAGGCAAAGCCCCAGGAATCTGGGCTTCCAATGAAGACTGGATAAGGCCTTGTGCAACGGTCTGAGAGACTATCCAGACCATCGTTCTGGTTGTGGCAACAGGAATATCACAAGTCGTGGGGGTATGAAAGGCAATATAAGATATTTCCAGAAGGCAGAACAGAAAGCGACTCCAAGGGTTAAAGACTTGACAGAAACTCCTCAAATCATCAGGCTTGCTAGGGGCAGAGCCCTGAGATGAGAGGACAGTGATTGGCGAATCTGGAAAGGCAGACTAGAGTCCGCTTCACAGGTCAAATAGGAAGACGGCTTGCCAAGCACAGGCCAAACTTTCTCTGTAGGAACAGCAGGGTGCACACAGAAACAAGCGTGTGCAAAACTGCTGACACACAAACCTAGTAACTGCATACACTCACTGGACCGAACCAATACTACCTTTCTGACTTATATCACAAAATGAGGCATTTGGCTAGGAAAAATGGAAGAAAGTAGGTAGGACCTCCTGGGTGAGTGTTTTCTCCTGGACTTCGATCAAATCTGTAATGATTTCAAAATGAAAACTTGAAAAGAGACTAACAGAACAGAATACAACCACACGGGGCTTCCAGGGAAGCCACCCACCACAGAAGCACAAGAAATCCCACTACATCAGCTAAGCAGTTGAAATGAAACCAGCGCAGAAAGGGCAATGAGAATTTTTAAAAGACATGCCTTTCTTCAGACAGACAAAGGAGAGTTTAGGAGAGGGTGAGGGGGAAACAGGAAGAATTGGGGATGGAGAGCATGGCGAGGTAGAGTTGCAAGAATCGGAGGTGACAGAGTAGGGGACATGATAAAAAACATTGTATTCGTGTACAAAATCTCTAAATAAGAAATAATAAGTAGGGCTGAAGAGATGGTTCAGCCATCTTATGAGGGTGTGAGGTCGGTTCCCAGCACCGACATCAGGAGGCTTTAACTGCCTATAAGTCCAGCTGTAGGGGATACTATGCCTGTGTCCTCCACAGGTACCCCACCCCACCCCCAATGATCAGAATGATGAAGGTGACTAAAACTTGACACTTGACAAATATATTATATTACATAAGCCAAACTTCCAAAAATTGACTAAATATCACATTACAAAGAAGTCTCTGTGACATGTAGCTCATAGTTTAGACAGCCAAACTCACATTTGTTTTGGAATTTGAAAGCCCATTTCTAGAGAAACCATAGATTTTTAAAACCACAATAGAAGACAAAAGAAATATAAAATATTTAGAGGTGACTATAGAACCACGAAAGAGGGTCACTCTCAGGTTATGTACCACACAAGGCTCTGACATAGACTCTTACGTGAGTGGCGCCCCCTAGAGTTTCCAGGTTGACAAGCACGCCCTTCTAGACTTCCTGAAATCCATGGTTGCTATGGCTGTGCCAAGAGGCAACTTTCTAACCCTGATTCTTTCCAGAAAAACATTAACGTATTGCTAGAAACAGATGCAGAGAATGATCAACCCAAGAAGCTAAAATGAGAACAAATTAATAAAGAGGGGGAATCTACTGAAATAGAAGGCAAAGCAAGAAAAATATACCTGCGTATCTTCATGGTCAACAATGTCTTTCCTTCTTTCTTCCTATATAAGCAAAACTTTTCATAGTGAATTTCTGAGACTTTATAACTATCTTATAAGAGACATGATTGTTATCACAGCTCCAAGTTAACATCATCTAGTCAACAGAGTAATATAAGCCATATGGGGAAACACCAAGTCAAGAGAAAAGTCCGGAAAAGTAATTTCACTAATAAGGGAACCTGGTAGTTTATGAGACACTTACCCACCTAAAAATACTCAGCATGTGGGTATTAACCAATGAGAAAATGCTGAAGAAAAAAGATTGCACTGTAATAACAAACTCTGTAAAGAGGCTAGACAAGCATGAGTTACAAGCAAAGTGCATCTGTGAATAGCTTCCTGAGGCTATCAGCATACTCCCACCAACTGAAGAAGATAAAACCATGTTCAGGAATGAGGACTCAGTTCTGGGAAGTAAAAAACTTTCCCCCAATCAATTTCTAAACTTGGCTCAGTTCCTACCTTAGTAATAACCCAAACCTACCATTTACATGGAACAGCAAAAGTCTATAAACAAATAAGACTTTTAAAAATGAGACCAATTAACCATTTATCAGGATTCACTAGAGGAGCCGGGCATGGGGGTGCATACCCAGAATAAAGGAGGGAGAGGCAGGTGGATCTCAGTGAGTTTGAGGTCAGTCTAGTCTGGTCTACATACTAAACTCCAGAATGGCCAAGGCTATGTAGAGAGACCCTGTCTCATAAAAACAAAAGGAAAGAAGAGACTGTAAAGATTTCCATAGGAAGGATTAAAACACGTATTTGCTTTGAAATAACCAAAATGGTCAATGACATAAGATAAAAAATTCACAGAGATCCATATGTATGTGTGTGCATGTACGCGCGTGCGCACACACACACACACTTTGAATATATGGAAGACAGACCATTAAAAATGAGAAAGCAATTTATTCATAACTAGTATTGGGACAATTAACTACTTTCTAACAAAAATAAAAACTCATGCATTCTACACAAAAACAATAAAGTCTAAGCATTTTGAAGGTCTAAAGATCAAGATAGTTTATCTTAAGTTCTGTACTATGGTGTTCATCACTCCACAGAAGTAAACTATAGAAAATCCCTTTCAAATAATAAGGCAATGCTTTGCTATGTGGTTATTAACTAATTAGAAGATATGGAAAAGGATCACATTGTAATAAATAAGTATACACTCACACATACACACACTTTAAAAATTGAGAAGGATTTCCTAAAGGAAACACAAACACCAACATCACAGAGTAAAACATTGATGAGTACACCCACTTCTGTGAAAGAAAAAGAATCCACCGATCCATCTACCCATAGAAGGACAGCCCTGGGACCGAGTAAGGAGAGCGGTTTCCCAGGGAGCTAAAGACATGCACTGATAGTTTAAAGAAATGGGTAGAAGGATGTTCAGTGCCACGGATAATCACAAGTACAATCTAACAATGGTAACCTACTCTAATGAACTATAAAAAATGATGGTGTTGACTATGATACGGAGTAGTAGGAACTCTTATTTACTCTGCATCAGAATGTCATTTAGTACAGCCAAATTGCATAGAAGAATGAGCCAGAAATTTCTAGAAATGATATGAGTAAGATATGTAGAGGAATGATTTCTTACATTTTTAAAATATCCTTGAATGGGGGAGCAAATCACTAACTCATGGCGTTTGCCATTTAACAGAATAATGTGAGTGGTGGCAACAGGTGACCCAGGTCTCCCAAGAATTCCAAAGATTCTCAACTCAAAACAGAAATCTGGAAAATAGAACCCAGAGCTCAAATGGGGGCAATAAGATGTTTAAATGCTAAAAGCTGTATTCTTTTCTAAGGGAAGAATAAGCTGCAGCCACCTCATGGAGAGAGGAATTTCCTTGAAGTTATAATTAGAACTGATACAGTTACAGTATCCCCGGCCTCCAGCTCTGCTGATAGACGCTGCCCTGGACACTTGCCAGCACATGTGGCTATTCCATTTATCTCAGCATTCCTGTGGCCAACAACAACAGGTTATTTTCTCTTAATTTTAGGAGAAATTGCTAATTACTAAAACTCTTTCCTGGCTTTCTTTTATTTTCTGGTTCTTCAGGTTTTTTGATCATGAGCAATGAATGTCTTGACCCTCATTGATTAGGAAAGCCAGAATCTGTTGTGAATTCGGGCTTCGAACCTGTTACCACTGATCCTTCTGGTCACCACACAGAGCCATCAGGATGGGAGCCTCGTTCCTAGACATTTCTTCATACTGAAAAAAAAAAATCTTTATAGAGGCTGCTGGCCAGCGCCTGTGATTTCTAAAGTGCTTCTGGTTTCCCAGTGATCAAACTAGTGACTCCATTTCCCACTGGGAAACAGAGCAAACCCGGAAAGCTGCCAGGCTATAGTGGGACATAGGAAAAGGTAAGTTGTTGGGCCCATACTTGGCTTCCACTTTCAAGGAAAGTCTAGAAGGATTTGACTTCGTCCAACCTCCTGACTGGTCTACTCAAAATGAGTTGCCACTGTCTTTAAAGTGGTAAATGTGGAGATTGCCTTGCAGTTTCAATTAATCAATTAGCCAGAAAAGGAGTGCAGAAAATCTGGCCTTTGGTAGCTCAAATGTGCCCAGCTCAGTTCTGTCCCTTGCGACCAGGGTGATTTTTACAGGTTGTTGGACCTCTCTGCCTAAGGAAAACATAGGAACCGTGTCTTAACTTGCTGTACTGCTCACAAACAATGCAGGCAAGCCAGGCTGCTCACACACAACAGTGAGATGGGCAGTCATCAATAAACACGCCAACCAAGCAAGCTTTGCTTTCTCCTATGAATGGCATTCTAGGAATGATGCTCCAAGAACGATGCTAGGTGCTTGAAACTCAGAATGAGAACTGAACGAGTTCTCCAGAGCTGCGGGACGCACGAAACAATTACAACAGAAAATGATCAATGGAGCCCTCTCAAAGAAGCAACACAAAGTCAGAGGAAGAAACGAATGAAGGATGATTCTTACACCCACACGGCCTACAGCAGAGGTGCCACGGTCTGAAGTGTGATAGCTCAGGAAGCTGTCACTCAGAATGACTCCCAGCATCGCAGGTGAGGATAAACAGCCCCACCTCCCTGTATCCCAGCCGCTCTGCTTCTAGGTGGTGGGACCATGATCTTGGATTTTGAAGTTCATGTCTTTGACATGAACTTATTTAAAATAAATATTTATTTTATTAATTTAAAAATAAATAAAAACACGCACAAATTCATGTGTTGTTTGTTGATTTAATGGTTAGCAGTGCTCGTGTACCCCAGATGTTGGCGTTACAGAGATGTGCCAGTGGGCCTGGCTTATTCTCTACTCGTTACGCTCTGACTCTACTTGGTCCCTTGAATTTCAGGCTAGCAATAAGTAAAGGGGAAGCTTCTGAGGTTATCACTGGACAGCATTTCACATAGTGCCGACGGGGCGCTATTCTGGCTGTTTATTTTTATTTGTTTGTTTATTTATTTTCTTAAACTTTGTTCAAGAACAAAGCTAATGTTTCTAACAGGTTTTTAGTCCTCAAATTGTAACTATTTAAAAAAAAAAAAAGATAAGTTATCCAGGGCTTTGTTTCCTAACAACACGGGCTTCCTAAGTGAAGCCTTCACATTTTATATGCTTGAGACCACTGGTTTCTATTAAATCACTAGTCTGAGAGGCTATCCACCAGTAGATCTAGAGAACTTTAGCTGTCATAGGCTACTCAAGGGATCTAACGAGCATTTTCATTTATTTGTGTGTGGAAAACTGAGGGGCACAGCTGAGAACTGCCCTTCCTTCTGCTTCTCCACCAGCATCATTGCTTAGGCTGTGCACCAAGGCGGGAAGAGCCCTAACTCTGCTGTCTGACTCTGGTTTGCGTTATGGGTGGATGGTAGATGGATTAAAAGGAAATGGATAGAGTTTGTGTCATCTGACAAATTTCATAATGTTAGAAGTTAGAATAATATCTCTGAAGAGTGGATAGAATCGGTTAAAGTTGGGGCTTGGAATGAAGTTGACAAACCAGCTGTAAGTTAAGGCAGTGGTGGTACATAGCTTTAATCCCAGTGCTAGGGAGGCAGAAGCAGATGGATCTTTGTGTTCAAGGCCAGCCTCATCTACAGAGTGAGTTCCAGGACAGCCAGGACAACACAAAGAAGCCCTGTCTTGAAAAACCAAAACAAAAATAAAAAACAAACACCAAACAGTTATGTTGGCAGGAGAAAGCCCTTTGTCTATATATCTGTACCCCAGAGAATACCTCTGAAAAGAGACATTTCCCAATAAACAGTTTTCACTTGGAGACTTTCACTAGTGGGAATACAGATGTTTTCAGAACTATTTATTGACACAATCTCCAGACCTTTTGCTAAATTCTTCATAACTAGTATTTAATATTCACGATGCTTTATGTATATCTAGATTGTATGGGCATTGAGACAGATCCCCAAAACACAGCAGATAAAGAGTCCAAATTCAAGCTTGCAGATCTTACCACCAAGGCTACCCCACCCCTGGAAGAACTAGTTAAGAATGTTTTCATTTCTTACTGCCTCCTTCAGGCACTATTCTTTCAGAGCCTAATCACATGACTTTCCCAGATTGGTACAGGGTGAGGAAGTAGGCCTGGTGTGAGTGACCCAGTAAATGTGTGGTCTTTGGCACAGTCGCTATGCACAGTCTATAAAACAAATGCTATGTGATAGCCCAATGTTAAATGTGGAGAACACTTTCTAAGTAAAGATAAAAAGAATACATACTTAAAATATACAGTTCTTAGTAATACTAGTCTAAGCATTGTTTCTCTTAGGACGCAGATTGGAAAGAAAGGATTATTTCAGATGAGCTACTGAACAGCAAACAGAAGTGGCTCCAGGGGCTGGAGGGAAGGGGAGATGGGAATTACACCTTTATGGGCCAAAGTTTCAATTTTGGAAGGCAAGGACAGTAGTGATAGACCCTACAATAATGTCTATGTATCTAATTGCATGCTTAAAATAATATAAAATAGTAAGATTGATAAATAGACTTCATTACAAATTAATATATAATTATTAGTAATGCTGTATAAGAATTACTTCTCTTAGGATAAATATTTGAAAAGGATTATTGCCAATGAGCTATCAATGCTTCTGCTATAAACAGTACAGGACAAGGGTTAGACAGATGGCTCAGTGGCTAAGAGCACTGGCTGCTCCTCCAGAGGACCCAGGTTCAATTCCCAGCACCCACATGGCAGTTCACAACTGTCTATAACTCTGTTCCAGGGGTTCTGATTGACACCCTGACACCAACACACATAAAATAAAATTAAATAATTGGTTTTTTTTTTTTAAAAAAAAAAAACCAGGACAAATGACACACAACTGGAATGCAGTCATTCACTCTTGATTAATCAGGGAACTGCCCAGAATGTGACTTGAGTCACACTAGCCTATAAATAGAAGGCACATAGTTCCTTGTAGCCTCTGCAAAGCTGGGAAAATCCAAGTGGGACTGAACACAGGAGAACTGATGTCTTCTAAATATCAAGCGCCCAGACTGTACAGAACCCACAACTGAGTCCTAATATAACAAACAACAGTGTTGTGGCATGTTTAGTGCTGGGACACGCCTTCTGTCAATGATGACATTTTTAGATAGCGAACTGTGCCACATGCCCAGCCCCCAACAGATAAAGAAAGCGTAATCTAGGTTCTACACAAGAGCAGCATTCCCCTGACTGTGGAAGTCCATTCTGTGGACCTTTCCTGAGGGGATTCTTCCAATCCTGACTCTACAGAGGCAGGCTCAGGTCATGTAACTTCTGTCAGTGTTGGTGTCCTTGTTCTGATGTGACTGACAGCATCACAGGTTTGTTGTGTTAGAGTGTCTGAGCTCATGTTCTAGAATTCCACCTTTCCAAACCCGAGACAAGAAGATGTTCAAAATCTGTATGGCTCAGGGATTGGTGAGTTCTCAGTTTCCCAATGAGAGCTGACAAGAGGCTTCATCACTAACATAGTATATGGTAGGGAGGGCCATACCTCGGTTCAGTGGGAAAAGCTACCAGAAAAGAGACAAAGGCAGATGAGCGAACAGTGGACTTTGCACTATTTGCTTGGTTAACCATGCCGTATTTGGAAGGATGTCCGCAAGATCTGAAGGATCATGTCTAGAACATGCGAGGCTTTCTTTAGAAAAGCCATCTGCTGCCATGTCCTTCACGGCCTAACACAATAGTCTGGCGGTAGCAGGTGTTCAATAGTGTTTCAAAATGATGAAATCTCTTCTTTCCTATTCATTCTTGCCTCCTGGGTCATATGGGCTCTGTTTGGAATTTAACCTCTTAGCCAAACACTGTCAGAACACAAGTTTGGACTCATAGGATCTGATCAGTAAACCAAGAAGAAGCTTTGATAAATGGCTCAGAGGTGAGCCACTGATCTGTCTCGTTCTAGACCCAAGGTGCTGGGGTCTGGGGCTCACTGGTGTATTGATCTGGGATGACCCTGATGCCAGCTCACCACTGCTGGGAAGGACTATGGTCTACATTTCCTCTGAGGTGTGAGCAGAGCAGCCGGCATGACGAAGCAGGAAGAGATGTTGGGAGCAAAGGGCTATCTCCCTTTATTTGCCTTTCCGGTTAGGCCCAAGCTATCATGCCAAGTCTCTGAAAACTCAACTCACTAAATAGCGGTAGTTAGCAAAACGACAGTAATGCATTAATAACTAAAATTTACTAAGATTTGAAAGCATAATCTACTCAGAAATATGCTGAAATGAATGCTGTTTGGGCAATTATATTCCGGTGCCAGCAGATAACAAATGATAATCACCGCTTCAGCGGTGGTAAATACGTATTGATTAAGTTCACACTTAGAACTCCAAAATGAATTATATCTGGTCATGGCTAAACTGCTTTGCTCACTGAGAGGGAAAAAACAAACAAACAAACCCACACACAACACCGATTATACTGCATTTAATTAAGGAAAGCATCAGCTTCATGCACCGTTATTTGCCTCTGCCAAATCTCTATGGCATAAATATTGAACCACGGCATCTCCTGAATGCTAATCAATCCGTTCTGAATTTCAAATGATTACATAAATTTTAGGAAGTGCTTATTTGCTGCAGATAGCTCAGCAGGGCCATAGTATGAAGATATGCACGGCCAGTTGACAAGTGTCTAGTGAGTGCTTGGCTAAATTAGAAGATCATAGATTAAACAAGGTAAAAACCGAGCCCGCATGTTAATTGTACAGTGAACCTAGGGATGTTTTCTTTGCTTATCTGACTTCCCGCGGAACAATTCAACCAGTGTATGATGGGCAAGACGGGAGATGAATATACAGCATGGCTGGACGCTGGGGGCCAGTCATCAATGGCAGGTGTGTTTTGGACTGTGTTAATAGGATTTAGAGGGAGAGCTTCACACAGCAAACAGCATGCCAGCCTGCAAAAGGTTGGCAACCTGCTACAGAATGGGAAACTTTCAGGAAACACGGAGCTTATCTTAATACGCAGTCATAAACTACAGCACATAAGTAGATTTTACTAGTTTTCAATCTCTTTGAAAACGTGTGTGTGTGTGTGTGTGTGTGTGTGTGTGTACGCGCGCATGTTTGATTCCTTCCTCTTGTTTCACGAAGTGGGTCCTGGGGAACTGCACTCAGTCATCAGATTTGGTGGCAGATGCCTTTACCTGCTGAGCCATCCAGCCAGTCTGATCATCCAGCCACCCCCTGAACATTCTAACTGGTGCTTCTAGAGCAAATCCTCAGCAAAGAATGAGAACAGGAGTATTCCTGTCCTTTCTGGATCTGCCTTCCAGCAAATGGTCCCCTCCTCCTTGGATTAATAAAGAAAAGGAATCATTCCTTTTGCATTAGGACAGAAACACAACTTAATCAATGGGGTCAAATTCCTCGGTTGGATTTGGCAATCTCTTTCACTGACTGGATTTAGTGTTGTAAAAGAGCAAAAGGGGAAATTTGTTCTTTCCTTTGCTTTTGCTGCTTTCCTTAGATATGATGGGGGCACTTTGCCTGATGACAGACAATAAAAAAACAACTCTTCCCAAACCCAACAAAATGAGGGTTCATAAGAGAAGTAACCCATGGTTATTTCCTTCCCCAACAACATGCTTAAGATGCATGGTGGCTGATCCTGATGCTGGGGGAGGCACTGAGGCACCAAGACACCCACTACTCTGGCCCCCATGTGTCCCTCCTGGAACTGGCAACTCAGGAAGATGAGGCATGAACACAGCTCAGGCCAGAGCAATGCTTCCTTTTCCAAACAGACAACCCAGAGGGGCTGGTCACTAGGGCCATGATGTGGGATGGCCCTCTGTATGCTATGAGTATGTTTTATTACCATTGGTTAGTAAAGAAGCTGCTTTGGCCTATGGCAGAGCAGAATATAGCTAGGCTGTAAATTCAGAAAGATATAGAAAGAAGGTGTAGTTAGAGAGACTCCAGCAGCTGGTGAAGAAGATGTGACATAATGCCACAGCCATGGGGCAACACATAGATTAAAATGGGTCAATTTAAATCTAAGAGGTATCTAATAATAAGCCTGAGCCATCGACCAAACTTTCATAATTAATATTAAGCCTCTGAGTGGCAGTGGTTCCTCAGGAGGAAAAGGAGCCTCCAGATTTACACTCCAGTGTCTTGCTGACATCTGAACATGTGACATTGCAGTGGAAGCCACCAGTGTGGACCTTCCACTGCTCAAGACAGAGCCAGCCACTGAGCAGACAGGATGAAGGCATTGTACAGTGACAAGAGCTGCTACCAGCCATGTAAGTCATTTCATAGTTTGGCACTAAAAGAGAGTCCTGGCAACAGGACTTGTAAAAGGTACCACAGGCAAGCAAGAAGGTCTGCCTGATGGCCCAAGAAATGACAGGAACCCTTGTAAACTGCATCTAATGATCAAAGGTTTACTCTTCAGTAAGTCCCTGCTGTGTCTGAGGAGAGGGGAGAGGAATAGTTAAACTGCCCGTTTATAAAGTCTTCCTCTCCAAGTAAAATATGCAACCTCAGCAGCAGCGCACACTCCTGTCTAGGAAGGTTGTATGGGATTCTTTGACTCTAACTGGCTTGGGCTCAAAGGCCAGTGCCCGCCGACCCCTTGTCGCTATGATTCACAGCGTGTAAAAAGCTCTCGTGGTACCCTTCACTGGGCTCTGCCATCAAGAGGATCATGTTTCATAGAGACAAAGGTAAAATGAGCCAAACACAAGGTCTTTATCAAAGTGGAAGCATCAGAGGCTGAAACTCAAACAGGGAAAATCAAATACCACACATCAGAAACTGCAGACTCCTGGCCATTACCCAAAGGCTAAGTCATATGCACTGTTCAGACAGTAAACATGTGTGATTGTAGTTACTAACACAATGTTGACAGCATGCTGCATGATCAGAGTTACCACCAAGCTCTTTAGGATAGTCAGAAGCCTCTCTTGAAGACAGAATTCACAGGTTCAGTCTCATGCTTATCCCAAAGGGATTTCATCCACCTGAACATTACATCTATGATAGAGTTTGCAAATTTTTCCAAGTAGGTTCCGGCTGGTCTCCAAGAAAAGTTTCTCTTCTAGACAACATTTTTCGATTAAGTGCCCTATTCCTTTTTTTTTTTTTTAATGCCCTATTCTTATTTTGCCCATCTAAATCTCATCATTACATGGAGGCAGTAATGATGGGATCCAGTATCTCGGAAGAGGCCGAGTGCACAGAGCCGAGAACAAGCATTCATTGACACTGCGGGCTACTGGTCCCGGACCTGACCCAACTAAAACAGAGTAAATCATCTACTTTTCTTTCTTTATATAGAAAACTGGAGTGGGGCGTTCACTTAGATCCCTTTCTCCTATAAAGAGACATTACATTACATGGATGTGTTTTTAATTTCAGTACTTGGGAGGCAGAGGTCTAAGTTGAGGCCAGCCAGGTGAACAAAAGAAGGGGTTGCAGGACAGCCAGAGCTACACAGTAACACCCTATCTTAAAAGACCAAAAATCTTTGATCTCAGCCCTCTAGTGGCAGAGGCAGGCAGATCTCTGAGTTTGAGGACAGCCTGATCTACAGAGTGAGTTCCAGGACAGTCAGGGCTACACAGAGAAACCCTGTCTGGGGCAGTGGGGAGAGAAAGAAGAAAAAAAACCCCAGTAATAACAAAAACAAAACAAAAGACATTAAATTATGGACTCATGTAAAGATATTTACTCTTTAACACCACTGAAGGTGGGTGTTAAAGGACTTTCTTGTATGGCTCATTGTGGTATTTCATTTTCTTAGTGCTGTAATGCTGATGATGCCATAAAGGAAAAGGGACTCTTTAGAGTCTCTATCATTTTCATTATAATAACTATATTCGTAATGTAAACACATAGCCTTATTTTTCTACAATAAATCATGCCAAATCCTCTAGTTTTTCTCCATGGGCTTGACCTTCTATGCTATCTTTCTCCAAATCCTGTGCTTCTGCTTTTTAAATTATTATTTTTAACTATTATCTCATTTCCTAAAACAGTTTTTCAAATGTAGAGATTGGGAGGAAAGGCAATAAATATTTATTAAAATCGCCTATCTGCCAGGTAGCATACAAGAAGCAAAATACCCTCTATACACGACTTTACAGCACACTGACCGGGTAGATAAGAGGCCAAGCCTCACCATACAGCCCCCTTTGTCTGTTCTAGACAGGGTCCGTTTAAAGGAGCCACAGCAGACAAGGTAAAAAAAAAAAAATGCTCTGGTCTCCTCACAATGCCTTGGGGTTTGTTTTTTTTCCTTAGCTCCTTCATCATCTCAAGGTTCATTTTGATCAAGTCCTACCGAATTTATTCTCTGATCCTGTAGAGACTGGATCTGGTGAGTACTCCTTTGAGATAAAGGGGCGGGTTCAGAAGCATCAGAAGAGACCTGGGCTGGAGCAAACCACTCTCTAGCAAACCCAGTTCTGGCCTCGGGTCCTCCGTACCTCCATCCATGCTCCACAGAGAGGACTCTGGGCGCAGTCAGGTGAAGGCAGTTAGGAACTGTAGCCTTTCTACACGTCCCATCTGCATCGTTCCCTGAGACAACCAAACCTATCTTGCCTAGGGTTGTTGCCTCTATAGGGATGAGTCTTGGGTTGTGTGTGATGTGTAATCGGGTACCATAGTCAACGATGGAAATTTGGGATGAAGCAAAGAGCTAGAATGGATGAATAAAGACAGGATGTTCTCATCTGTTTTACTGGACGGAAGACTCCACCGGCACCAGGGAGGAACTGCAAGAGATTCCTTCCCTACTGTTTCCTATCCTGGCCTGATTAAGTCACTACTTGAAACAGATGTCCACATAGTACCAGATTTTAGTCGTTAATACTCCTTTCTGCAATTTAACTGTGCAAAGAGCTGATCAATAACATCTCAAACTTGGAGAATGGAAACTGATAGAACAGAGTTGAAATTCCAAGGTTTCTGTGGTATGCAACCTTCTGGCTAAACTATTAACATTACAATTACTTTGGCAAAGGCTTTGAGTTGAAAAGAAACTGCATCTATATTTCATGTATTTTATCAGTAAACATTTTATAGCACCCTACTGGACACTTGGTGATGGGCTTGAATTCTGTATGTAAAGAAAACGTTAAGAATGATTTTAACATCAATGGAGGCTCCACTTACACAGAGCCAGATTCTACTGCACAAAAGCAACTGAAAAAAGCAGGCCCATCCCTTCTGTGAGCTACTCTATACTTAATTGAGGCAGTGCCTAGCCATTGCTTAGATCTGGTTATGTCCCCCTCAAGAGAAACAACAGGAGGTAAATAAATGTCACAAGGCCTTCCAGAACTAGCATCTGATCAGAGAAGAGGGCAGTGTACAGGAAACCAGAGGTGCTCATTTCGGGATATAAAATACAATAGGTGTCCAGGTCTTTTTTTTTTAACCCGGGATATTGTGGCATCACACCACCCAGCCTCCAGGCTAAGAAAACCTCCAAGCCAAAGCAGCATCTTAGCGGGAACTTTTAAGTGACTTGCTGCACTGAGCGCTTAAGCCACATTAATATCCCTCCTAACATGGATGACATTACTCAGGATTCGTAAAAGGCAACCAAGCACTCTCCAGTTCTGCCCTCATTCTTAGATTACAGGCTGTGGCAACCTTACTTATGTGAACTATGTCCATAACAGTAGAGAGGAAGTTACCTCTATACTTCATCCTCTGTGACACTGGCTTCTGCACTGACAGCTGACAGTAAGTTAAATCAGCCACTCTAACTCCTTGCAAGAAAGAAGTGGGGGGTTATACTATAAGTCCGTTAAATAAACCCTAAAACAAATCGATGACTCCCGACATCTTTTTATCAATGGGCACAAAATAAATTATTAGGCAACAAAATGTAATAATTTGGTAATTTAGCAGATATGTATTTTGAGAGTAGGTCTCATACATCCCAAAGCTGACTCTGATATGTAGTTGAGAATGACCTTGAACAGCTGAACCTGCCTTCCCACTGCTTGGATCACAGGTGTAGTTTTACCATAACTAGCTTATGAGGAGCTGGGGATCCAACCACAGGGACTTGTGCACGCAACCCCAATTTGGCAGAACTTAAGGAACACATAACAACTAGTCATGATAGTTCTTTAGGGTCTATCGTAGGTCACACAAAAGAGATAGAGAGACTTGTTATTTTCCTTTTAATTTCCTTTCTTGACCAGCTAGACCAACTATGTCTAACTTTTAGTCAAGTGTCTTCTTTTAGTCCTGTCATTTAGTGGGTGACTAGCAGGAGGCAAGTGGTTATACCTGGAAGCTGCTTTGACTAAACTTCTCCATTACTGTTTCTACATATCCTCCTGGGTCACACTGCTTCCCAACTCCGTCTGCCACAGCCTGGCAGCTCCCCTTGGTTTGTGTCTCCACTCTCCTTCAGACCCCTATGAAATAGGAAAATCCATGCTGTCACCACAAAGTCACATGAACACTAGCTGGCTTTCACACCACAGCCCCTTGCTGTGCTTCCCTGGTGACTAAAACGGTGACTCACGGCACCTCCTTCTAGTCTGCTCTATGCCCAACGCAGCCTTGGAATTAGCGGGTGGCTCACGGCACCTCCTTCTAGTCTGCTCTATGCCCAACGCAGCCTTGGAATTAGCGGACAGACCACGGCACCTCCTTCTAGTCTGCTCTATGCCCAACGCAGCCTTGGAATTAGCGGACAGACCACGGCACCTCCTTCTAGTCCGCTCTATGCCCAACGCAGCCTTGGAATTAGCGGACAGACCGAGGCCGGCCCGGGTTTTTGAGGGCCAGGCGATTGCCTACCTTTCCAGCCAGTCTCCTGCTTCACCCTCTCTCCGTTCCTTCAACTCCTCTTGCCTTTGAACTTCAGCACTGGCTGCTCTTGTGGCTCAAGATGCTGTACCTGCTTGAGATCATATCCCATCTTCTCTCCTTGACTCTATCGGGGAAGGACAACGCCATCTCTCACGCGAGAATGAGGATGCAACCACCTCTCAACAAAGCCTCCTGCCTTCAGCCACTCTACTGGCAGCCTTGGGTTTGTCGGGATGATCAGGGGCAATGCTGGCCGGAGCTGGGATCCCAGTGTTATTTGGTTCAGGTGCGGAAGGCTCAAGTTTGCTGAGGGTTTGTGAAACAAGCACCTGGCCTAGGAAACGGACTGGGGTTTCAAAGTGGCCCCCCTCATACAACTTCCTTCTCAGGTACAGATGAAACAGGTACTTGGGATCTAAAGTTCATTAGCTACAAACTCAAAAAAGTAATTATCTATTGTTTCCATGGGGAAAATTAATGAAGAAAGTTTTCCCCTCGTAAATTGGAAACCACCTGAATTCTACTGCTAATTACGTTTTTACTACTCCTTTAAAAATGAACTCCTGACCTAAACTTATTATACCTGTGATCAAAAGCCCTTATTTCCCTTTCTTCCTCAAGCAGTAGGCAGACAATTTTTCAGCAGCTAACTTAGGCTGGCTCTTTCTCTGTGCCGTGTGCTTCCCGAGTAGCCACTGAACAAGGAAGTGTGTGGTGGAGGCTCTGATAAAAACCGTTGTTCAGAAGAGCATTTGTAAGGGTCAAAGGTGGTTAAGGTCCACCTGCCTCCTCACGACCGGCAGAGAATATAGTAATTTAAAGAACAATGAAGGTAAGATGATAGTGATGAACTCCAGGGCTGGAGAGGTGGCCCAGTGGCTAAGAGAACTTGTTGCTCTTCCAGAGGACCAGGGTTCATTTCCTAGCCCCCATATCAGAAGAGAACAACTAATGATCCCCTGAGTACCAGGCATGCACCTGTGCACACACATACATGCAGTCAGAACACTTAAACATGTAAGAAAATGAATAAATGTAAGAAAGTTTCTTTACATCAGGAAAAATAAAGATAATTCATGTTCTTTGTTTTGTTTTCTCTTATTTGAGCCACGTTTCTCTATCTAGCCCTTGGCTGCTCTGTAACTCACTGTATAGACCAGGCTGGCCTCAACCTCACAGAGATCCTCCTGCCTCCGCCTCCCAAAGTGCTGGGACTAAAGGTGTGTGCCACAGCTTCACGTGTAGCCTCATGCCACTCACTCAAACGCCACTGGGTCGAGAGCTTAGTATTCTGCCAGGAAGAAGTTGCCAATCACGCAAATGTGCATGCCCACCAGCTGAAAGCACCGACAGCTTGCCATAAGCCAGAGTGATTTCTGGGGTCACAGCAGCAGGCCTGTGTTATCTTCTGCTGGATGACCCACACACTGTTCTCACATAAGAGACAGAGACTTCCTCACTCAGAACTTTCCTGTTTGCTGTGTTAATAGAGAAACCACGAAGGGCCCTGCTCCGGCCACTGGAAGATTTGAACACTCCATCTAAAGCACAATGTTGTGTTTTTACATTTACACTGATGTTTCTTTTTGCTGTATTCATCACACTTTCCAAGCTACAAAAAAAAGCTCTTTTTCTTTTCCACGTTGACTGCACGAGTTTGGAGGCTTCATGCTCCCCCTTTATCGGCAACAGCCGTTTGGGGCTATCGGGAGGAACTCTGAAACCAAGCGGTCCAATGGCGGACATCTGTTTCACTTTGCAGTTTGTGTTATTGTTATATTTCTTCGGACATGAATTCACAACTATCTTACAACTGAAGACTAAAGAAAAAACATATGTTGGTAAATCTGATTTCTGTCATTATTTTCGTCCAAGGGAAGTTGCCTCCCTCAGCCTTCTTTCTGCCAATGAGGAATGAATGGACTTGGCAAAAAAGTTTATTTAAGTTGGCTTTGTTAAGCCAACAAAAAATACAGAAATCAAGTAAGGGACAGACAGAAAAATCTGTTCCTTTGAAGTCAATAAAAATCCATCTCCTTAATCCTTTTTTTATTCCAAGCAGGGGTGATTTTTCTCAACTGGCTCGCTGAGAACCTTGATTTAGCTAATCTATCTTGCTTAGCTATCTTTCTACTCCAAACCCTTGCGAAGGAAGCATCTTTCCCTTTGACAGGCACTATCCTTTATATGTGCAGAGAATGGGGCATTCTGCTAGAAACATTCTCCAGCGAATCCTGAGAGAAATGTAAAAAGTAGGCATTTGATTACTACCCCCACCCTCCAAGGCTAAACACACAGCAGAGGAGTTGGAAGGCAGAACAGACCACAAAAAAAGGTAAAATATTCAAATATGAATGGCAGAAAGATGGGTCCAACTTGGGAAAGTGACTTTTTCCTGTCTCCACTGTCCATTGCTCGCCTGCCCAGCAGGGGGAAACTGCAACTGAACAGCTCCTGTTCTACACCCCAACCCATCTGCTAAAGGGCTAAGACTCATGTAAGAACACATGTGAAGGCATGGTCCAGTCTAAAGATTTCATGACCCAGAAGGAAACGCAGTATATCTATAACATCAAGACACCCAGCGTTGGGCATTTGAAAATAATGTTTGGTTGAATGGACTAGGAGGGGGGAAAAAAATCTTTGCTCACCTAAGCTGAACAGCACGAGGAACTTGAGACACACAAACTCTCGATGATCAAACTGGAGGGCGCGCAGTCTCAGGACGAGCTCTTGTGCGTGACTCATGAGGTT
This sequence comes from Microtus ochrogaster, assembly GCF_000317375.1. NCBI lineage: Eukaryota > Metazoa > Chordata > Mammalia > Rodentia > Cricetidae > Microtus > Microtus ochrogaster. Next base: position 27,562,895 of record NC_022013.1, read on the forward strand.
GGTGAGTGTGGCTCCGGCTTGGGAGGCGATGCTGGAGAAGTCAACCTGTAACACAGAATCACAGCGGTGACAACCAACAGGACTCACAACAGAGAGCTCTGTGAAGATGACTCGGAACCGTGGGAAGAATCGGGTTGCAGTATAGAGCTGTGACCAGAGGCCACAGGCCAATGCCCTGGAGGCAGTGCCTCAACTGAGGCTCCATTTCTTACAGGCGACGCAAGCTGACAGCTACGAAGCAGTACAACTAGGGAAAGTCGTGCTTCTGAAAGCAGGTGGAGAGACCTCCTGTAAAATGTGTCACAATTATTCTGATAAAAATCCGAAGTCAATGACTTCCACAGGGACTAGTTTTTGTTGCCTACATTTTACAAGTACCTGTACCTGCTTTTCTGCAGTGAAAATATTTCCATCTAAGGTAATTATTTTCAATTCTTAAGTATGAATTCAAAAGACAAATAACGCCACCCACAAAATGAGCCACATAATTATTCTACATGTATGCAGTAACATTAACCAATACATGGGGAAAACAATGGTGGAGGTCCAGCTTAACTGGCACTGGGAAAGATCTTAGAGAATCGTGGTGCTCAGCTGCTGGCTGGCAGATGATTAAGGTACTGACATGCAGTGACTAAAGGACCCTTTTAGAAAAAAGAGCCTCACGATGTAGCCAAGCTGGCCTCGAACTCATCATCCTCCTGCTTCAGCCTTCCCGGTGCAGAGTCTCCACGCTGGACTCTGAACCCATTTATTTGCTTTTTGCCGCCCTCCTTAGAAGCTGACACGAAAGCTGTTAGTTTGCGATGCTTACATTAGATTCTATCAAACTGATCACCACCACTCCCCTTGACGCATGTCCTAATTTTTATGCAGAATAGTTTCTTGATCTGGAAAACAAACCCCAAAAGTCTTATTTCCATTTTCATTTTGTAAGGCGTGCTGAGAGGCTCCCCTCTTTACTATCCACGGGGATATAAGCAGCTCAATTTATACTAACAAAGGTGAAGATGGCTATCCTCGGAGATCCTGTCTCTGCTCCGGAATTCGCAGTTTGGGAAGACCCACTTGGTAGCTGGCACTCCCAGCCTTGCTTTTCTGGAGAGCTCTTAAGCAACAGACACCCTTTTAGGTGCATTTAATTTTTGCAGGAGCAGCAAATTTGTCTGGGAGGCAAGTCCTCATCTGCCACTCACCCAGAGCAGTCTGTATTAAATTTTTATATTTATTGACATTTCATTACCATAATTGACTGCACTTGCTTCGCCGGAGAAGGAACGGGCTGCCTCCGACGCAGGAGAACTAGTCCCCTGGGGAGAATTTGCAATTAAAAACAAGGCAGAATGGATTTTTTTTATTGTCTAAATATGATGAGTTGAATTTTCAGCTTTAGCTAGAGAATACGAGGTGTAAAGAAATCCTTTTCAAGAGTAGGAAAATTATGAGTCAGTGGAAAGACGAACCCCCGCCCCCCCAAAGGTGTCAATCAGCTTACAGGAGAGTCAACTGCGCATGAAAACGCCACCACTGATGTGCAGTCCAAGGGGTTTCAAGCCCTGTGCCATCCAATTGCTCTGCACAGACCCTGGACTGGCATCTACCCATGCAATTGAAATGTCGAACACTCTGTGAGCTCCTTCAGGTGGTTTCAAGAATGTCTGGAAGGGTCAGTCTGCAGGCAGCTTGAACCCTCGGGCAGGAAATGAGCAGGGGAAGCACAACAGGGGCACTTCAGGCTTGAGTGACATCCAGCCAGCATTTTAAGGGGGCATTGTCTACATTAAGGGGTAGAAGTGTTAGCACATACACTGGTAACCCCAACACTCATATCCTAGGACAGGGTTCCATCAAGGAGGGAGGCCAAGGCGTGAGCGGAAGCAGAGACCTTGGGGGAGGACACTGCAAGTGACTCACTCAGCCTGCTTCTATAACCCAGGACCATCTGCTAGCGGGTGACACTGCCCACAGGGAGCTGGGCTTTTCTACATCAGTCGTTAATCAAGAAAATACTCCAGAGACTCGGCCATAGGCCAGTCTGAGAGATGGGTCTAGTTTGGGGCACACTGACAAAAACTAATCTGCTATAATGAGGGAGGCAGAGACAGGAAGACGATTACAACATTTGGGGCCAGCCTGAACTCTACAGTGAGTTCTAGGCCAAGCAGGCCTACATGATGAGACAGCAATTTCAACCAACAGTCAAACAAAGGTAAATGCCAGGATTTGCTGCTGGTATAACACAGGCTGACCATCCTAAATACAAAAGCCCTAGCGAGTATTCAAGTCTGGTGGCTCACACCCTCAAACCTCAAGACTCATCTGAGCCGGGCGGTGGTGGCGCACGCCTTTAATCCCAGCACCAGGGGGGCAGAGGCAGGCGGATCTCTGTGAGTTCGAGACCAGCCTGGTCTAGAAGAGCTAGTTTCAGGACAGGAACCAAAAAGCTCCAGAGAAACCCTGTCTCGAAAATAAAAATAAATAAATAAATAAATAAATAAATAAATAAATAAATAAATAAATAAATAAAAAAGACTCATCTGAAGGCTGAGGCAGAAGAAACCGTAGTAGCTCAAGACCACTCTGGGTTACATGAGACCCTGGCTCAGAAAAACAAAACAGAATAACAAACAAACAAAAAGCCTAGAAAACAAACCCTGCCACATGAAATGCCCTCAGAGCTAAAACTTTCCGATCACCAGCAGGACAACAACTCCAAGTGACACAGATTCTGTGTTACATGCACTCACTGAAAAGAACCAGACAAAATCCTCTCTGGGCTATGTACGTAAGGCGCATACGAAACAACTCAACTGCATATTCAGAACCGGGAATATCCTTTGTTCTATATTATGAAACTCTCTGGCACTTAAAGTCTGAAGCACTCCAGTCCAAACATTTTCAGATAAGGGGAATTCAGTGTGTAAGAAATTCTATGGGGGCAAATGGGCCAGGTGGATAAATGACAGCAGGAAGGGCCAATGAGATGACAATGATGGAAGAAACTGGAGACAGATGACAAGGACTAAATAATGACCCTTACAAACAAAGACAGTTGGGAAAGTCAGACACCAATTCCACCCCTGGTGTCATCGTCATTAAATACTGTAGGTGGGCTGGCAAAGGTGTTCATCACTTCTGTGGCTACGCGGATGCCATCTGAGTAAGAACCATACGAATTTTCCAGTACTGAAGGTGTGCTGAGGTATGGAAGCTAGGTGTCAACTCAATACAGGGTGGATGCTTCTTAATACACACAAGTACCTGGTAAGAAGAGTCACTGATCAAGCCCTGATTGAGAAGGGTGTGTTAAAATGAAATGTAAACACAGAGTCTTAGTTAATGAGGTATATGTGAACTTTCAAACAGGTCTATGTAAGTCTGAAGAGGAGAATTTCATATTTAAAAACATAACACACCACATTAAAAAGATCTCAGTTGGCTCCTAGGATTATCTGTTTAGTGAGATTCCTTTAGTAAGATACACCTCGCGAAATCAATTGGCTTCTCCACCTTTATAGCCGTACATTTATTTACATGCTAATTTGAGAGCGCAAACATGCTTATTAAATGGGGGCTCTGACACATTTCTTCCAAGGATAATTTATCAAATTGCACACCTCCGAAGGGGAACAAGGATTCATTTCTGATAAATCACAGGCCTGCAACTTCCTTACCTTTTATTGCAAACATAATTATATTTTCATTGTTGGATGCGGGGTTTGTGCTCATTTCAGGAGCAGCTGGCCTTGTCTTTTATGTACTTAGTAAAATTAATTGATTGCTCTCTTACATGTAATCTTTATGCCATGAAATTCAAGGGGGGGACCGAAGAATGTTCTAAGCCCGTGTCCCCTCTGGATAAATTCCACTCATTCTGGAGATGCAGAGATAATTTAAGTTAAATTGCTTTTAGTTCTAATGTCCAAAATTTTGATGACTCGGATATTGTAAGGTTCTTGTCATTTTAATACGGTGCACAATGACAGAGGGTATGAAGCTGACAGTAGATCTTTCCCTTGGGATGATGTTACAGTGACTGTTTATTAGGCACAATATGCAAATACTAAAACTGACCTCATGTCAGAATATTCTGTTATTTGATATATACACAGGGATACGTGCATGTGTGTGTGTATAGCTTTAAAATACTGGATAAAAAAAGAACTGTCATAATTATAAGGTACTAGCCAAATAGTTTGACAGCACTGAATATTAATGATAATTATGCTTTCCTTTTTGTCCCAGAGTCATATAATCTGCATTTATATCAATGCTGGATGAAAATACAGAAGTAGCTAATGTGGTGGTGCACACCTTTCTACCAGAACTCATGAGGCAGAGGCAGGTGGATCTCTGTGAATTCCAGACGAGCCTGGTCTACAGAACAAGTACCAGACATGCCAGAGCTACATAGTGAAACCCTGTATTTAAATCAGACAGGAAGGAAGGGAGCAGGGGAGGAGAGAATGAAGGAAGGTAGGAAGGAAGACATATAAAACATAACTTTAAAAAGCAAAGTCTTTAAGAAGAGCTAATTTTAAACACCTCCTAGTACTAGCAGCTTGGACACGGAAGGCCCCAGCTCTGCCAATGGTGCCTGAGACAGCTGGCTGTCCCCCAGGCTTGAGGTCAAAGCTGCGCTATCTTACCTGTATTTTCTTCAGGCCTCAAGATAGTTCCCTGGGGACACCATACTTCGCCGCCTTGTGACTTTCTTATGTTCCCCTCTTTCCCTCCTTTTCTTTCTCTTTGTGGTGCTAGGGATTGAACTCAGGGCCTCACATACTTTTAGGCTGATACCTGCCCACCAAGCTGCACCCCCAGAGTGCACCTCATTTTTACAACTCAGTGTAGGTGGTCTTTTCTCCCTCCTCTGCTGGAGCGGTTCCACAGGTTCGTTACAGCACTCCACAGACAGTAGAGGAAAGCAAGAACACTGGGCCTTGCGTCCCTCAGCTGGCCAGAGTTTGGCCACCACACATGTGTTTCAGGGCAATAGGACATTACTGTCTAGGGTTCTCTTTGTGTCAAGATTTTATTCATCTTAGTTAGGGCTTCTGTTGCTGTCATAAAATCCCATGGCCAAAAGCAGCTTGGGGAGGCGAGAGCTTGTTTCAGCTCACGTGGCCTGATCACGCGTTCTCTTCTGAAGTTCCTACCGTGCACCTGACTGTGCTAGGGGGCTTGCCTGTAGAACTGCACAGTGCAAAGCCCCCAAAGAACAGTTGCTGCCATGATCAAGCAGATGGAGGAAGGGCCTTTCTTATCCCTATGCACTGCACTGCGGGGGTGTCTGATCTCTCACAGCTATGACTCGTGCTCCATTTATTAGTCTACCAGAAATACCTTTGACCCAAATGAAAAAGCATCTTCCTCACCTATGGGTGAGTGCCAACCATGAAACCTTAGGAGAGTTCTGCATGCTTTATTGCTATCATGTAGCTTAATTTCTTCCCCAAGACATCAGCATGACCTTGATCCAATGCATAATGGAACCAGACTTCCATCTTGGTTGGTGTGAAAGTCCACACGCTAGACAATTCATGGGAATGGGCCACTATGTCTCCACATCAGCGCTGTCTCCGAGACTGACTTTTTTACTGTGGTACTACACAACTACTTCCTCTCATTTCTGTGGCTGTTTTCTCATGTGGGTACCACAATGGTTCCTGCCGAAGAGGGAAGGAAACGGACACTTGAAAGGTAGGGTGACTTTCTCAAGATGGTGTACCTAGTAAGTCTAAAAAGGGTACACAGGCTATCCCCACATACTGAGATTCAAATGCACACATACAGAAATACACATAAATATGCAGACACATGTGTACTCTTACCATTTCCAAACCAAACTTAAGAAGTCTGTACTAATAGTCAAATGCAATCTAGCTGGGTGTGTTGGCACATGCTTGAAATCTGAGCAGCAAAGAGAGTGAAAGAGGGGGATCATGAATTTAAGGTCAGCCTGGGCTACACAGTCAACTCTGTTTTAAAAAACCATCTGTCCCCATAGGAAAACACATGCTGCCCCTAAAGTTGTCCCTGCCTTTACTATGCTGTAGACACACTTTTTTCCCACCGTGTACTTTAATACATTTGTTTTCCCTAGAATATTGCTGACTCTTAGACTCAATATAGCCCTCCTCTTTTCATCATTGCATCGACGGCCTCCTTAATGTTGGCATACAGGATACATTACATTAATCATTGTCGTCCTAGCCCTTTTCTCCCGCCTTTGCTATCTGGGGAATATTTATCATTCTAAGAAAAAGTACTTAGGATTTAGAAAGTGGCCTAAGAAGGAGCTTAGTTTAGTGACTGGCAGGCCATTGTTGCTAGCCCACACTGATAAGAGGAAGCCTTCAGAAGGATGAAGAGGGTGTGGGCGAGGCTAGCATCTGGGGCGTGGCTAGCTTATTTTACTCAGGTTTTAGGCTGGAGATATAATAGTTCTCGTGCACTATATGTTATAGTAGATGTTAGAAGCAGACACATATCAACTTGATTTCTTTTCAAACTAGGAGGAGGAGGAGGAGGAGGAGGAGGAGGAGGAGAAAGAGAGGAAATGAAGAAGAGAGAAAAGTTGCACCTATGTTAAAAGACTCTACCAGGCCAAATGACTAATCTTCAAGATTATAGAGAACCAAAACGTCTTAGACCAGAACCCAGTTATCTTGGGCTACATTTGGTCCCTTTAAAGGCAAGTACTGCCCACATCTGTGGCTGATCTAATGAATATCCTGTGATGATCAAAACCTTACAGTGCATTCTTAAGAAACCATTAGCTTTCACAAATCCAAATGCTACGAATACCATCACATAACACCTGAAACCTACAAGAGAGTTTTTCCCACTTGGCTATAACCTGCCTGCCTCAGCTCCCATCAATGAATTTGGTAAATACTTTGCTTTATGAGTTGTTGTTGCTTTATAACTAGTAAAATCTCATGTAAACCCTTCCATGGTAAAACCTAAATCTATGTTCCTGATCCATGGTCCTCCAGAACAAACTACTTCTTATTCTTGAGTGAGAGCTTTTTTTGTGTGTTAGCAGCTGGCTTTCCAGCATCCCTGGCACCAGCTGATTTTCATGGCCCCCAAAAAAGTTGTGAGACACTGTACAGACAAGTCCAAATCTCTGAAAAAGCACCAGGACAATGAGACCCCAAGCAGCAAGCTAGCAGCAGTACGTGCACACATGCACGTGTGTGAAGAGGACCAGTGTCTGTGGAGGCAGAGACAGAGGCACAGCACCACACTGTCACCCCCAGCAGCCTGAGAACTTCTCAGAATATTTTAGTAATTTTGATAGGTAAAACCAGACCCCAGTGCCCTGCACAAGGCCAATAATGTCAGGAAAGCCAGCATGAAACAGAGCTTGGGTTCACTAGAAAGTATCCTTAATATGATGCAGATTTTAAGGAAGAGTTGAGAGAAAATGAGACCCACCAACACCATGGGTGTGGGCTTGAGAGTCACACTACATCGTCCGTATGCTGGGTGGTCTTACGTGGCATTTGAGAATATTTCATTGTCTTTATAGTGGACATACTAGGATTTGGGTAGTTTTGAAGTTAGTATCTTCAGAGGGTCTCTAAGGAACCTAAATGAGATCTGAAGGTAGTTCCTCAGAGGTCAGGCAGGATTGCAATTGAGAAGGCAAGAGCCTGGATGGTAGATGTTCAGGGAAGTGGGAAATCACTAAACAAAGCTAACAGTTTGTCTTTGATTTCCAATGTACATCTGGGAGAGGAATGAGGCTCGACTCAAGGCCATGTGCACACAAGCCTTAAACCTGCTTCCCTGGTATGTTACCCTAACATACCCACATGTGGAAGGAATATTCTATGTGATAGCCTTCACCGCAAATGGGAGCTGTGCTAGAATTCTTGCCTCTCAGCTGGCAGCAATTTCAAACTAACCCCATGACCCTGTCTTTCTGTCCTGCTTCAGGGGGAGGAAGAGAAGGGAAAATGAGGCAGGACATGGATAAGAAGAAACATCTTCATATCTGATTACCTGCACCAAAAGGAAAAAGGTCGATGTGCTTATAAAAATGCTCAACCTTGGCAAATCTCTTCTGTCAATCCCCAGTTCTCATTAGCACCTAAGGCTTCAAGAGAAAGCACACACATGCCCGCCACCAGCTTCTCCATCCGCACAAAGGGGAAATTACCCTTTGACCCTGGAAGCTATTTACTAATGACCCAAAGCGTGAGCTTGGACAGCTCTCCTCATTAGTGCATGACTACCCTGCAAGTGTTATTGCCAGCCAGCAGATTATAAAAGCATAAAGAGAAAGTAATTAGTGCCATCATTTCACATAGAGTAAATTCTAGTGCAGCCAGTTTGTCAGAGATGCAATTTCATGGGATCACAGCCATGCATTATTGGAGTTATGGGAAACTGTTAATTTGTTATTCGAAATGAAGTCCTTATCTCTGGCCAGTTAGCTCAATTAGTCAGTGTCTGATGCTAAGGGGGCCAAGGGCATCAGCTTCCTCCAGGGCCATCCAGCTTGACTTTGCAGCACTGCATGACTGTTCACCTGCTTTCCCAGAGGAGACTAGGCATCCCAAGTGAAACAAACCAGGCTGCCATGAGGAGAAGAACTCAGCGAGATTTGCAGAGAAAATTTAAATTCAAAATGCCTGTGCAGGCAGATGGGGAGATGGCTCAGTGGATGAACTAAACGCCACACAAGCATTAAGACCTGAGTTCAGATCACAGAAGCTCACATACAGAGGTGATGCAGTGGCTGCATCTGTCTCCGATAGAGCTGGAGATGGAGACAGTCAGATCCCAATAGCTCATTGGCCAGCCAATCTAGCCTATCGGTGAGCTTCAGGTTCATTTGCTGGTTTGTCTTTAAAAAATATAATAAAAGCCGGGTGATGGTGGTGCACGCCTTTAATCCCAGCACTCGGGAGGCAGAGGCAGGCGGATCTCTGTGAGTTCGAGACCAGCCTGGTCTACAGA
>NC_022013.1:27571970-27578420 GCF_000317375.1 Microtus ochrogaster
GGGGGGGGGGAGGAAGTGCTTCATGGCAGAGCATGTGTGAGGCCCTAAGTTATAATCTTTCAATGTACACACACACACACACTTTCTCTCTGGGCTTGGGTCTCAGAACCAACACTCCCTCTTCCTCTCCAGTGGCTGTCTCACTCCCTCCTGCCTCCTGATCTTTCTCATGCTGTTGTAAAGTTCATGAACTCCCCAAGTCTTCCTGTGAGTTCTTTGCTTGCCTTCTCTGTAACCACAGGGGCCTGGGCGTATGCTTCTCTTGCTTGCTCTATGATGGACGGTAAAAGCCTTCTCCCATAGTTACCATAAATGAGAATGCTTGGTAACAAGAGCCATCATCATCAGGCTGTTGCCACGGGGAAGGCGGAAATGTACTGTATTGTAGGAAAGGTATAAGGAAAAGGCCAGGGAGTTCCCTCCTTCCATTGGCACGCACTCTCTGGAGTGGCAGTAATTGACAGCAGGGGTTAACACTGTTTACTCTGGGACTGTGTTTGGTATTAAGAATCAGAGAGATGCTGAGTGGGTGGTGTAGGAGCATGCCTTTAATCCCAGCATTTAAAAGGCAGAGTTTGAGGCTAGCCTGGTCTACAAGTGGTAGTTCCAGAATAGGCTCTAAAGTTACAGTGAAACCCTGTCTCAAAAAAGAGTCAGAGAGACCACAGATGTACTTTCAAACAGTAATTACTGTTACTTTAGGTGGCACTCGAGGCAAAATGCAAAATGACCTAAGAGTAAGGAATATTTCTCAAGAAATGGGATGAAATGGCAAAACCCCATTTCATTAAGAGAGAGAGAGAGAGAGAGAGAGAGAGAGAGAGAGAGAGAGAGAGATTGAATTCATTCATGAGTTGTGTCTTTTACTTCTAATACAGCCTCTAGCTGGGCAAGGGTGGGGATAGTCACAGATATAACCTATGATACAACTCAAAAATGGGCAGGTTCCATCCAAAGACTTTGGTCCCAGGACGAAAACAGCAAATTAGGACAGTCCCATCTCGAAAATTCTTCTCCCCAGAGATGCTGAGAGCAAGGACCAGATAGTGATGGAGACGGTCGAGTTGATCCAGTCGGCCAGAGCTCTGAAATGGTGCTTGCTTTTAATTTGATTGGGAAATGTGATTTATTAATAATTCGGCAAATGATGTGAAGACAGCCTTCCATTTTCAAATCTGTACTGCTGTGCTTTCACAGCACATAAACATTTATGACCGGACGTAAAAGACCACAGTGCCTGCATGCTGGAGTCGCCCTGGCCGAACGATGTGATGCTGCCCTGCATAGCGATGGCCAAATGGACTGAAGAACTCACAGTGTACCATGAGATTATACCACCAATCGATCCAGCATTTGCAGGGAGGAGAATAGAAAACCAGGAGAATTTACCCACACCCTAAAATGTCAGCATTAAGTCATTTTTCCTCCCTTTCCTTAGATGGCTACACAGCAGTCTCTGCTTCCCCATGTGTTGCTCAAATGCTACCTTCTCAAGAAGGACAAGCAACTATCCTGTTACCTCTGTAATTCTTAGACCCCGCCTGAAACACAAATCCGTGAATACGTGTCCACTCCTTTTCCTGCTGGGTCCTATTTCTTCAGCTTCCTTTGCTCCAATATACCACAGGTTCGTGCGTTAGGTTGTTATTCTGAACCCCATGCTACAACACTAAGTTCCAAAGTGACAGGGAGAATTTTCTGTTTTACTTCCCAATACACACCAGTGCCTCAGAAGAGAGACCAGCACAAGGCACAGCACCCAGGAAGTATTTATAGATTCACCAAATATCAATCCAGACACAAGTCTAACTTTACAGCAGCTTTTCCTTCTTGAAAAAGAGAACCCCTGTTCTTTCTCATGTGCGTGCCTCTAGGCCAGCTGTTTGACTCCATTTAACTTAAGGCTCTTCCACTGACATCATTCCAAAACAGCAAAGATTCGGGGGCTGCGGGGAGAGCTCAACAATGGTGAACACTCGCCCGACGTGCATGAGTTTTCTCTTTAGCACAATCATCGCGACCATAACCATCATCATCACCGAAAAAACAAGGACGCTCCGGTTTATAAAGGAATTAAACTGGCTAGCTAGCAAACAGATATGGTATGTTCATGCAGAAACAGAAGAGGGAATAAAACCACCATTCAAAATTCTGAGTCTGATTTAGCCATAGCTCTGACCCTGTGCAGGACTCCCTATCCCGCAGAAGGCGGTAGAAAGCTGTGGGTACTGTTCCCTCCCCATCATCGTACCAGAGCAGGAACTGCATGCCAAGAGTCATCATTATTTGCAGCCAGTCCCTCCCTTTGAAGCCCAAGAGTGCTTCTGACCTAGTTAGACTCCTGCCACTCCGAATGTGCTTAATAACGAGTTTTTTTGTTTTTGTTCTGCTTTGTTTGGGTCTGGATACTCACTTGTTGCCCAGTTATCAGTAAGAGCGACCCTTCCTTCCCGTGCACCACTTGCCGGTAAATGTGATCAAGGATCAAGAGCTCGCTCCAGCAGTTCTGAAGCAGCTTCATTTGGTCGTCAACCTGCAATGGGAAAACAAGAGCACGTTACTTGTTAACTATTTGGTTTTGTCTAATTCTCCAGGCAAGAAAACCAACAACTAAGGAGGTCCTGTCAGTGACCACTCAGACTCATGCTTAGCATCTACACTGCTGCTCCTGGAAAAAACGAATTTTTATTTAGACAAATACTTCAGAGTATAAACTAAGTATAATCAACGGGCTTCCAGGAGATGGCACGCCATTTGATTGTTCTAGCTAGCATTACAAGAGCTCCTGGAGTTTGGTTATCAGAAGGACTGGAGCCAGGATGGTCTTGAGCAAACCCTGAAAGGAATGATCCCAAGTAGTCCATGCTCACAGATGTAAAGGTTACACATCATAGCTTGCTGCCAAACAGAACGAAAGTGAACAGGGTAGCCGGAAGGATCTCTGGAGATAGACGAACAGTGGCCATATTGAGTTTTTAGAGATATTCCTTACTCCTAGGTAAGAATTCCAACTGTGTCTTCAAGGATTTGAACCCAGAACCCTAGGCAAACGCTTTACTACTAAACAACAAGCCCAAGTGGCTATTTTTGAGTCAATTATTTGGTGAGACTAAGTGTGGGTTTTGGGGATAAAAGGATAAACAAGGTGAGCAGATCCCCTCCTGCCTTCATAGAAACCATTTGCTTGGCCCAACAGCCAGTGGGGTAGTTGACAGTAAGCGTTTGCTTTCTTCTTTAGAAGCTGTGCCAGAATGCTGTGTGGCAGGGTGAGAAGAAGGGCAGGTGGGTGCAGTATCCTGTCGAGGCTTGACTGCAGGTGAGGCCCTGTGTCCTGATGACCCAGCGACAGGCATGTCATTGCACCCAGAGGGGACTGCAGTTCTCTGTGTCGGATGCGAAGGGTGATTTCAGGGCAAAGTGCAGGCTGCTCCTTGGGGTTTTATTGCACCCCCATACGCTATCAGTATCTCATCTCAAATTTATCAGTCTACAATAGCAATTTGGCTCCATTCATTTTAAAAACTGTGATATGAGGCTTTGGTTATTTATTTAGCACTCTTTTCTGGGAAGCCAAAAACACTGTACTTTGAGATCATCTTTCCAATAATAACCATGCAGGATAGCACTGTACGGAACTTCCAGGAGGTGGGGTCAGGAAGACCTCCAAAGTCCACGCATGGGCAGAATGGGGATTCTGGCTTAAGAATCTAGTGACACAGCAAGAAAATTTATTACGACAGAGCACGCCTTTAATCCCTTGGGAGGCAGAGGGGGTGGATCTGCGAGCTCGAGCCCAGCGTGGTATGACTTCCAGGTCAGACAGAGCTCCACAGTGAGATCCCGCACCACTCTTCCAGGATTCAGAGAAACCATGTCAGATTATCTTAAACATCTGCATTCATGTCTACATGTCTACACACAGACATATATACACATAATTAAAAATGATAAAAATAAATTTTTTAAGTGAACAAAGGGTAAAGGGGAAGCCGGGCAATGGTGGCGCACGCCTTTAATTCCAGCACTCGGGAGGCAGAGGCAGGAGGATCTCTGTGAGTTCGAGACCAGCCTGGTCTACAAGAGCTAGATCCAGGACAGGCTCCAAAGCTACAGAGAAACCCTGTCTCAAAAAAACAAAACAAAACAAAAAAAGAGTAAAGGGTGAAGGGGACTGTCATGGCGATGGAGTAGGGTGAGCGGGCATGAAGACGCATGTTTCCTGGGTCACATACTCCCTTCATTTTCATCTGATGAAGACCTGTTTTGCACATATAACATAGGAGACATGGTTACTATAACAGACTGCACAGTGAAACCATGGCACAGAACCTTAACCTTCCCTAGTCCTTTAGAAGGTTGAGGGTGCATGTTCAAATCTGCTCCACTCTCTCCCATCCCATGCCCACCTCTTTGGAAATTGATGGAATAGATGACAAGAGTCTAATTCTACCTCGAGTGTCACTTTGATTTTCCTTTTGTTTTATATGCAGTGTTGATCGTGACATCATTTGTTCTCTGTATCCAACTCAGAGTCTCCTATAACCTGCCTCATTCACAATGAATACTAATTGCTTATCTGCCTGCCCTCCTCGAAGAGGCACGCGATGCTTTTTAAACGAAGGCACACACGCCCGAATCATTTTCACCTCTGCGGTCCTTCACTTTCGCCCTCTGTATTTCAGATAACAGTCCCATGGGGTGAGCTAGTGTCTCCTCTGGCTCTTGTAAGATAAACGGCAATTGTTTGATGCAGTGACCATGTGTGGCCGTCCCTTCTCACATGTGCGTGCAGGTCTGCACTTGAAGCCGGCCTTGGGAAGGACTTCCAGACTGGCGATAATTTCAAAAAGCCCTCCTGAGCAATTGAGCCTTTGTTTGAACACCCCATGAAGAGGTTTTACACCAATATTCTGTTGCATTATTTTCCTTAATTGATTCTCTGCTAGTTTATGACCTCTTGAAATTGGTAAGAGTGCAGCTTCATGCTGCTCTGGATAATACCGCCTTCATACACACAGGAATAAAAGGGGCTAGGAAAAGGTGACATCTTATCTATTGCCAGATAACAAGTGCTGGCAGTTTGTAATACACACACACACACACACACACACACACACACACACACGTACGTGTACATATGTATGTATTTATCTGTGTGTATAGAAATATACACATATACATGCATATATTTAATTTTTATGTATAAAATGAGCTTTGAAGAGATGAGTACCAAGGAGTCAGAAGGAAAAACCAACTTATTTTTTAATAAGAAAATTCTGCTAGCATTAATGCTGTAATATTTCGGGTGGCATCTGGGGAGCCTAGGAGGAGACCAGTTTAGCTATCAGTCCCATTGTAGAGCAAAATGTTCACCTGTGGATAGCAGCAGCACTCCCTGTAAGCCTGGGTTATCGGCAGCAATAAAAGCAAGGGCTTATCTCAGAAACGAGTTTCTCATCAGAGAAACTCTCTATGCTGATATTCTAGATGAGGGTGCAAAGGGACACAGGGCTCACACTACAATGAAGCACTGCTTCCCCACGCCCGGGCCTGGACATCATTAGAAGTGTGCGCACTCCCGTGCCAAGAGAGGGCCTGGCAGTCAACCTGAAGAAGGAAAGTGTGCGGCTCTTTCTCAGCTCCACATTCCAGTTATCAAGCGTTTGTGTCACACACACACCCCAACTTTGAACAGGTGAGAACTGATATTAATTCACTTTCCCTCTCGCAGAGAGTTTGCTTTATTTTGGTTTTTAGATTTGACCATATCCTTTCTGCTCCCACATCCTTCCTACCTCCCCACCAAATCAAGTTCATGTGCCTTTTACCTTCTCTTTAATTAAAAATAATTATGAATAAATGAATAAAAGCACACCCACCACACCAAAAAAGCCAAGATACCACACCGTAACTATAACAACAAAACACAGAAAACACAGAGTTCTCTTAGCTTACTACTAATGAACAGGAGAGTGCCTTGGAGTATGGCTGACGTACCCAGTGTCAATCAACTGGAGAAAACGGATTTGCCCTCTCCAAGCCATTATCAATTGAGAACAGCTTCTTGGTTAGGGGAGGGACTTTTTCTTTTCTCCTTCTCAGTTGCAGAGGCCTTTCATAAACCATGAATCATTGCAGTTGAGCTTTAAAAAAATAAGGAAGAGATTCTACTGAAATGGAGAGAGGCTACGTAGGCATACACCTAATTCTTGTTTCAGACCATTAACTTTGTGCACAGGATCTGTGTTTAAAATGGAGGCAGGTGTTGGATGAGGTGAGGAACAGGATGAATAAGACAAAATCTGTGCTTCTGAGAGAGAATTCACACACCAGCGACAGGAGCAGACTGTCAGCCAGATGCCCAAAGGCCATTCTACTGATCCTCCGGGGTCACAGAAAGGTGGGCATAGACGGACTCACCTTGTAGAACTTTATCTGTCTGTCTGCCCG